>NC_069500.1:1218607140-1218941515 GCF_027579735.1 Bombina bombina | reverse complement strand
CAGGTTACATGCAAACAGGACACTCTCAGGGGGAGGCATAAAATCCCCCATCACACTTTTGATATTGGATAGAGAGACACTCCCTTTGACAGGCCACAACATTTACTTCAGCAGATAACATTACACACAATAAAACAATGCAGTCCACCTTATCAATACTAGTCTGATTAGACAATGGGAAAGTTGATCACTAAACCTAATTAGAGCTAATCCCAGCAGACTTGTATTTAGAATAGGTTTCTTGAAGCTGAACAAAATTTAACTCTTAATGGCACACAATGAAACTGAACCAAGTGGGAGAAAGCCAGGGACAAGTCATTTCACAGGTCTGGGGACATAGTCTTAAAGGGGCATTGTTCATCAAAGTCACAATATGTCCCCAGACGTTTCCCAAAGGGCCACAAACACACAACAAAAGTCAATATACTCTCAGGGGCACAATCTTCCAGGGGCCATAGTCATGAGGAAGGAGGCTGGCAAATAGGCTTCTCCAAAATCCAGAGAAGCAGGGCAACCTTCCATTTAAAGGGCCAGTCACAAATAGCAGTTTGTAACAGGAAGATTGGACAATGACTGTTATATAAAGTTCAACATGACAAAGTGCAAAAAATAATCTAAAAGGTTAATGGCAGACTCAATGACATTCTTCTGACATTACAAAAGAGGACTATCACTTGAGAATTATTTTGTAGCAAGTAAGGCCATTAGAATGCTTGGTTGCATAGGTAGATGTATTTGCAGCAGGAGTAGTAAGGTTCCTATGCCACTTTATAGATTACATGTTAGGCCTCACCTTAAGTATTGTGTATAGTTCTGGAGGTTATATATCTAGAAAGATATGAATAAATTGGAATTTGTTTAAAGGAGGGCTACTAAAATGGTACATGGTCAAAAAATAAAGCTTACAAAAATAGGCTCCATTACCTAAATATCTACTGATTAGAGGACAAAAGGGACAGAAGTGATATGATGGAAGCCTTAATAAAACAGGCTTTGTAAACAAAACCCCTGTCCTCTAACCATGATAGTGACATTAGAATGTGTCCATATTTACCTATCCCTGGATCACAATTCTGCTTGTTCCTGTTTGGTCCTTGTTTAACCCTAATTTAATAGCCACTTTACCCTTGCTTGCTGTCTAAAATACTTGTTTATGACCCTGCCTGATTGTGCTTACTGTACAATGATACATGTTTTAACTGTTGCTACCTGAATAGCTTTGTTTGAGTGGGCACAAATTTAACCTCTTGTTGTCTGAATAACCTTGCAAGACCATTTTGGATAATCAGGCTGTTCTTACTGTGTGCTGCTACAAGTTTACATCTTAATGCCTAGATTCCTGGGTTTGATCCTGCTTGATTATTGGATTGTGCTTATTGTTTGCTACTATAAATTCAATTTCTTGCTCAGTTAAGGCCCCGCAATAAGGGCAGTAGGGGCAGCGCCTCATAAGATTTTTGGGCTAAAAAAAAATAAATAAAATATAATACATAAAATGCAAATATGAGGTGGGACTGTAAGGTTATTAATGGTTTTTAGTTGTTTAGTTTATTGACCCTAACGAGCGAGTGGTATTTATTAAGATATGTATTAATGCAGAAATGTTCACACTTTGCAATGTTTATGGACCTAATAGATTTGATGTTAGATTCTGGGAAGATTTACAGAATAAATTAAAAGATTACACAGATACTATATTAATTATAGGTGAAGATTTTAATATGGCACCTAAAACGCCCATAGATAGGTCTAAAATAGGGGGTAAAAAACAACCGGCTAGATTACGAGTTGTGTATTAGGGTAAAAAAGCAGCGTTGAGGTCCTAACGCTGCTTTTTTACGCCTGCTGGTATTACGAGTCTTGCAGGTTTAGGGTCACCGCACACATTTTTGGCCTTACCGCAAAACGACTTATGTAAACGAAGTAAAGTCTTTTTTCTATGGGACTTCCATAGCACCGGTATTACGAGTCTGTCCTGGGAGGCCAAAAAGTGAGCGGTACATCCTACCCCGTCAAGAGTCCTAACGCATTTAAAAGTCAGTAGTTAAAGAGTTTTATGGTACAACGGCGTAACATAAAACTCATAACTAAAGTGCTAAAAAGTACACTAACACCCATAAACTACCTATTAACCCCTAAACTGAGGCCCTCCCGCATCGCAAATGCTAAAATAAATTTTTTAACCCCTAATCTGCCGCTCCGGACACCGCCGCCACCTACATTATATTTATGAACCCCTAATCTGCTATCCCCAACATCGCCGCCACCTACATTATATTTATTAACCTCTAATCTGCCGCTCCCAATGTCGCCGCAACCTACCTACATTTATTAACCCCTAATCTGCTGCCCACAACGTCGCCACCACTATAATAAACATATTACCCCTAAACCGCCACACTTCCGCCTCGCAAACATTAGTTAAATATTATTAACCCCTAATCTGCCGCCCCTAACATTGCCACAGACTTCAAAAAACTCCAGCCACCACCTTCATTTAAAAGACCTTTATTGTCTTATCCTGGGTCCAAGGATAAGACAATAAAGGTCTTTTAAATGAAGATGGTGGCTGGAGTTTTTTGAAGTTTGTGATTTTGCTGAGACTTGGCAAGTCTGTTGCTCCGTGCTCCACAAGAGAAGATTCAGGTGTGCTGTTTTCCACTTCTTTGATTTTATTGCCCCTAACATTGCCGCCACCTACCTACATTTATTAACCCCTAATCTGCCGCCCCAATGTCGCCGCCACTATACTAAATGTATTAACCCCTAAACCTAAGTCTAACCCTAACACCCCCTAATTGAAATATAATTTAAATAAATCTAACTAAAAATTCCTATCATTACCTAAATAATTCCTATTTAAAACTAAATACTTACCTATAAAATAAACCCTAAGATAGCTACAATATAACTCATAGTTACATTGTAGCTATCTTAGGGTTTATTTTTATTTTACAGGCAAGTTTGTATTTATTTTAACTAGGTAGAATAATTATTAAATAGTTATTAACTATTTAATAACTACCTAGCTAAAATAAATACAAAAGTACCTGTAAAATAAAACCTAACCTAAGTTACAATAACACTACACTATAATTAAATAAATTAACTCAATTAGCAACAATTTAATAAATTAAATAAAATGACCTAAAGTACAAAAAAAAAAAACACTAAATTACAGAAAATAAACAAATTACAAGATATTTAAACTAATTACACCTAATCTAATAGCCCTATCAAAATAAAAAAGCCCCCCAAAATAAAAAAAAAACCCTAGCCTAAACTAAACTACCAATAGCCCTTAAAAGGGCCTTTTGCAGGGCATTGCCCCAAAGAAATCAGCTCTTTTACCTGTAAAAAAAATACAAACAACCCCCCCAACAGTAAAACCCACTTCCCACACAACCAACCCCCCAAATAAAATACTATCTAAAAAAAACCTAAGTTCCCCATTGCCCTGAAAAGGGCATTTGGATGGGCATTGCCCTTAAAAGGGCAGTTAGCTCTTTTGCGGCCCAAACCCTAATCTAAAAAATAAAACCCACACAATACACCCTTAAAAAAACACTAACCCCCTGAAGATCAACTTAAAGTTCTGAAGACCGGACATCCGTCCTCAAGGAAGCGGCAGAAGTCTTCATCCAACTGGGCCGAAGTCCTCAACAAAGCCGGGAGAGGTCTTCATCCAAGCCGGGCGTAGTGGTCCTCCAGACGGTCAGAAGTCTTCAGCCAGACGGCATCTTCTATCTGCATCCATCTGACGCAGAGCGGCCCCATCTTCAAGACATCCGATGCGGAGCATCCTCTGCTTCGGACGACTACCCGACGAATGAAGGTTCCTTTGAGTGACGTCATCCAAGATGGCGTCCCTTTAGATTCCGATTGGCTGATAGAATTCTATCAGCCAATCGGAATTAAGGTAGAAAAAATCCTATTGGCTGATGCAATCAGCTAATAGGATTGAAGTTCAGTCCTATTGGCTGATCCAATCAGCCAATAGAATGCGAGCTCAATCCTATTGGCTGATTGGAACAGCAAATAGAATGTGAGCTCAATCCTATTGGCTGATTGCATCAGCCAATAGGATTTTTTCTACCTTAATTCCGATTGGCTGATAGAATTCTATCAGCCAATCGGAATCTAAAGGGACACCATCTTGGATGACGTCACTTAAAGGAATCTTCATTCGTCGGGTAGTCGTTGGAAGAAGAGGATGCTCCGCGTCGGATGTCCTGAAGATGGAACCGCTCCGCATCGGATGGATGAAGATAGAAGATGCCGTCTGGATGAAGACTTCTGCCCGTCTGGAGGACCACTTCGCCCGGCTTGGATGAAGACTTCTCCCGGCTTCGTTGAGGACTTCGGCCCGGTTGGATGAAGACTTCTGCCATTTCCTTGAGGATGGATGTCCGGACTTCAGAACTGTAAGTCGATCTTCAGGGGGCTAGTGTTTTTTTAAGGGTGTATTGGGTGGATTTTATTATTTAGATTAGGGTTTGGGCCGCAAAAGAGCTAACTGCTCTTTTAAGGGCAATGCCAATCCAAATGTCCTTTTCAGGGCAATGGGGAGCTTAGTTTTTTAGATAGTATTTTATTTGGGGGTTGGTTGTGTGGGTGGTGGGTTTTACTGTTGGAGGGGTTGTTTGTATTTTTTTTTACAGGTAAAAGAGGTAATTTCTTTGGGGCAATGCCCCGCAAAAGGCCCTTTTAAGGGCTATTGGTTGTTTAGTTTAGGCTGGGGGGGGGTTATTTGGGGGGGGATTTTTTCTATTTTGATAGGGCTATTAGATTAGGTGTAATTAGTTTAAATATCTTGTAATTTATTATTTTCTGTAATTTAGTGGGGGGGGGGGTTTGTACTTTAGCTAATTTAATTTAATCTATTTAATTGTTGTTAATTGAGTTAATTTATTTAATTATAGTGTAGTGTTAGGTGTTATTGTAACTTAGGTTAGGTTTTATTTTACAGGTACTTTTGTATTTATTTTAGCTAAGTAGTTATTAAATAGTTAATAACTATTTAATAACTATTCTACCTAGTTAAAATAAATACAAACTTGCCTGTAAAATAAAAATAAACCCTAAGATAGCTACAATGTAACTATAAGTTATATTGTAGCTATTTTAGGGTTTATTTTATAGGTAAGTATTTAGTTTTAAATAGGAATTATTTAGGTAATGATAGGAATTTTTAGTTAGGGGTTAATACATTTAGTATAGTGGCGGCGACGTTGGGGCGGCAGATTAGGGGTTAATAATATTTAACTAATGTTTGCGAGGCTGGAGTGCAGCGGTTTAGGGGTTAATATGTTTATTATAGTGGCGGCGACGTTGGGGGCGGCATATTAGGGGTTAATAAATATAATGTAGGTGTCGGCGATGTTGGGGGCAGGGTAGGGTGTTAGGTTTAAACCTAAAATTTATTTCCCCATAGGAATCAATGGGGCTGCGTTAAGGAGTTTTACGCTGCTTGTTTGCAGTTGTTAGGCTTTTTTTCAGCCGGCTCTCCCAGTTGATTCATATGGGGAAATCGTGCACGAGCACGTACGACCAGCTCACCGCTGACTTAAGCAGCACTGGTATTGAAGTGCGGTAAGGAGCACAATTTTGCTCAACGCTCACTTCTTGCCTTTAAACGCCAGGTTTGTAAAAACCTGTAATACCAGCGCTGCAGGTAAGTGAGCGGTGGGAGAAAACTGCTCGTTAGCACCGCACAGCTCATAACGAAAAACTCATAATCTAGCCTAACATTTTGGATACTCTAAAAAGGAAACTATGCTACTGAATAGTATATTCCCTAACGCCTAGATTTAGAGTTCTGCGGCCAAAGGGGTGCGTTAGCTACGCGTGCTTTTTTTCCCACGCACCTTTTAAATACCGCTGGTATTTAGAGTTCACAGAATGGCTGGGTTTTCAGTGCGTTAGGCTCCAAAAAGGGAGCGTAGAGCATAATTTAACGCCACTGCAACTCTAGATACCAGCGGTGCTTACGGAAGCGCCCAGCTTCAAAAACGAGCTCGTGCACGATTCCCCCATAGAAAACAATGGGGCCATTTGAGCTGAAAAAAAACCTAACACCTGCAAAAAAGCCGCGTTCAGCTCCTAACGCAGCCCCATTGTTTCCTATGGGGAAACACATCCTAAGTCTGCACCTAACACTCTAACATGAACCCAGAGTCTAAACACCCCTAGCCTTACACTTATTAACCCCTATTCTGCCGCCCCCGCTATCGCTGACACCTGCATATTTTTTTAACCCCTAATCTGCCGCTCCGCAAACCGCCGCTACCTACATTATCCCTATGTACCCCTAATCTGCTGCCCCTAACACCGCCGACCCCTATATTATATTAATTAACCCCTAATCTGCCCCCCACAACGTCGCCTCCACCTGCCTACACTTATTAACCCCTAATCTGTCGACCGGACCGCGCCGCTATTATAATAAAGTTATTAACCCCTAATCCGCCTCACTCCCGCCTCAATAACCCTATAATAAATAGTATTAACCCCTAATCTGCCCTCCCTAACATCGCCGACACCTAACTTCAAACATTAACCCCTAATCTGCCGACTGGAGCTCACCGCTATTCTAATAAATGTATTAACCCCTAAAGCTAATTCTAACCCTAACCCTAACACCCCCCTAAGTTAAATATAATTTTTAACTAACGAAATAAATTAACTCTTATTAAATAATTTAATCCTATTTAAAGCTAAATACTTACCTGTAAAATAAACCCTAATATAGCTACAATATAAATTATAATTATATTATAGCTATTTTAGGATTAATATTTATTTTACAGGCAACTTTGTATTTATTTTAACCAGGTACAATAGCTATTAAATAGTTAAGAACTATTTAATAGCTAAAATAGTTAAAATTATTACAAAATTACCTGTAAAATAAATCCTAACCTAAGTTACAATTAAACCTAACACTACACTATCAATAAATTAATTAAATACAATACCTACAATTATCTACAATTAAACCTAACACTAACTATCAATAAATTAATTAAATACAATATCTACAATTATCTACAATTAAACCTAACACTACACTATCAATAAATTATTTAAATAAAATATCTACAAATAAATACAATGAAATAAACTAACTAAAGTACGAAAAATAAAAAAGAACTAAGTTACAAAAAATAAAAAAATATTTACAAACATTAGAAAAATATTACAACAATTTTAAACTAATTACACCTACTCTAAGCCCCCTAATAAAATAACAAAGACCCCCAAAATAAAAAATGCCCTACCCTATTCTAAATTAAAAAAGTTCAAAGCTCTTTTACCTTACCAGCCCTGAACAGGGCCCTTTGTGGGGCATGCCCCCAAAGAATTCAGCTCTTTTGCCTGTAAAAAAAACACATACAATACCCCCTCCAACATTACAACCCACCACCCACATACCCCTAATCTAACCCAAACCCCCCTTAAATAAACCTAACACTAAGCCCCTGAAGATCTCCCTACCTTGTCTTCACCTCACCGGGTCCCGATCTGTCCAGAAGAGCCTCTGATGTCTTGATCCAAGCCCAAGCGGGGGGCTGAAGAGTGACGTCCATCCTCGGGCTGAAGTCTGGATCCAAGCGGCGGCTGAAGAAATCCATCATCGGCTGAAGTCGGAAGTCCATCATCGGGATGAAGTCTTCTATCAAGCCGCATCTTCAATCTTCTTTCTTCTGGAGCGGAGCCATCTTCTTTCCAACCGACGCGGATCCAACCTCTTCAACTGACGCCTACTCGCCGAATGACGGTTCCTTTAAATGACGTCATCCAAGATGGTGTCCCTCGAATTCCGATTGGCTGATAGGATTCTATCAGCCAATCGGAATTATGGTAGGAATATTCTGATTGGCTGATGGAATCAGCCAATCAGAATCAAGTTCAATCCGATTGGCTGATCCAATCAGCCAATCAGATTGAGCTCACATTCTATTGGCTGATCGGAACAGCCAATAGAATGCAAGCTCAATCTGATTGGCTGATTGGATCAGCCAATCGGATTGAACTTGATTCTGATTGGCTGATTCCATCAGCCAATCAGAATATTCCTACCTTAATTCCGATTGGCTGATAGAATCCTATCAGCCAATCGGAATTCGAGGGACGCCATCTTGGATGACGTCATTTAAAGGAACCGTCATTCGGCGAGTAGGCGTCGGTTGAAGAGGTTGGATCTGCGTCGGTTGGAAAGAAGATGGCTCCGCTCTGCTCCAGAAGAAAGAAGATTGAAGATGCGGCTTGATAGAAGACTTCATCCCGATGATCGACTTCCGACTTCAGCCAATGATGGATTTCTTCAGCGGCCGCTTGGATCCAGACTTCAGCCCGAGGATGGACGTCACTCTTCAGCCCCCCGCTTGGGCTTGGATCAAGACATCGGAGGCTCTTCTGGACAGATCGGGACCCGGTGAGGTGAAGACAAGGTAGGGAGATCTTCAGGGGCTTAGTGTTAGGTTTATTTAAGGGGGGTTTGGGTTAGATTAGGGGTATGTGGGTGGTGGGTTGTAATGTTGGGGGGGGGTATGTGTTTTTTTTACAGACAAAAGAGCTGAATTCTTTGGGGCATGCCCCGCAAAGGGCCCTGTTCAGGGCTGGTAAGGTAAAAGAGCTTTGAACTTTTTTAATTTAGAATAGGGTAGGGCATTTTTTATTTTGGGGGGCTTTGTTATTTTATTAGGGGGCTTAGAGTAGGTGTAATTAGTTTAAAATTGTTGTAATATTTTTCTAATGTTTGTAAATATTTTTTTATTTTTTGTAACTTAGTTCTTTTTTATTTTTCGTACTTTAGTTAGTTTATTTCATTGTATTTATTTGTAGATATTTTATTTAAATAATTTATTGATAGTGTAGTGTTAGGTTTAATTGTAGATAATTGTAGATATTGTATTTAATTAATTTATTGATAGTGTAGTGTTAGGTTTAATTGTAGATAATTGTAGGTATTGTATTTAATTAATTTATTGATAGTATAGTGTTAGGTTTAATTGTAACTTAGGTTAGGATTTATTTTACAGGTAATTTTGTAATTATTTTAACTATTTTAGCTATTAAATAGTTCTTAACTATTTAATAGCTATTGTACCTGGTTAAAATAAATACAAAGTTGCCTGTAAAATAAATATTAATCCTAAAATAGCTATAATATAATTATAATTTATATTGTAGCTATATTAGGGTTTATTTTACAGGTAAGTATTTAGATTTAAATAGGAATAATTTATTTAATAAGAGTTAATTTATTTTGTTAGAATAAAATTATATTTAACTTAGGGGGGTGTTAGGGTTAGGGTTAAAATTAGCTTTAGGGGTTAAAAAATGTATTAGAGTAGCGGTGAGCTCCGATCGGCAGATTAGGGGTTAATACTTGAAGTTAGGTGTCGGCGATGTTAGGGAGGGCAGATTAGGGGTTAATACTATTTATTATAGGGTTATTGAGGCGGGAGTGAGGCGGATTAGGGGTTAATAACTTTATTATAATAGCGGTGCGGTCCGCTCGGCAGATTAGGGGTTAATAAGTGTAGGCAGGTGGAGGCGACGTTGTGGGGGCAGATTAGGGGTTAATAAATATAATATAGGGGTCGGCGGTGTTAGGGGAAGCAGATTAGGGGTACATAGCTATAATGTAGCTGGAGGCGGCGTGCGGACGGCAGATTAGGGGTTAATAAGTGTAGGCAGGTGGAGGCGACGTTGTGGGGGGCAGATTAGGGGTTAATAAATATAATATAGTGGTCGGCGGTGTTAGGGGCAGCAGATTAGGGGTACATAGGGATAACGTAGTTGGCGGCAGTGTACGGAGCGGAAGATTAGGGGTTAAAAATTTTTTATAGAGTGGCGGCGATGTGGGGGGGCCTCGGTTTAGGGGTACATAGGTAGTTTATGGGTGTTAGTGTACTTTAGAGCACAGTAGTTAAGAGCTTTATAAACCGGCGTTAGCCCAGAAAGCTCTTAACTCCTGACTTTTTTCTGCGGTTGGAGTTTTGTCTTTAGAATTCTAACGCTCACTTCAGACACAACTCTAAATACCGGCGTTAGAAAGATCCCATTGAAAAGATAGGATACGCAATTGACGTAAGGGGATCTGCGGTATGGAAAAGTCGCGGCTGCAAAGTAAGCGTTAGACCCTTTCCTGACTGACTCCAAATACCGGCGGTAGCCTAAAACCAGTGTTAGGAGCATCTAATGCTGGTTTTGATGGCTACCGCCCAACTCTAAATCTAGGCCTAAGTTAGGGGTTCGAGATATTTGGAGATATAAAAATCCCAACACTATAGGTTTAACTTGTATATCCAAGGCACATAAATCTCATTCAAGAATAGATCTGTTTCTCACATCAGACAAAATCACTACACATATCACAAAAACAGATATACATCCAATAACAATATCTGATCATGCGCCTATTTGTATAGAATACGGGAAAAGATTAAAAAAAAGTAATCTATTCCATTTCCCAAGATATCTGACATCAGATAATGATTTTCACGAATTTGTAAAAAATAAGTTAAGGGAATTTGAAAGCTTTAATAAGGAGTATATTGAAAAAACTGTAATATATTGTAATATATTGGGAATCTTAGTTATAAAAAACTACCTCGTAAAATTAAAAAATTAGAAAATATTAAGAATTTGATTATATGGCAAAAAATGTGTAGATTTTTACTTTTCAAAATATCTGTCTATTAAGGGCAACCCAGAACTACTGATTAACCGTAATACTTGTGACCAATGGCAAACAAAGGAATTAACCCACCTTTATCAAATAATAGATACAGAAAGAAATATTATACAGGATTTTGAAATAAACAGTTCTACTTATATCTTCAGCTCAGACATTATTGTAACAACTTAGGAAACTCCATATACGAATCTAATAAATGCAATATTATAAAGCCTAGTATTACCTCACTTTCCTCTGGTATTACTTCGGGCTCAATTTTATACAAAATAGTTAATGATAAAAAAAAAAACACATTTTATATATGAATCCATAAATAAATGGCTAAAATTATTACCCGAAAGCAATACCACAAAAGAATCCTTTCAATCTAGCATGAAAAGAACTAGAAAAGCAACCTTAATGTCAAGCTGGAGAGAATCTCGATCAAAAATATTATATCACACATATCTGACACCATGGCCTCTAGTTATGAAGCTGTCTACTTACCTGCATTCGCCGGCCCAATACGCTCGCCTAAGCTCGCCTACCATCGCCACCGCGGACCTGAATATGCTTGTTATCAATAAAGCTGTCAAAAAGCCGCGCACCAAGAACGGGGCAATGAGCAGCGGACTGTGATAGTTATCAATCATCAATCTCGCTGCTCTTTGGCTTTTTTACAGCTTTATTGATACCCCTGTCACTAAGCACTCACACTATACTATACTGTTCTACCCCATATACCGGCGCCCCCAGAGCCCCCCGTAACTAAATAAAGTTATTAACCCCTAAACCGCCGTTCCTAGACCCCGCCGCAACTATAATAAATATGTTAACCCCTAAACCGCTGCTCCCGGACCCCGCCACAACTATAATAAATATGTTAACCCCTAAACCGCCACTCCCGGACCCCGCCGCAACTATAATAAATATGTTAACCCCTAAACCACCACTCCCAGACCCCGCCACCACCTACATAATACCTATTAACCCCTATCCTGCCCCCCTATACCGCCGCCACCTATAATAAATTTATTAACCCCTATCCTGCCCCCCCTACACCGCCGCCACTATAATAAAATTATTAACCCCTAATCCTAAGTCTAACACTAACCCTAACACCCCCCTAACTTAAATATTAATTAAATAAATCTAAATAATAGTACTCTTATTAAATAAATTAATCCTATTTAAAACTAAATACTTACCTGTAAAATAAACCATAAGATAGCTACAATGTAATTAATAATTACACTGTAGCTATTTTAGGATTTATTTTTATTTT
Source organism: Bombina bombina (assembly GCF_027579735.1). NCBI lineage: Eukaryota > Metazoa > Chordata > Amphibia > Anura > Bombinatoridae > Bombina > Bombina bombina. Next base: position 1,218,929,543 of record NC_069500.1, on the reverse strand, counting down.
ACAGGCAACTTTTTATTTATTTTAACTAGGTACAATAGCTATTAAATAGTTATGAACTATTTAATAGCTACCTAGTTAAAATAAATACAAATTTACCTGTAAAATAAAAACTAACCTATGTTACAATTAAACCTAACACTACACTATCATTAAATTAATTAAGGGGGGGCAGATTAGGGGTGTTTAGACTCGGGGTACATGTTAGGGTGTTAGGTGCAGACGTTTCCCATAGGAATCAATGGGATATCGGGCAGCAGCGAACATGAGCTTTCACTATGGTCAGACTCCCATTGATTCCTATGGGATCCGCCGCCTCCAGGGCGGCGGATTGAAAACCAGGTACGCTGGCCCAGAATAGTGGCGAGCGTACCTGGTAGTAGTTTGATAACTACCAAAAGTAGTCAGATTGTGCCGAACTTGCATTCGGAACATCTGTAGTGACCTAAGCATCGATCTGTGTCGGACTGAGTCCGGCGGATCGAAGCTTACGTCACTATATTCTACTTTTGCCGGGCAGTAGGGGTTGATAACTAAAGTGAATCAGCCTCGCCATAAATACGTAGCGGAATTCCAGCATATTTGCAGTTGACGGCTTGATAACTAGAGGCCCATATGTTATGTCTAAATGGAAAAACTCCAATGATAATTTCTGTAAAAAATGTAGACTCAGTTGTGCAGATATGGTACATTGGGTTTTCTCCTGCCCCAAAGTTAAAGGGACAGTTAACACCAGAATTTTTGTTGTTTAAAAATATAGATAATCCCTTTATTACCCATTCCCCAGTTTTTTGCAAAACCAACACTGTTATATTAATACACTTTTTACTTCTGTGACTAACTTGTATCTAAGCATCTTCTGACCGCCCCTAATCACATGACTTTTAGTTATTTTGCATATAGTTGCATTTTAGCCAATTAGTGCAGTGTCTGCCACTAGCCACGGGCGTGATCACAATGCTATCTATATGGCCTACATGAGCTTGCTCTCCACTGCTGTGAAAAGTAAATAAAATAGAGGCGGCCTTCAAGGGCTTAGAAATTATCATATGTGCCTCCCTAGGTTTGCTTTCAACTAGAATACCAAGAGAACAAAGCAAAATTGTAGATAAAAGTAAATTGGAAAGTTGTTTAAAATTACATGCCCTATTTGTAAAATGTAAGATATATAGATAACACTGTGTTCAGGCACAGGGGGTTATTTAAGATTTAGCACAAAACAATGCTAAATTTAAGAAAATAGATAATAAACAGTCACAGTCGGACTTCCGGTGGGTGGGTCGCAGGGACTAGGAGCTCCGATATTACGGCTCCAAAACCCCAAAAATCTGCTCTTAACTTAGCTCCAAAAGTGACAATACCTTGACAGGAGACCACAACACCCTGTCCGGACACTAACACGCAGGGAGTCAGAGTCATCTACTCCCCCACCGGGACGTACCGAAACTCTTGGCGGCAAGGCCGCGTTGCGGCTGTAGCAGGGACAGCTCTTCTGAGATCCACCACTGCAAGACCAGTACGGGCACTCACCTAAGAGAGGCACTCGACCCATCGCTCATGAGAAGCTGCAACACTCTGAGACCCCACTGGGCGGGAACGCGCCAACCTCACAGATACAAGGGATAATAGCAAGTGGGAACTCTCTATTGTGCCATCACTATAGAGGAGGCGGTAGAAACACCCTCTAACAAAAGCTGTAACGCAGTGACTTTGCTAAAGCGCCTTCACAACTCACTGGGCGATGCAAAAAAACTTTTTTAACTGTTCACTATAAGTGCCCTAAAGTGTAATACTGGCGATATTTGACCCTTCTAAGGTGCCCTCAGATTTTTGGGAACAGTCTAACACTACGTTAAGTCCATTTACGTGTCGGAGGAGGCACGTTAACAACCTCTTATAAATTACTTATTTGTCCTGTTTGCCGAGCAGCGCTGATCCTCCCGCTTTACCCAAGGTGTTTTGCAAGGCTTGTGTGGAAGTTGATGCATTAAAACCCACTCAGATATAATCACACACAGCCTGAGTTGTACCCTTACCTATTAAGATCCACCTCTGTCAGTCTGTACTGCATAAAGATAAGGAGGGGAGCGGATAAGTTATATTCTTTCTTTTATGTTTTCTTGCTGGGCCTGGCAAACAGTTCACAGGCCAACATTTGAGGAAACCCGCTTATTTACTCCTCCTGCTGCTGTCTCACTGCAGGAGAGAATTGGATACAACTGCCCTAAGCTTGGGCTTTGTACACCTACATGTGAACACCTACATGTGAACTGTCTCAGGTTTCCATTTGAGCTGTGTGCAATTTGTGAATCTGTATGGACAAATACCTAACTACTTTAAAAATGTCTAACAGAAGAAAGGCTCAGCAGGACAAAAAAGCCAATTCACCTCCTGACCCTGTGCCAGCTACCTCGCCTATAAAACTACTACCTCCCCACGCAGATACAGGATCTGCAGTTGGAGAACAACAACTCAACTCTCTACTTTTGTCTAAACTGGACAATCTACAGAAGGGTATGGACACCCTAACAACTGAGGTGAAACAATTCAACTCTAGACTGGCAGGTGCGGAACAGCGAATTTCTGACCTAGAGGATGGTCATAATTCCTCAACAACCCAGATTAAAGATTTGATTCAGCAGAACAAATTTCTCCATCAAAAAATTGACGATTTGGAAAACCGTTCCCGCAGGAACAACGTTAGGTTGGGGGGGCTACCAGAGTCTGTTCGCCCCTCAGAGCTGCTCTACTTTGCCGAGCATTCACTTCCCAGCTTGTTGAAAGTTCCAGTGGAACACTTACTACAAAAGGCAGAGAGAGCCCACCGTATCGGAGGTGGCAGGTCAGCTGGTACTGGTAAAAACACACCTCCCAGAGGAGTGATGTTAAAGTATTTAAACTTCCAATCTAAAATTCATCTTCTCAGGGCTTACAGGAAAACCCAAATGCTGCTTTATGATGACAAAATACTATACGGCTTTCAAGATTACTCCTCAGAAGTCGCAAAGAAAAGAAAGGAGTTTGCCCCCTTGTGCAGCTCACTGCATAAAGAAAAACGCCAAGCCATTTTGATGTTCCCAGCTCGCCTAAAACTACGCACCACAAAAGGATTCAAGTTCTTTGACTCGCCAGAAGAAGCGCAGGACTTTTTGGATCAAGAAACTGACCCACCTGCTCCTCCCTCTCCATCTAGAGAAGATTCTCCTGGATGACTCTGCTTGGGAACTAATCCTCTTCAAATTGCAAGTTAGGACTGATAATCTTTGCCAAAAGGCCCGAAATGATGGCGCAAGGAGATTGTACCATGGACTGGTATTGTATTATGTTGAATTGTACTGTTTATGCACTGTTCATTGTTTTTATGATGTTATTTCACTGGTTATTGTATTTATTGCTGCACTTGGCTACATACCATGACTCTGACAATAGCAAGGGATATCAGGATAGTCATTCCCCTATATCTAACTCTAAAAAGATTGCCATAAACTGGTATTGTATTAAGTTGAATTGTACTGTTTATGCACTGCTCACTATTTTTATGATGTTAATTTACTGGTTATTGTATTTATTGCAACACTTGGCCACATACCATGACTCTGACATAAGCGAGGGATATCAGGATAGTCATTCCCCTGAACCTTTTTTTTTTTTTCTCTCTTTTTTCTTTCCTAAGAGGATGTGTAGGGGTTGCTCCCCTTACTCTCAGAATCCACACTTAACAGGTCTGAGATGGCACTAAAAATTCTCTCCTGGAATGTGGGGGGAATTAATTCTCGCATTAAAAGGAAAAATTTTTGACGTATCTTAAAAAACTCCAAGCCCATATTATGTTTCTCCAAGAGACTCACCTTAGTGCCCTAGAACATGATAAACTAAAGGCTAGATGGATTTCAGAAGTCCTTAGTGCCCCCTATAATAACTCTAGCAGGGGAGTGGCGATACTCATCCGTAAAGACCTAGAATATCAGAAGGATGAATTAATAATAGATCCCGAGGGGAGATTCATCATTATCAAGCTAAAATGGCAAGGTGATTGGTATACCCTGTGCAACGTGTATGGCCCCAATCAAAGAGCACCCACATTCTGGCGCACACTCACTACCTCTTTAGCTAAATTTCTAGACACTAAAATCATTATTGCCGGAGAATTTAACCTGACGCCTAACCCAGCTCTAGATAGGTTCAGAGATCCGACTAGTTCTGCCCCCACCACGACTAAAAGGGCCATGACAGTATTCCCTCTTAGAGTATTTGACACCTTCCACACTACACTGGGTGTGCAAGACATTTGGAGACGACGTAACCCCACAGGTAGGGACTATACATGCGCCTCTAGATCGCATAATACTTTGTCCCGAATTGATCTATTTCTCACCTCTGAGTCTCTGGAACTTTTAGTCACGGACGCCAAAATCACTAATATCACCATATCTGACCATGCCCCTATTTTTCTGACTCTTTTACAATCCCCCCAACCAACTAATAAGAGAGTTTTTCATTTCCCGAACCATCTTATAAAATCACCTGACTTTATCATGTACCTCACGAGACAATGGGACGACTTTGCGACTAACAACAGATCACACATAGATACACCTACTGTTTTTGGGAGACAGCCAAGGCTGTCCTTAGAGGTGACATAATTGCATACCTTACTAAGCAGAAACGCCTTCACAACGGTAGAGAGGAACACTTTACCGACCAACTAACGACAACTTATGCCCGTTATTGCCAACATCCCACCCCCACCAATAGACTTTCTTATTTTGCCGGAAAGCGGGAGAGAGACGCGTTTCTGTTGCAAAATACAATACGTCAAGAAAAAAGAAACCAAGGCTACTATTTGAGACATGGCAACAGATCTGGGAGGTTTTTAGCCTCTTTAGTCAAAATTAAACAAGCAAATAGAGGGGTTCCAACTATTAAAAGCCAAGGCCAATTAACGAACAATCCAGCTGACATAGTAGCAGAATTCGCAAACTATTACACTGAATTGTATTGATCCCAACCGGCGCAGGAAGACGCGCAGAAAACATTTTGGGATAAAATCACTCTTCCCAAAATAACGGTGGATCAGATGAATGATTTAAATGCCCCAATCCTCCAGGAAGAAGTAGCACAAACAATTAAAACATTGGCTCTGGGGAAGACCCCTGGCCCTGATGGGCTCCCTACGGAATTCTATAGGCTCTTATCTGACCAGATTTCCCCAATGCTAACTACGCTATTTGGCCATTACTTTACAGGGTGAAGTGTCCCCTCTGCTAACTTTTCTGCCGCAAACATCACAGTCATACATAAACCGGGTAGGGATCCCACACTAACTGACTCGTATAGACCCATATCCCTTCTCAATGTCGATTACAAGCTTTTAACCAAACTGCTAGCTAACAGACTGAAACACCTCCCCCCCCCCATGTATTACACTCAGACCAAACTGGGTTCACTGCTAACCGATCCTCGGTAGCTAACATTCGGAGAGTTCTTCATGCGATAACCCACTACTGGTTAGCAAAACGAAATGGAGCGACTCAGTCTCTCCTGGAGGCCTTCCTGCTGTCCTTGGACGCAGAGAAGGCCTTTGATAGGGTGGAGTGGGCACATCTTTTTTACTCCATGGAAGGCTTTGGAATATCAGGCCATTTCACTACCTTTCTTAAAAACATCTACTCCACTCAGGTAGCCTATTTACTAATTAATAACCTTTACTCTTCACCAGTATACCTCCAGAGGGGAACCCGACAGGGTTGCCCGCTTTCTCCGCTCCTATTCAACCTAGCCCTAGAGCCGTTGGCGATTTACCTATGTGAAATTTTCCCCGGTATCGATCTGAACTCACACAAACTCCAAACTGCTCTCTATGCGGATGACATGCTACTTTTTGTCGCAGAACCGCAAACCTATATCCCACTAATATTGGACTCGATGAGTTTATTCTGTGAATTTTCGGTCTATAAAATAAACATTTCAAAATCAGAGATTTTATGGTTGAATCGGAATCCGAAGAAGGCGGAGATGTCTTACCCCTTTTGGACGGTAGTTACCCACTTAACTTACTTAGGCATTCACATTTCCGCTAACCCACAGCAATGGTATCAACAGAACATTACCCCTATTCTCCAACAAATTAAAACCGATTTGATTGCTTGGCAAAACTTACCACTCTCCTTAACAGGTAGAGTTCATATTGTTAAAATGATGATCCTCCCCAAGCTCCTTTACCCGATGCAGATGCTACCCCTATTATTGCGATGGAAAGACATCTCGTTCCTCAATAACATTTTTCTGACCTTTTTATGGAAAGGGGGCAAGCCCAGAATAGGCGCACACAAACTATGTCTTCCATATTTGAAGGGCGGATTGGGTTTACCCAATCACCTTTATTATAACTGGGCATCTCTGGCAAAGCTTATATTGGACTGGGATCTGAAGACTCAGCATTTTTCCAGTATCCACCTGGAAGAGGCTTCACTTGTACAAGTGTCCCCCCTCTTCCTATCACACGCTGCGCTGTCTGAACTACCAACAGCTATCCAATACCACCCGATGTTTTCTGACGTACTTTTGGGTTGGAAAGCAATTAATAAAGCCTTGGCTTGGGACCCTAGACACACTAAAAACTTACCTATTGTGGGAAACCCTAGATTTTTGCCTGGTTCGATGTACCCCATTTTTATCCACTGGAAATCCTTGGGCATAGACACCATAGGCAAATTATTGGACGATAGTACTAAAACAGTACTATCTTTTGACGCCTTGTGTCAACAGTATTTAATTACATACACTAGCAGATTTGCTTATTTCCAGATCCGACACTACATTAACGGTATCCTACAGAATTGTGGGTCCTTTTGGGAAAGACCGCCTCCAACTAGGACAATCGCACAGTTTCTGACGCATAACTTTGCCATATCCTCTATTTACAGTGCCTTAATACAAACCAAAGTCCCTACAACACAATCTAACCTCTTGGCTATGTGGAGTAGGAAATTCCCTGATCTATCCTCCATTAAGTAACTTTATGACAGCCTAAGTCTTACCTGGTCCGCAACCCTGGCGGCAGACCTTCGAGAATCTCAAATACGCGTGCTATATCAGGACTATCTTACCCCGAGCAGACTGAGTAAATGGAGAAAAGACTTTTCGAATGTCTGTGGTAAATGCTCTTACCCAAACCCAGACTTTTTACACTACACCTGGTACTGCCCCAAGATTCGCAGATACTGGAGCCGAGTATCTTTCTGGCTCTCCAGAGTAACATCTAGACCTGTCACTCTCACCCCTAGACAGATTTTATTTTTAGACCAATTGATGGTTACAGGACAGGACAGGAAGTTTTTTATTAACAGCATACTGATAGCTAGAAAATGTGTTTTCTACAAATGGCTTCATAAAGAAGCGCCGTCCATCACATTCCTAAAACAAATGATCTTGACAGGCCTGATCTGCGAACAATGTGACACACTCTTTGATGTTAATGCACGCGTGGCACGCTTTATTTGTAAATGGAGACCGTTTTTGCGGTTTCTAGATGTCCCGGCCCAGAGACAAATCCTAAACCCCCTTAAAAATACCATATATATGCTAGAAGCTAACCTAAGGGGCGAATGGAATATTTGGTCAGATGAGGCAAATACCTAGAAGAGGGGAAAGAAGAAAAGAGGGGAAAGAGGGGGAAAAGAGGGGAAGGAGAGAGGAAAGAAATGGGAATATATATGAGGAATGTCAGACGAGTATGAATGCTGAGTGATCATCTCACTATATGTGTTGACAATTTGGCCAAATGATGCAGCAATGGTTAAATATGTATGTTATTCTGATTTATGCTTTTCACTTTCTCTCTACTTTCTTTTGTCGCCCATCCCGAAGCTGAAAGTTGACTACGGGATGTTGTAGATACCAAAGGTTTGATTAAAAGTTTTAATAGAGGGAAAAAATTGGAAAAAAGGAAAAAAAACTTTTCAATAGGCAAGAGAAAAACATGTTACCCCCGCTGCGGGGTGAAAACTCAGGAACTGTTTACCAACTAAAGTTCATGGCTCAAAGACTCTTCAGTTACTGTCTCCTTACGGAATATTCTTTTGCTCTTTTTGTTGAGTAGTAACCTATTGTGGAAATATATGTTGGTTATGATACTTGTATGCCTATTGATAATAAAAATAAAAGTTTAAAAAAAAAAAACAGTCACAGTCATGTGATCAGGGGGCTGGAGGAAGGTTCTTAGATACAAGGTTATCATAGAGGTAAAAAGTATATTAATATAACTGTTGGTTATGCAAAACTGGGGAATGGGTAATAAAGGGATTATCTCTCTTTTAGAATAATAACAATTATATGGTAGACTGTCCCTTTAAATGTATAACGCTGTATAATATCATTTGATGGATATATGTTTTCAATACGTTGCAACACTAAATCTAAACACCTTAAATACTAACTTTTTTTTTCTTCTTTTCTCTTTTGTTACAAAAATTAAAAATGTAGAAGATGTTTATGATTTATGAGATGCTTGCTGTAGCTGCGTCTCCAGAATAAATGTATTTATGTGGAGCTGCGTCTCCAGAATAAATGTATTTATGTGGAGCTGCGTCTCCTGATTATCGTATAAGTAGCCTATTCATGCACATTGATCTTTCTCTTTATATGTTGTATCTACCTTCTTAATAAAAATAAAATGTAAAAAACAAAGAAATTACTGTCAAGATCTAAGGTCCTTTTTGGAAACTTACCGTGGCTGAGAGCACTTTACACATGCTCAGTCTGCTCCTGTAAGAGATTTCTAACTTAAGTACTATGTTCCACGTCCTCTTAAAGAGATATTGAATACAAAAAAATTATTTTGTGATTCAAACAGAGCATACCATTTAAAAAAAAGTTTCCAATTTATTTCTATTATCAAATGTTCTTTGTTTCCATGATATTTTGTGTTGAAGAGATACCTAAATAGGCATCTGGAGCACAACATGGCAGGAAATAGTGCTGCCATATAGTACTCTTGCAAATGGTTAACATTCTTGCAAAACCACAGCCATATAGATCTTCAAAAATAGACCAGCTCCTAAGCATATTCCCCTGCTTTTCAACAAATGATATCAAGAGAACTTAGAAAAATTGATAATAGAAGTAAATAAGAAAGTTGTTCAAAATCGCATGCTCTAACTGAATCATAAAAGAAAAATTTTGGATTTCCACTTTTTCACAGGCAGCAAGATGAAAAGTTAAAAAGTCTTTTATTAAAGTTCAACATTAAAGTAATAAAGGCATAGCACCCATAGGAAATGCTATATGCATGAAACGCGTAGGATATACACCGCTTACAATATCTTCACTATGGGTGCTATGCCTTTATTGTTTTAACAATGAACTTTAATAAAATACTTGCAGCCTGTGAAAAAAGTGTAAGCCGCAGGTTTTTAGTTTAAGCCGCAATGCTTGCATGATGACATCATGATCATCTTAGTATGGCCCGGGTGCAACCCCACCTCCACTTAACTCTTTTGAATGTTTCTGGAGTATACAAAGTCCACGCAGTATAATAAAACAAGACCTACCTTACCTCCTCACAGTGATTGTAATGCTTTGTAAGGTGAGGCAGCAGTGCAATACTGAAAGCTTGCTGATTATTGATTGTCATTTGCTCACCAGATGTGTTCAGCTAGCTAACAGTAATGCATTGCTGCGCTGGAGCTGACTTTAACTATGTGTTTAATCCCTTTTCAGAAGTTAAACACATAGTTAATGCATGTGTGAGCAATAGAGCAATAATAACATGCTCTATTAAAGGGACAGTCAACACCAGAATTTTTTGTTTAAAAAGATAATCCCTTTATTACCCATTCCCCAGTTTTGCATAACCAACACAGTTATAATAATACACTTTTACCTCTGTGATTACCTTGTATCTAAGCCTCTGCAAACTGCCCTGTTATTTCAGTTCTTTTGACAGACTTGCATTTTAGCCAATCAGTGCTGACTCCTAAGTAACTCCACGTGCGTGAGCACAATGTTATCTATATGACACGCATGAACTAACGCCCTCTAGTGGTGAAAAACTGTCAAAATGCATTCAGATAACAGGCGGCCTTCAAGGTCTAAGAAATTAGCATATGAGCCTACCTAGGTTTAGCTTTCAACTAAGAATACCAAGGCCTAGATTTAGAGTTTGGCGGTAGCCGTCAAAACCAGCGTTAGGGGCTCCTAACGCTGGTTTTTACCGCCCTCTGGTATTTGGAGTCAGTCAGGAAAGGGTCTAACGCTCACTTTGCAGCCGCGACTTTTCCATACCGCAGATCCCCCTACGCCATTTGCGTATCCTATCTTTTCAATGGGATCTTCCTAACGCCGGTATTTAGAGTCTTGGCTGAAGTGAGCGTTAGAAATCTAACGACAAAACTCCATCCGCAGAAAAAAGCCAGGAGTTAAGAGCTTTCTGGGCTAACGCCGGTTCATAAAGCTCTTAACTACTGTGCTCTAAAGTACACTAACACCCATAAACTACCTATGTACCCCTAAACCGAGGTCCCCCCACATCGCCGCCACTCTAATTACATTTTTTAACCACTAATCTGCCGTCCGCACGCCGCCGCAAGCTACATTATACTTATGTACCCCTAATCTGCTGCCCCTAACACCGCCGACCCCTATATTATATTTATTAACCCCTAATCTGCCCCCCTCAACGTCGCCTCCACCTGCCTACACTTATTAACCCCTAATCTGCCGACCGCAACTCACCGCTACTATAATAAAGTTATTAACCCCTAATCCGCCTCACTCCCGCCTCAATAACCCTATAAGAAATAGTATTAACCCCTAATCTGCCCTCCCTAACATCGCCGACACCTAACTTCAATTATTAACTCCTAATCTGCCGACCGGATCTCGCCGCTACTCTAATAAATGGATTAACCCCTAAAGCTAAGTCTAACCCTAACACTAACACCTCCCTAAATTAAATATAATTTACATCTAACGAAATAAATTAACTCTTATTAAATAAATTATTCCTATTTAAAGCTAAATACTTACCTGTAAAATAAACCCTAATATAGCTACAATATAACTAATAATTATATTGTAGCTATTTTAGGATTAATATTTATTTTACAGACAACTTTGTATTTATTTTAACCAGGTACAATAGCTATTAAATAGTTAAGAACTATTTAATAGCTAAAATAGTTAAAATAATTACAAAATTACCTGTAAAATAAATCCTAACCTAAGTTACAATTAAACCTAACACTACACTATCAATAAATTAATTAAATACAATACCTACAAATAACTACAATTAAATAAACTAACTAAAGTACAAAAAATAAAAAAGAACTAAGTTACAAAAAATAAAAAAATATTTACAAACATTAGAAAAATATTACAACAATTTTAAACTAATTACACCTACTCTAAGCCCCCTAATAAAATAACAAAGACCCCCAAAATAAAAAAATGCCTTACCCTATTCTAAATTAAAAAAGTTCAAAGCTCTTTTACCTTACCAGCCCGGAAAAGGGCCATTTGCGGGGCATGCACCAAATAATTCAGCTCTTTTGCCTGTAAAAAAAAACATACAATACCCCCCCCCAACATTACAACCCACCACCCACATACCCCTAATCTAACCCAAACCCCCCTTAAATAAACCTAACACTAAGCCCCTGAAGATCTTCCTACCTTATCTTCACCATGCCAGGTTCACCGATCCGTCCTCCGAAGTCTTGATCCAAGCCTCCGAAGTCTTCATCCAAGCCCAAGCGGGGGCTGGTGATCCATAATCCGGCTGAAGTCTTCTATCAAGCGTTGGCTGAAGAGGTCCAGAAGAGGCTCCAAAGTCTTCATCCTATCCGGGAAGAAGAGGAGATCCGGACCGGCAACCATCTTGATCCAAGCGGCATCTTCTATCTTCATCCGATGACGAACGGCTCCATCTTGAAGACCTCCAGCGCGGATCTATCCTCTTCTTCCGACGTCCAACTGAAGAATGAAGGTTCCTTTAAGGGACGTCATCCAAGATCGGAACAGCCAATAGAATGCGATGGAATGATCCAATCAGCCAATCGGATTGAACTTGAATCTGATTGGCTGATTCCATCAGCCAATCAGAATTTTCCTACCTTAATTCCGATTGGCTGATAGAATCCTATCAGCCAATCGGAATTCGAGGGACGCCATCTTGGATGACGTCCCTTAAAGGAACCTTCATTCTTCAGTTGGACGTCGGAAGAAGAGGATAGATCCGCGCTGGAGGTCTTCAAGATGGAGCCGTTCGTCATCGGATGAAGTTAGAAGATGCCGCTTGGATCAAGATGGTTGCCGGTCCGGATCTCCTCTTCTTCCCGGATAGGATGAAGACTTTGGAGCCTCTTCTGGACCTCTTCAGCCGACGCTTGATAGAAGACTTCAGCCAGATTATGGATCGCCAGCCCCCGATTGGGCTTGGATGAAGACTTCGGAGGCTTGGATCAAGACTTCGGAGGACGGATCGGTGAACCTGGCATGGTGAAGATAAGGTAGGAAGATCTTCAGGGGCTTAGTGTTAGGTTTATTTAAGGGGGGTTTGGGTTAGATTAGGGGTATGTGGGTGGTGGGTTGTAATGTTGGGGGGGGGTATTGTATGTTTTTTTTTACAGGCAAAAGAGCTGAATTATTTGGGGCATGCCCCGTAAATGGCCCTTTTCAGGGCTGGTAAGGTAAAAGAGCTTTGAACTTTTTTAATTTAGAATAGGGTAGGGCATTTTTTTATTTTGGGGGTCTTTGTTATTTTATTAGGGGGCTTAGAGTAGGTGTAATTAGTTTAAAATTGTTGTAATATTTTTCTAATGTTTGTAAATATTTTTTTATTTTTTGTAACTTAGTTCTTTTTTATTTTTTGTACTTTAGTTAGTTTATTTAATTGTAGTTATTTGTAGGTATTGTATTTAATTAATTTATTGATAGTGTAGTGTTAGGTTTAATTGTAACTTAGGTTAGGATTTATTTTACAGGTAATTTTGTAATTATTTTAACTATTTAATAGCTATTGTACCTGGTTAAAATAAATACAAAGTTGCCTGTAAAATAAATATTAATCCTAAAATAGCTACAATATAATTATTATTTATATTGTAGCTATATTAGGGTTTATTTTACAGGTAAGTATTTAGCTTTAAATGGGAATAATGTATTTAATAAGAGTTAATTTATTTCGTTAGATTTAAATTATATTTAACTTAGGGGGGTGTTAGTGTTAGGGTTAGACTTAGCTTTAGGGGTTAATCCATTTATTAGAGTAGCGGCGAGATCCGGTCGGCAGATTAGGGGTTAATAATTGAAGTTAGGTGTCGGCGATGTTAGGGTTATTGAGGCGGGAGTGAGGCGGATTAGGGGTTAATTATTGTAGGTAGCTGGCGGCGACGTTGTGGGGGGCAGATTATGGGTTAATAAATATAATATAGGGGTCGGCGGTGTTAGGGGCAGCAGATTAGGGGTACATAGGTATAATGTAGGTTGCGGCGGTGTACGGAGCGGCAGATTAGGGGTTAATAATAATATGCAGGGGTCAGCGATAGCGGGGGTGGCAGATTAGGGGTTAATAAGTGTAAGGCTAGGGGTGTTTAGACTCTGGGTTCATGTTAGACTTAGGATGTGTTTCCCCAGGAAACAATGGGGCTGCGTTAGGAGCTGAACGCTGCTTTTTTGCAGGTGTTAGGTTTTTTTTCAGCTCAAACTGCCCCATTGTTTTCTATGGGGGAATCGTGCATGAGCACGTTTTTGAAGCTGGCCGCGTCCGTAAGCAACGCTGGTATTTAGAGTTGCAGTGGCGGTAAATATGCTCTACGCTCCCTTTTTTGGAGCCTAACGCAGCCATTCTGTGAACTCTAAATACCAGCGGTATTTAAAAGGTGCGGGGGAAAAAAAGCATGCGTAGCTAACGCACCCCTTTGGCCGCAGAACTCTAAATCTATCCGCAAGAGAACAAAGCAAAATTGGTGATAAAAGTAAATTGGAAAGTTGTTTAAAATTACATGCCCTATTTGAATCATGAAAGTTTATTTTGGACTTGACTGTGCCTTTAAAGCATTTTCTTTTTTGCGCTTTTATAGCCGTTTAATTTGCCATATCCCACTTTCCACACATGAAGTCCTTGTCTAAGCAAACTATAAAGCTGGGGAAATGTGAAGTAATGATTGATAAACACAGCAAACGTTCAACTGATACAGAATAACGATTATATTTTCCATTAACATTTGATTAAATATAATAATAAAATATATTCCTTCTATTGCATTCTGTATGTTTCAAATGTACCCCAATATCAAAAACTCTTTTTCAGCTGCTCTTCTGCATGCTATCATGATGTTTGCAAAAATAAAATAAATATTTTGCAGACTTTTTTTCCCATTAAAAGAATGATCATGTCAGTACCTTTCATTTATTATCTGGATTGCATTTACTGTCTTGTTTATAATTCTGCACACATTTGAATTACCTGATGACAAATACTTGAAGCTTGAAATACACAAAGGAACATCAACAGGTTAGGAAAATACAGCTATGAACGGGTTAAACGTCATCAAAATTTAAGGCCTTACTGACTGCCAAGAACGTTCTACCCAATCTGTTCTCCATTCACTGTACAGCATTTATATAAATGATTATTTGGCTACACAGTTTAAAAAGCAATTATCACATTATATGCAAGATATAACCATTAATTATTAATGTACGGTTCAGTTTAAAAAGATTCATTAATTGATACTTTCATCTGGCAGGCAATGCACATATGTCCTTGTGGAAACAAAACAGCAAAATATGTCTTGAGAGTTCTTAATGTTATTTTGTATATTATAATGAGATACTATTTATGGCATGGTGTATTCTAGGACCTATACCATATAATGATATGTACTATGCATGGAGTAAATAACATGAACAGGTTGTATATGGTCTAAATTTTATAGTATGGGCTGCATTTTATACTGAAATCGTCAGCATTCCAAAAGCAGATTCTGTAAGAAAACAAAATTGTGTTTTATGTTAACAATATGGTGGGAAGTAAAAGTGTCATAAATGTAGACTTTTTATAAAATTAACCACTTCTCTTTTTGATGTGGCTATATCTATATATTAAGGTTGTTTTGTTGTACGCTTTAGATATCATCTGCTGCTGGTGACCTTAGGTGACCTTAATGCAGTCAAAAACAGTAATACAAGGAATACTGATGTTGTCCATTAAAGGAATATTAGACACATTGAGATTGTGATAACGAAATGCTCATTTTTATCAGGGCCGGATTGGCCTACCAGGATACCAGGAAATTTCCCGGTGGGCTGCAGCAGCTGGGGCTGGAAAGCTACAATTTAAAGGGGTGATTAATGGATGCAATGGGGTTTTAGGGTGCATATATAATATCAATCTGGCATTTTTATTTAATGCAAAGTAATATAATTTAATTCTGAAAAAAATATTGGGAAAGGAGTATCCCAGTAATCCCCCTTGAGAGAAATGGGGCCTGTGCATTCTACCGACTCAACAGAAAATAGGGCTGGTCTTCATATTTTTCCAGGGCTGCTTTTCATTCCCAGTCCGGCCCTGATTTTTATGTTAAAAACATTTCCAGCATACTGGAGTATTTATTTTGAACATTTTCCTGTAATTTAATTTAGAAAATTCTTCTAGGCTTTCCAATTCCTGTTAGAACTGCATAATTTACACTACTATATTCCAAACAACCATTGTGTGCACTCTCTAGTGACACAGCTGTCTCTAATTGGCCTTTAACAGATAAAATCTACGTTTTTGCATGTTTAAAAGCAAAAATGGTTTAAACTTAACATTTTAAACACCATTTAAATATAATACTATTTCATGATTTCCTATCACTGACTTTCCCAAAGACTTATATACCCCTACTGTGCTCTGTATTATATATGCTTACTATGGACTAGATTACAAGTGCAGCACAAACAGTTTTGCACTAGCGCAATTGCAATTTTGCAAGCCACTTTCATTCCGCTGATATTACAAGTTAAGCAAAATTGCGATAGAGCAATTACCTCTTGCCCTTCAATCCTTTCCACGATCTAAGAGTTGTGGTAAACTGTTTTCCAAAAATAAAAAGTTGCACAAAACACAAGAAAAATATATTACAAACTGCCATCCCCCCACATCCCAAACTACCTAAACAAACTGTTATCCCCAAGACCGCCCCCCCCCCACATGGCATGCACTAAATATTAATATTAACCCCTAAAGCACCGTTCCCCCAAATCGCAAACACTAAATAATAATATTAACCCCCTAAACCGCCACCCAGAGGCGGCTCTCTAATTACCTAATATAGGCGGCCACCTTAGGTCTCGCGCTTGCTGGGGCCTCACAGCTGCAACAACTAATTGATAAAATCAATAATAAAAATCGTTGTCAATGATTTTCATTATCGATTAGTTGGTTATCGAAGAGTTGTTGAGCCAGCCAGTTCGGTGGGACACTGTTCTGTTAGGCGCTGCAGCGCCATCTTACACCTCCACATCTCCACCCTTGTGCATGCAGAGTTGCGCATTAGCTCCACTGTGATCTTTCCCCCCTCCCACAGCAGCATATATTGTCTGCGCTGCAGTGGCGGTGCCAGTTTTTTCAGTCGAATGTGCCAGGAACCGTTAGGCAGGATCAACCGAGTAGGTAATGAAAAAAAGTATTATATTATTAATATATAAAATAATTGGAGGATACAGGCACTGTCAGGCAGGATCAGCCAGGTAATAAATATATATATATATATATATATCTCAAAATCAGTAGAAAAAATTTACCTGTAACCACACAGGAACACGGCAGCTCTGGAGAGTGGGAGTGTCGATTATCAGAGGAGAGATGCAGCTGATGCAACCAGAACCCGGTCTGTAAGCCACGTCAAAATAATGTAAAGTATCCAAAGAGAGCAGAGTGCATTGAAGCGCAAAAAAACTCCTCAATTGATAAAAGCACACATTTATTAGAATTAGAGCTGCAACAATTAATCGGCATAATCCATAATAATTGATTATGAAAATAGTTGTCAACGAATCTCATAATCGATTAGTTGGTTTGCAATTAGTTGGTCTGTGCACAACACAAGCTGCTTTACTCCAATGAGCTCCTGCTCATTGTATTTTGTTTTATGATTATGCCCTTAGCCTAAAGGACGTCTACAACAAGGTGGATAAGAGGTGGCGCCTATGGCTAGCTGTCTGAGAAATCGAATTAGGATGAGTTCTATGAGTATTTATACTGAAGACACCCAATGAAATTTGATTGAACTGTGTTAGAAAAGATGATAAAATTAAAATGTTTCAATTAATATTCATATAAAAAAATACAATAAATGGGGTGTTTTAATCAAATGGATAGTTTATTTAAAATCTATGAATATATGTACTCGAAAATAAAAATGATGACAAAAATGAATCTTTAGTGGGATGATCTCCGTTATAAAATAATAAAAATATAACTGTATAATGAAAATGGAAAAAAAAAAATTAAAAACACAATTTAGCAAATCTAAATATGTGAATACATAAATGTTATTAAAATTCAGATACACGGAATTGTGTAGAAATAAACCGGTAAAAAAATGGGTCAAATTAAGAAAATATATCAATAGACACATTATGGCTCATAAAAAATTGAAAAAATGAAAAATGAAAAAAAGCAAAAATAAAATATGAACAATAAAAAATTGCTGCAGCTAAAAGAAAATGTGATTAAAAATGGCACTTAAAATTTTTTGTGTTGGCCGTCCTATAAAATGGTAAATGTGTTTATATAAATGTCTCTAGATTCCCACATCGGTCCTTAAATCTTCTAATAGTACCAGAAACCGTATATTATTGCAGTTCCTTAAATTTTCAAATACTATATATCATTGCGGTTAACAAAGTATAACAATAAGGACTTGTAATCCAACAATATTGCAAATAAAGTGCACAGATCTTCAGATAGTACTTTTGCAACAAGATATAAATTATATCCTTAAGGCAATGTTACAAACCACTGTTACAAAGTGATTACTCCTATGGCAAATCAGCTGGTGTCACTCAGGTAACGCTCGCTATGTTTAATAAAGCGTGTTTTACTTGGAGAGTGGAGACTAATTTTAGATATCTGAGAGGTCTCTTTCAATATATTTGTATTGGGGTGATAAATCTTTCTTTCTTAAGTATATTTTGTTGTCTTAATAGACGTAGGATTGAGAATTCTCTTACCCCGTCTTGCCTTGTCGGGCTGGTTCTGTTGCGGCGGCGTTTTCAAAATCTTAACCGGAAATGGCTGTATTTCGTAAGAGCCGGTCCATAGGCTACTCTCCTTGAGTTTTGTTAAGTGCAGGAATCACCTTTTGTAGGTAAAAAGAAAAGGGCTCCTATCGTCCAGTGAGACAGAGATTCAACTTACAATTGGACGGTCCTGGGAGCATTAAAGATAACTTCTAACTGGCCAGTTATTTGCAGAGTTGTATACTGGAGCTGGTTGTCTTCCACGCGTTTTGGCTTCAAGAACATAAGCCTTTATCAAGTATACCAGATCCGGCTTCTCTCAAGTATATAAAGGGTTTCCTGTTAACCCTTAATTGACTGTACAAGAGTTTGTTTTGAAATGTGTCATGCCTTGCTTTGTAACAGTTTACTTTAGCCTTATATTTGAGTCAAATCATAGTTCATCTTAGAAACATTACTACTCGATAAATCCTGTTTCCACATTTTACAACTTGTGATTTTATCCTACGAATGTTAAATATTCGTGAAGTGACGATTCTGGGGCTGTAGTGAAGATCTTCAATTCATTGTCCGTTCGCTCAAAAATATATATAGCTAGCATTTTTATTTTTCAAGGTATTTTATATATATTATTTTTAAAAAATGGGGGAATAAACTCCAGTATAGTGGAATATAAATATTCAAATGTAACTTTGAAAATTATTACTCAGAGAATAAAAAAGAAATTTTTTTTTGTTAAAAATGTGAAAAATAAAAAACTTTAAAAAGTAAGAACTTAAAAAAGTAAAAACTTAATCTGAATTTTAATAACATTTATGTATTCACATATTTAGATTTGCTAAATTGTGTTTTGAATTTTTTTTTTTTTCCATTTTCATTATACAGTTATATTTTTATTATTTTATAACGGAGATCATCCCACTAAAGATTCATTTTTGTCATCATTTTTATTTTCAAGTACATATATTCATAGATTTTAAATAAACTATCCATTTGATTAAAACACCCCATTTATTGTATTTTTTTATATGAATATTAATTGAAACACTTTAATTTTATCATCTTTTCGAACACAGTTCAATCAAATTTCATTGGGTGTCTTCAGTATAAATACTCATAGAACTCATCCTAATTCGATTTCTCAGACATCTAGCCATAGGCGCCACCTCTTATCCACCTTGTTGTTTTTTCCAGTACATTATGGTTGCAAATTTGTGCGATTTTTTGCAACCTCAGAGGTTGGCAAGTCTGTCACTCAACCAGTCAAACAGTCTGATACACACACTTTTTTTTTTTTTCCCCGACGTCTACACTTTACTTTTCACTTTTTCAGGACAGTATAAGTTTCTTTTTAAGTTTACAACTACTCCTGTCTTTACTGCAACCCAGAAATAATAGTCATTTGGACTGTTTATATTAAATCAGGTGATTTGGGACTATGCTTTGTATGATATAGTGCCAAGTTTATTATTTACACCAAGCCCTAGATTGATGGCATTTGTTATATGAATTGATGCCACTATTACCTGTTTGCACAATTTTTAGCGGATCGCTTGCTATTGCTGATTATATATACTCTATAGATAAATGTGAAAGGCTGTGTAACTGATATATTGTATCTGTCCGACATTATACGCTGTAGCGTTTCTTGTCCGACAGACATCGCTGAATGCCGTCAGCATACGCTGTCTGCATTTAACATTGCACAAGCAGCTCACAAGAACTGCTTGTGCAATGCCGCCCCTTGCAGATTCACGCCCAATCGGCTGCTAGCAGGGGGTGTATAGGATCTGGCGGATTGCAGACCGCAGCCTCAGAGGCAGCAGACCAGTTTTAAGACCGCTGCTTCATAACTGCTGTTTCCGGCGAGCTAATTTTAATTAATTGGAATATGTACCAAATTCAACCTCTGTAAGTATATATCTGTTATTTTAAGAGTGGACTATATATTTTTCCCCTAACATTATAGCTGGTTGTTTACCATTGCATATAGATATTCAAGATATTTGTATGTCAGAATTAAGTCCAGGCTTACTTTGTTAAGAGGCCCTTTGCATTGGTGGAGAGCTAGCAAAGATAAATAGCCCACCTTGGTGAAATTGGCAAAACCCTACTTATGCATCTCAGTCACCTCAACACCATTGGAGCGCCTCTCTTCTGTTGCAGGCAAAATAGCTTACAAAAAAAGTATGCCAGCCTCATCCAGGAGCATGTGGTCATGTTAACATTTTTTGCATTGCAATGCAAAGTTTCTGAAAGAGTGAATAACAGAATGTTATCAACAGTGGTAGTCTACCTCTTACTAGTTCTCTCTCTTTTCAAACAGTTTGTGGATTTGTTTTGCTTAATTATAAAAATTTGTTCTGCTGCTTAAATGTAAAGTTGTAAAGTTTTAGTCTGAAGTTTATATTTATAACACTCAGTATGTGGATTTTATTTTAAATATAGGAAAAAATTATTTCTTTATTTTTTTATCCGATTAGTCGATTAATCGAAAAAATAATCAGCCGATTAATCGATTATGAAAATAATTCATTAGTTGCAGCCCTAATTAGAATAAAGTAAAAGCATAACAGCCATAAAAACAGCTGTAAAAAGCACACTTGTTTAAAATAAACACAATGAAAGCGGTCAAGACCTCACGCATGCATTGAGGAGATTTTTTGGCTTCAATGCGCTTTGCTTTCTTTGGATACTATATACCTGGTTGGTCCTGCCTAACAGTGCATGTATCCATTTATTTGTATTACTATTATTACTATGCAGAATCACTTTTATAATTAAATGAATAGTAAACCCATATATTTTCTTTCATGATTCAGATAGAGCATGCAATTTTAAGCAACTTTCTAATTTACTCCTATTATCAATTTTTCTTCGTTCTCTTGGTATCTGTATTTGAAAAAGCAGGAATGAAAGCTTTGGAGCCGGCCTATTTTTGGTTCAGTACCCTAGATAGGGCTTGCTGATTGGTGGCTACATTTAACCATCCAATCAGCAAGTGCAACCCAGGTCGTGAACCTAAAATGGGGTGGCTCCACAGCTTTTATTCCTGCTTTTTTAAATAAAGATAGCAAGACGACAAAGAAATCATGAAAAAAAAATTGGGTTTAGTATCTCTTTGAGGCCACTGTTGTGATTCATAATATACTTGTGTTAAATAAATGTTTACTTCTATTAACTTCAGCCCATGCCTGAGGGTGAAAGAGCAAATTACACAAGTCTTGTGATCTGTTGGTCAGCTGTAACACCACCTGTTACATCTATACATGCAATGATGTAAATGACGCTTTTTTTTCTAATAAAAGAATACAAAATTCTGGTGTAGGAAAACATTGCATATATAATTAACTTCCTTCTAGAGAAAAATTAGTGTGTGTGTGTGTGGTATCTATGCAGAGTTGTCTGATTAATTGTAAGTATTATAAACTCCTATACAGGGTGACATTAATACCTTTTATTATTTCCTTCTTGAGGGTATAATTGCTTTTAAGGGACAGTCTAGTCAAAATTAAACTTTAATGATTCAGATTGGGGATATAATAACTTTCCAATATTCTTTTATCGTCAAGTTTGCTTTGTTCTCTTGGTATTCTTTGTTGAAAGCTATACCTAGGTATGTTCATATGCTAATTTCTAAGCCGCTGAAGCCCACCTCAGTGCATTTTAACAGTGTTTAACAGGTAGTTATTAAAATAATTAAATTAAAATGACTTCCCTTGGAGGTAGTAGTCGCAGCCAACCTCAGTTTCCCCTTTTGGCTGTGTGCAGACGTCTGGTATGGAAATGGTGGTGCAGCTCTAGTTCGTATGTGCCAAAACAGGGGAATGTGTAAAAGTGTATTAATATAACAGTGTTGGTTATGCAAAACAGGGGAATGTGTAATGAAGACATTATCAATCTTTTTAAACAATACATTTTGGTGTAGACCATCCCTTAATACTTATTATTGCATTTTTTAAATACATTTTTTACTTTGGGTGTCAGTAGGGGCCTCATGTTCAAGTTTCACCTAAGGCCTCACAAAGTCTAGAACCGCCACTGCCGCCACCCCCACATTGCAAAGTACTTAAATAATCTATTAACCTCTAAACCACCACCCCCACATCACAAAGTACCTGAATTATCTATTAACCCCTAAACCGCCATCCCCCACAATGCAAAGTTATAAACTAAAATCTAAACCCCCTAACCTAACACCCCCTAACTTAACCCCAGTTAAAATACCCCTAAATACCTTTTTAAAAATCCTGTCTATAAAAAAAAAAAAAAAAACCTAACACTAACCCCATAATTTAGGCTGAGGTCTATCTTCATCCAGACTGAGGTTCATCTTCTTCATCCAGCAATCCCCGAAGAAAAAAAAAAACTAACACTAATTCCATAAATTTACTCACTGATGATGATTATGGCGGTGCTCCATCTTCTTCATATAAACGGAGGTCCATCTTTATCCAGGCGGTGGTCCATCTTCTTCATCCTGGAGATGGCTGCGGTGACGTCGGTCCTCCTCTTGCGATCTTTAACATGAGCTCCTCTTCATGCGATCTCCAGGAAAAAGCTTCCATTCTGTTGGCTGATTTGAATTTTCAAATCAGCCAATAGGAAGGCAAGGGTACCCCTATATAAAAGGGGTACCTCACATTCACTGTGAGGCTGGAGACCGCATGTAGAGGAAATCCATGTTGAAGATAGCAAGAAGAGGACCGACGTCACAGCCACCATCACCAGGATAAAGAATATGGACCACCGCCTGGATGAAGATGGACCTCTGTCTGGATGAAGAAGATGGAGCGCGGCGATAATCATCATCGGTGAGTACATTTATGGGGTTAGTGTTAGTTTTTTTTATAGATTAGGGATTTTATTTTTTGGCAACAAAAGAGTTGAATGCTCTTTTAATTTTAATGCCCATAATTTAGGGTTTTTTAGTTAGTTTTTTATTATATTTTGGGCGGAGTTGTAATGTTAGATGGGCTAGTGTTTTTTTTTTAACAAAAGAGCTGATTGCAATGCCCTACAAAAGTCCCTTTTAACGGCTATTGGTAGTTTATTTTTAGAATAGGGTTTTTTTTATTTCAGGGTTGTTGTTTTTTTAAGGGGTATTAGAATAGGGTTTAAAAAAAATATTTTTTGTAATTTATTTTTTTATTTTCTGTAGTGTTTTTTACTTTTTGTAATGGTCATTTTTTTATTTTTCAGTAATGGTAGGTTTTTTTTGGTAATGGTATTTTTTGTGAGTAATGTTAGATTTTTTATTTTTCTGTAATGGTAGTTTTTTTGTGTAATGTTACACCAAGATTACGAGTTTTGTGAGCTGTGCGGAGCCAACAAGCAGTTTTCTCTCACCGCTCACTTACCTACAGCGCTGGTATTACGAGTTTTCAGAAACCCGGTGTTAAAGACAAGAAGTGAGCGTTGAGCAAAATTTTGCTCCATATCTCACTTCAATACCAGCGCTGCATAAATCAGAGGTGAGCTGGTTGTACGTGCTTGTGCATGATTTACCCATAGGAATCAACGGGGAGAGCCGGCTGAGAAAAAGTCTAACACCTGCCAAAAAGCAGCGTAAAACTCAGTTCCTGATTCCTATGGGGAAATTTAATTTATGTCTACACCTAACAACCTAACATGAACCCCGAGTCTAAACACCCCTAATCTTACACTTATTAACCCCTAATCTGCCGCCCCGACATTGCCGACACCTGCATTATTCTTATTAACCCCTAATCTGCCGCTCCAGACACCACCGCCACCTACATTATACTTATGAACCCCTAATCTGCTGCCCCCAACATCGCCAACACCTACATTATATTTATTAACCCCTAATCTGCCTTCCCCAATGTTGCCACAACCTACCTACACTTATTAACCCCTAATCTGCCGCCCCAACTTCGCTGCCACTATAATAAACATATTAACCCCTAAACCACTGCACTACCGCCTCACAAACATTAGTTTAAGATTATTAACCCCTAATCTGCTGTCCCTAACATCGCCGCCACCTACCTACATTTATTAACCCCTAATCTGCCGCCCCCAACGTCGCCACCACTATATTAAAGTTATTAACCCCTAAATCTAAGTCTAACCCTAACCTTAACACCCCCTAACTTAAAATTACTATCAATAACTACATTATTCCTATTTAAAACTAAATATTTAACTATAAAATAAACCCTAAGCTAGCTACAATATAACTAATAGTTACATTGTATCTAGCTTAGGGTTTATTTTTATTTTACAGGCAAGTTTGTATTTATTTTAACTAGGTAGAATAGTTATTAAATAGTTATTAACTATTTAATAACTACCTAGCTAAAATTAATACAAAAGTACCTGTAAAATAAAACCTAACCTAAGTTACACTAACACTACACTATAATTAAATAAATTAACTAAAATAACAACAATTAAATTAGCTAAAGTACAAAAGAAAACAAACACTAAATTACAGAATACACATGCGTGTGTGATATTCCATAGAATAAAGTGAGTCAAATGACAAAATTTAGGATTGGCAAGTAAAAAATAATGTAATTAAAACAATTAGATTCAAATAGCATGAATTATACTGAGTGATCTTTTAGTCCACATCAGAGGCGTATTTGGGCCTAGGCCCAATAGGTCTGTGCCTAGAGAAGCAAGCTTTGAGGAACAGGTTGGTTTCATGATACCTTTCCACTCTTGTGTTCTCTATAGGGTTACCACCCAGCTGGTATTTTGCCGAAAAGTTGAAAATGAAGAATACATATAGATATAAAGATGTGGAAACTTCTTCTAAGTGTGTTAGAATCTAATTGTTATTTAATTATTTTTTTAATATCAGCCCAATCAGCTTTAGTTCCTAAATTATGCTGTATTTATGCAAATATATGCTAATGAGCATGGCTGGTATTTATTTCCAGAAAAGGTGGCAACCCTAGTTTTCTAATGTGATACACATGGTTTACAACTGATCTAAAGGGTTGTTCACAGAAGGAGATACTCACTGTTCCATGTTGTTTTGGGTGTCTGACAGGAATGAATTAATAATTAACTGCTCTTTGTTTTGCCTTATAAAAATATTTTCATTATTAGAAGATAATATTGTTTTGTCTGTTATTTTATGAAAACTATATTAATATTGAATAACAATAATTGTAGTTACCCATCACATGGGCATTGTATTAAAAAAAAACTGTCATGTTTATCAAAGGTTTTGAGGCTTATATAGCCTAATTATGTCATTCAAATAACCTATTTCATTTCTAATTGGCTACAATACATCACTTGACCCAATCAGATAACACCTCTCATTTTTGATTGGATACAATATGTCACATGACCAAAACATCACCCAAAATTAAAACAAACCTAATCTCACTGCTAGATCAAAGGAATATAGTTACAAATGTTATTTATTGTTGTGATTTTGACATGTTGTATATTCAATCGCACTTAAAAGTGTAAACTGGAATAAAAAACTCCAAGATTGAACAAATGTTTAGTAATTAAGATGTTGACCAAGTTCTATACTATATGCATATAAGCAAATATAAATACTATAGTGCTACCAAAAGTGAAATGAAATAAAATATGTGACAATATGATTTCAAAGTGAATAAGTGAATTGAATGGGGGGTAGTTATCAAGCCGTCTACTTTTCTGCCTTCGCCGGCCCAATACGCCCGCCTAAGCTCGCCTACCTTCGCCGCCGCGGACCTTGAATACGTTCGCCTAAGTTATAAAAAAAAGCTGTCAAAAAGCCGCGGGGCGATGAGCAGCGGACTGTGAGAGTTATCATTCATCCGATCTCGCTGCCCTTCGGCTTTTTCCCAGCTTTATTGCTAGCCTGTCACTAAGCACTCACACTAAACTACACTGTTCTATCCCTATACCGGCGCTCCCGGAGCCCCCCCGCAACTAAATAAAGTTACTAACCGCTAAACCGCCGCTCCTAGACCCTGCCGCAACACTTATAAATGTATTCACCCCTAAACCGCCGCTCCTAGACCCTGCCGCAACTCTTATAAATGTATTAACCCCTAAACCGCCGCTCCCGGACACCGCTGCCACCTACATTATACCTAGTAACCCCTATCCTGCCCCCCCTACACCGTCGCCCTCTATAATAAAGTTATTAACCCCTCTCCTGCTGATCCGCACCTCTCCGCAACTAAATAAATAGTTTAAACCCCTAAACCGCCGCTCCCTGAACCCAGCCGCAACCTATATTAAACCTATTAACCCCTTATCCTGCCCCCCTACACCGTCGCGACCTATAATAAATTTATTAACCCCTATCCTGCCCCCCACTACGCCCGCCGCCACTGTAATAAAATTATTAACCCCCTAAACCTAAGTCTAACCCTAACGCCCCCCCTAACTTAAATATTAATTAAATAAAATCTAAATAATATTTTTATTATTAACTAAATTAATCCTATTTAAAACTAAATACTTACCTATAAAATAAACCCTAATATAGCTACAATATAAATAATAATATCTTAGGATTTATTTTTATTTTACAGGTACCTTTCAATTTATTTTAACTAGGTACAATAGCTATTAAATAGTTATTAACTATTTAATAGCTTACCAAGCTAAAATAAACTGAAATTTACCTGTAAAATAAATCCTAACCTAAGTTACAATTACACCTAACACTACACTATACTTTAATAAATTATTCCTATTTAAAACTAAATACTTACCTGTAAAATAAACCCAAATATAGCTACAATATAAATAATAATTACAAAATCGGAACAGCCAATAGAATGCGAGCTCAATCTGATTGGCTGATTCCATCAGCCAATCAGATTTTTCCTACATTAATTCCGATTGGCTGATAGAATCCTATCAGCCAATCAGAATTGAGGGGACGCCATCTTGGATGACGTCCCTTAAAGGAGCCTTCATTCGTCGTAGTCCGTCGGTGAAGGAGGTTCCGCGTCGGTGGGAGGAAGATTCAAGACCCGGCTTGGAAGATGACATCGCCCGGATAGAAGACCTCTTCAGTGCCTCTTGGAAGATGACATCGGCCGGATCAAAGACTTCTTCAGCACCGCCTGGATGATGACTTCATCGGATGGAAGATTTCTTCAACGTCGCTTGGAGGTTTAACTTCTTCCGCTCCGGATGTCCACTTCGGTTCCATCGCTGCTCGGCTAAATGAAGACAAGGTAGGATGATCTTCAGGGGATTAGTGTTAGGTTTTTGTAAGTGGGGTTTGGGTTAGATTAGGGGTATGTGGGTGGTGGGTTTTAATGTTGGGGGGGTTGTATTTTTCTTTTACAGGCAAAAGAGCTGAACTTTTGGGGGCATGCCCCCACAAATGTCCCTTTTAAGGGCTGGTAAGGTAAAAGAGCTTTGAACTTTATTTAATTTAGAATAGGGTAGGGCATTTTTTTTTTATTTTGGGGGGTTTGTTATTTTATTAGGGGGCTTAGATTAGGTGTAAGTAGCTTAAAATTGTTGTAATATTTTTAAAATGTTTGTAACTTATTTTTTTATTTTTTGTAACTTAGCTTTTTTTATTTTTTGTACTTTAGTTAGTTTATGTAATTGTATTTAATTGTAGTTATTTGTAGGTAATTTATTTAATTAATTTAATGATAGTGTAGTATTAGGTTTAATTGTAACTTAGGTTAGGATTTATTTTACAGGTAATTTTGTATTTCTTTTAGCTAGGTAGTTATTAAATAGTTAATAAATATTTAATAACTATTCAAACTAGCTAAAATAAATACAAAGTTACCTGTAAAATAAATATAAATACTAAGATAGCTACAATATAATTATTATTTATATTGTAGCTATATTTGGGTTTATTTTACAGGTAAGTATTCAGTTTTAAATAGGAATAATTTATTAAAGTATAGTGTAGTGTTAGGTGTAATTGTAACTTAGGTTAGGATTTATTTTACAGGTAAATTTTCAGTTTATTTTAGCTAGGTAAGCTATTAAATAGTTAATAACTATTTAATAGCTATTGTACCTAGTTAAAATAAATTGAAAGGTACCTGTAAAATAAAAATAAATCCTAAGATAGCTAGAATATAATTATTATTTATATTGTAGCTCTATTAGGGTTTATTTTTATAGTGTAAGTATTTAGTTTTTAAATAGGATTAATTTAGTTAATAATAAAAATATTATTTAGATTTATTTAATTAATATTTAAGTTAGGGGGGCGTTAGGGTTAGTGTTAGACTTAGGTTTAGGGGTTAATAATTTTATTACAGTGGCGGCGGCGTAGTGGGGGGCAGGATAGGGGTTAATAAATTTATTATAGGTGGCGACGGTGTAGGGGGGGCAGATTAGGGGTTAATAAATTAATTATAGGTGGCGACGGTGTAGGGGGGGCAGGATAGGGGTTAATACATTTAATATAGGTTGCGGCGGGTTCAGGGAGCGGGCGGTTTAGGGGTTAATACATTTATTATAGTTGCGGTGGGCCTCCAGGGAGCGGGCGGTTTAGGGGTTTAATACATTTATTATAGTTGGCGGAGGGGGTCAGGGGAGCGGCGGTGGTTTAGGGGTTAATATGTATAGAGTAGCTTGCGGTGGGCTCCGGGAGCTGCGGTTTAGGGGGTAATAATTTTATTTAGTTGCCGGCGGTATAGGGGGGACAGATTAGTGGTGTTTAGACTCGGGGTACATGTTAGGGTGTTAGGTGCAGACAGCTCCCATAGAAATCAATGGGATGTCTGTCAGCAGCGAACTTGTACTTTCGCTATGGTCAGACTCCCATTGATTCCTATGGGATCCGCCGCCTCCAGGGGTGTCGGTTTGAAAACCAGGTACGCTGGGCCGTAAAAGTGCAGAGCGTACCTGCTAGTCATTTGATAACTAGCAAAAGTAGTGAGAATGTGCCGCACTTGTGTGTGGAACATCTGGAGTGACGTAAGAATCGTTCTGTGTCGAACTGAGTCCGGCGGATTGAAGCTTACGTCACAAAATTCTACTTTTGCCGGTCTTGAGCCTTTGATAACTAAGGCGAATCAGCCTCGCCACAAATACGCTGCAGAATTCCAGCGTATTTGAGGTTGACGGCTTGATAACTACCCCCCAATATGTGTCCAATGTACTTCTATTATTAAATTTGCTTTGTTCTATTTTCATTTTTTGCTGAAGAGATACCTAGGTAGGTAGCGTGAACATGTCTGAAGCAGTACATGACAGGAAATAGTTCTGCCATCTAGTGCTCTTGCTAATGTATAACATTGTTGCAAAACTGCTGCCATATAGTGCTGTAGACACATGCACACTCCAGAGCTTACATCCTTGCTTTTCAACAAAGGATACGAAGAAAATTTGATAAGTAAATTGGAAAAAAACTTAAAATTGTATTTTTTATCTGAATCAATAAAGAAAACTTTTGGGTTTTATGTCCCTTTAAATTGTGCTGGATATTTAAAGGCAATAAAAAAGTGTGATTTTTGTGTGCTGCTTAAAGGGACATAATACTCATATGCTAAATCAATTGAAACTGATGCATGATAACTGTAAAAAGCTGACAGGAAAATATCACCTGAGCATCTCTATGCTCCTCAGCTCAGTAAGTTCTGTGTAAAAAGTTATACTTCAGCTGCTGCCCAGCTGCAGGTAAAAAAATAATAATGAAGAAATGAACAGCAGCCAATCAGCATCAGCTGAAGTCATGAACTCTTTTACTGTGATCTCATGAGATTTGACTTAACATGAGATTTCATAGTAAACTTCCTTAAACTGAATAGGGAAATAAGATGAGTGTGCACAAAGCTTGCTCCTTTGCCTGTCCTGGGACAGACATACTGATGTGCTGTTTAGAAGTCCTTTACAATGGGATGTGGCTACTGAGGAACTTTTGAGGTAAAATATCTTTCTTTTTTACATAGAGATGTCCAGGTGATATTTTCTAGTCAGCTTTTTACAGCTATGCGGCATCACTTTCAAGTGTTTCAACATTTGGGTATCATGGCCCTTTAACCCAATAAGGTATTAGCCCATTGGGTTACTCAACAACATGAACTAAAAGATACAGTCGCACATCTCAAAAAAAACTAAGATGCATGAAAATATTAACTCGGAAAAAACATAGAAATTAATTTAAACTATTAGGATACACACGGCTAGATTACGAGTTTTGCGTTATGAGCTCCATTGAGCTACATACCGCACCCAAATACCAGCGCTGCTTTGAGCTGGTTTTACATGCTCGTGCACGATTTCCCCATAGACATCAATGGGGAGAGCTGGCTAAAAAAAGCCTAACACCTGCAATAAAGGAGCGTAAAGCTCTGTAACGCAGACCCATTGATTCCTATGGGGAAAGAAAAGTTATGTTTACACCTAACACCCTAACATAAACCCAGAGTCTAAACACCCCTAATCTGCTGCCCCCGACATCGCTGACACCTTCATTACACTTATTAACCCCTAATGTTCCACCACCGCCACCTACATTACACTTATTAACCCCTAATCTGCCGCCTCCAACATCGCCACCACCTACCTACACTTATTAACCCCTAATCTGCCGCCCCCAACATCGCCACCACCTACCTACACTTATTAACCCCTAATCTGCTGCCCCTAACATCGCCGCCACCTACATTACATTTATTAATCCCTAATCTGCCGCCCCAAACACCGCCACCACCTACATTACACTTATTAACTCCTTATATGCTGCCCCAATGTCGTTGGTACCTACCTACACTTATTAACCCCTAATCTGCCACCCCAACATCGCTGCCACCTACCTACACTTATTAACCCCTAACCTGCCGCCCCTAACATCGCCACCTACATTGTTGGTTTGTATGTAGTGCCCTATTCTTGGCACGTTTAATACTGCACTTGCTGTATCCTCTTTCATACAGTCTGAGTTCCTCACAGATGAAAAACACTGTCAATGTATCTAAGCCACATAGGGATCTTGTCTGTAAGAAGTTTCATATCCATAAATATGCTGTGCCTCCCACCATCCCAGAAAGAGGTTGGCATATGTGGGGGCACATGCTGTCCCCATAGCGGTTCCCTTCACTTGAAGGAAGAACTGATTAAAAAAAAAAATATGTTGCAAAATGAACCTCAGTAATTGGAGAATAAAATCATCATGTTCCTTGTCCTCCTTGGAATCACATTGGAGAAAGTAATTTACTCCTTCTATACCCAATTCATGTTCTGTGGAAGTGTACAGAGACACCACGTCTGAAGTTACCAGACAAATATTAGGCTGTACAGTGTGATGTTCTCTAGTCTCTGCAAAACCTCCATTGAGTCCCTGACATAGGAAGGCATCTCAGTTACAAATCATCATACTGGCTTGCTTTTTCTGTTAAACATCCTATGACAGAGACAGTTGGTCTACCTGGAGGATTTCTGGCATTTTTGGGAATTTTGTGTATCTGATAAAAGTTGGCTTTTTTGGAGCCTTTGACTGGAATTTATGTTCTTTAGTAGGAATTATACATTTTTCTTTAGCTTCATTGATCATTTTCATATATCGTTAATTGCATATATTAACTGGATTATATATCAGATTTGTGCTTATCTCTTAGTTGTTTCTGTGCTATAATTTCAATGGCCATAAAATATTTCCACCCTTGTCAGAGCTCTGGATGACGTCATCCCATTTTTAAATATTTTTAAAGCTTCACTTTCTTTTACAGTCAAATTGTGTTTCTTCATTAAAATGACAGGCAGTAATGTCATCAGTTACCAAAGCATTGAAGGTATCAAATCAAAGGTTTTGTATTATTTTGGGTGTAAATGTGGATTTGACAGTCAATTGATCCATCCTATTTGTAATGGGGGGGGGGGGGATTTGTCCCTTCCTCCAAAAGAAATTGTAAATATCTCAAAGTTTCTTTTTCTTCCTCATTCCACTCATAATCATCAGTGTTTGAGGTAAAATGTTTTTTTAGAAGGCGTTTAAGTATAAATACTTGCATATCTTTTATGGACTCAAATTGATCAATATTTGAGGTAGGGCAAAACAAGGCACCTTTAAATAGTAATGATAAATGGTCAGAGGTGAGCGTTTTATTAGAAAAATTGTGTACACAAAAAAGGTGGTTAAGTGATGCGCGATCTTGATTAAGCCGTGTAAAACGGCAAAATGCGTTGATGGTAATATTATAAGTTGCTGACGTTGAAGTCATATATCCTATTTGAAGGATTGAAACAACAAAAAAAGGGACTATATTTCGGCCAATACGAAACTCTGTACAGAGTAAGACTATGACCACCGCCACGGAACTACTTCTCATAGTAGTGCATGCAGCCAGTGACGTCACCAACCCGGAAAACCAACTAACGGGAGCTGTACAGACACCTGTGCTCTGCTAAACAAACGGCAAGTTACCAACCAAATCAAGTTAGGCACATAGGGGTGTATCAGCCCGCTTAGTGTGGCACCCTTTTACTTATATCCGTATTACAAATACGAACTGGACATCTAACTGGATGTTTCTTGAAATAAGGCAGCAATAGTTCACTAACGGCTAGATTTAGAGTTTTGTCGGTAACGACCCAAAAATCTAACGCCGGCTTTTTTCTGGCCGCACCATAAAAATAACTCTGGTATTGAGAGTCCACATAAAGGCTGCGTTAGGCTCCAAAAAAGGAGCGTAGAGCATTTTTAAACGCAGCTTCAACTCTCGATACCAGAGTTGCTTACGCAAGCGGCCAGCCTCAAAAACGTGCTCGTGCACGATTCCCCCATAGAAAACAATTGGGGCTGTTTGAGCTGAAAAAAAAAACCTAACACCTGCAAAAAAGCCGCGTTTCAGCTCCTAACGCAGCCCATTGTTTGCTATGCGGAAACACTTCCTACGTCTGCACCTAACACTCTAAACATGTACCCCGAGTCTAAACACCCCTAACCTTACACTTATTAACCCCTAATCTGCCGCCCCCGCTATCGCTGACCCCTGCATATTATTATTAACCCCTAATCTGCCGACCGCAAAGCGCCGCCAGCTACATTATCCCTATGTACCCCTAATCTGCTGCCTTAACATCGCCGACCCCTATATTATATTTATTAACCCCTAATCTGCCCCCCACAACGTCGCCTCCACCTGCCTACACTTATTAACCCCCTAATCTGCCGAGCGGACCTGAGCGCTACTATAATAAAGTTATTAACCCCTAATCCGCCTCACTAACCCTATAATAAATAGTATTAACCCCTAATCTGCCCTCCCCTAACATCGCAGACACCTAACTTCAATTATTAACCCCTAATCTGCCGACTGGAGCTCACCGCTATTCTAATAAATGTATTAACCCCTAAAGCTAAGTCTAACCCTAACACTAACACCCCCCTAAGTTAAATATAATTTAAATCTAATGAAATTAATTAACTGTTATTATATAAATTATTCCTATTTAAAGCTAAATACTTACCTGTAAAATAAATCCTAATATAGCTACAATATAAATGATATTATATTATAGCTATTTTAGATTAATATTTATTTTACAGGCAACTTTGTAATTATTTTAACCATGTACAATAGCTATATAACTAGTTAAGAACTATTTAATAGTTACCTAGTTAAATAATTACAAAATTACCTGTAAAATAAATCCTAACCTAAGTTACAATTAAACCTAACACTATACTATCATTAAATTAATTAAATTAAATACCTATAATTACCTACAATTAAACCTAAACACTACACTATCAATAAATTAATTAAATACAATATCTACAAATAACTACAATGATATAAACTAACTAAAGTACAAAAAATAAAAAAGAACTAGTTACAAAAAATAAAAAAATATTTACAAACATAAGAAAAATATTACAACAATTTTAAACGAATTACACCTACTCTAAGCCCCCTAATAAAATAACAAAGACCCCCAAAATAAAAAATGCCCTACCCTATTCTAAATTACTAAAGTTCAAAGCTCTTTTACCTTACCAGCCCTGAACAGGGCCCTTTGCAGGGCATGCCCCAAGAAGTTCAGCTCTTTTGCCTGTAAAAAAAACATACAATACCCCCCCCCCCCAACATTACAACCCACCACCCACATACCCCTAATCTAACCCAAACCCCCCTTAAATAAATCTAACACTAAAGCCCCTGAAGATCATCCTACTTGTCTTCACCCTCACCAGGTATCACCGATCCGTCCTGGCTCCAAAATCTTCATCAACCCAAGCGGGGGCTGGTGATCCATCATCCGGTGGCTTGAAGAGGTCCAGAGAGGCTCCAAAGTCTTCATCCTATCCGGAAGAAGAGGCGATCCGGACCGGCAACCATCTTGATCCAAGCGGCATCTTCTATCTTCATCGATGGACGACCGGCTCCATCCTGAAGACCTCCACCGCGGACCCATCTTCTTCCGGCGACGTCCAACTGAAGAATGACGGTTCCTTTAAGGGACGTCATCCAAGATGGCGTCCCTCGAATTCCGATTGGCTGATAGGATTCTATCAGCCAATCGGAATTAAGGTAGGAATATTCTGATTGGCTGATGGAATCAGCCAATCAGAATCAAGTTCAATCAGATTGGCTGATCCAATCAGCCAATCAGATTGAGCTTGCATTCTATTGGCTGATCGGAACAGCCAATAGAATGCGAGCTCAATCTGATTGGCTGATTGGATCAGCCAATCGTATTGAACTTGATTCTGATTGGCTGATTCCATCAGCCACTGAGAATATTCCTACCTTAATTCCGATTGGCTGATAGAATCCTATCAGCCAATCGGAATTCGAGGGACGCCATCATGGATGACGTCCCTTAAAGGAACCGTCATTCTTCAGTTGGACGTCGCCGGAAGAAGATGGGTCCGCGGTGGAGGTCTTCAGGATGGAGCCGATCGTCATCGGATGAAGATAGAAGATGCCGCTTGGATCAAGATGGTTGCCGGTCCGGATCGCCTCTTCTTCCCGGATAGGATGAAGACTTTGGAGCCTCTTCTGGACCTCTTCAGCCACCGGATGATGGATCGCCAGCCCTCGCTTGGGTTGGATGAAGATTTTGGAGCCAGGACGGATCGGTGATACCTGGTGAGGTGAAGACAAGGTAGGATGATCTCAGGGGCTTAGTGTTAGGTTTATTTAAGGGGGGTTTGGGTTAGATTAGGGGTATGTGGGTGGTGGGTTGTAATGTTGGGGGGGTATTGTATGTTTTTTTTTACAGGCAAAAGAGCTGAACTTCTTGGGGCATGCCCCGCAAAGGGCCCTGTTCAGGGCTGGTAAGGTAAAAGAGCTTTGAACTTTAGTAATTTAGAATAGGGTAGGGCATTTTTTATTTTGGGGGTCTTTGTTATTTTATTAGGGGGCTTAGAGTAGGTGTAATTAGTTTAAAATTGTTGTAATAGTTTTCTTAGGTTTGTAAATATTTTTTTATTTTTGTAACTTAGTTCTTTTTTATTTTTTGTACTTTAGTTTAGTTTATTTCATTGTAGTTATTTGTAGATATTGTATTTAATTAATGTATTGATAGTGTAGTGTTAGGTTTAAATTGTAGGTAATTGTAGGTATTTTATTTAATTAAATTTAATGATAGTATAGTGTTAGGTTTAATTGTAACTTAGATTAGGATTTATTTTAAAGGTAATTTTGTAATTATTTTAACTAGGTAACTATTAAATAGTTCTTAACTATTTAATAGCTATTGTACCTGGTTAAAATAATTACAAAGTTGCATGTAAAATAAATATTAATCCTAAAATAGCTACAATGTAATTATAATTTATATTGTAGCTATATTAGGATTAATATTTATTTTACAGGTAAGTATTTAGCTTTAAATAGGAATAATTATTTAATAAGAGTTAATTATTTCGTTAGATAAAAATTATATTTAACTTAGGGGGGTGTTAGTGTTAGGGTTAGACTTAGCTTTAGGGGTTAATACATTTATTAGAATAGCGGTGAGCTTCCGGTCGGCAGATTAGGGGTTAATAATTGAAGTTAGGTGTCGGCGATGTTAGGGAGGGCAGATTAGGGGTTAATACTATTTATTATAGGGTTAGTGAGGCGGATTAGGGGTTAATAACTTTATTATAGTAGCGGTGCTTTCCGCTCGGCAGATTAGGGGTTAATAAGTGTAGGCAGGTGGAGGCGACGTTGAGGGGGGCAGATTAGGGGTTAATAAATATAATATAGGGGTCGGCGATGTTAGGGCAGCAGATTAGGGGTACATAGGGATACTGTAGCTGGCGGCGCTTTGCGGTCGGCAGATTAGGGGTTAATAAGTGTAGGTAGCTGGCGGCGACGTTGGGGGGGGGCAGATTAGGGGTTAATAAATATAATATAGGGGTCGGCGGTGTTAGGGGCAGCAGATTAGGGGTACATAAGGATAACGTAGGTGGCGGTCGGCAGATTAGGGGTTAAAAAAAAAGTTAATCGAGTGGCGGCGATGTGGGGTGACCTCGGTTTAGGGGTACATAGGTAGTTTATGGGTGTTAGTGTACTTTAGAAGTACAGTAGTTAAGAGCTTTATAAACCGGCGGTTAGCCCAGCAAGCTCGTAACTACTGACTTTTTTCCTGCGGCTGGAGTTTTGTCGTTAGATTTCTAACGCTCACTTCAGACACGACTCTCTAAATACCGGAGTTAGAAAAATCCCATTGAAAAGATAGGTACGCAATTTACGTTAGGGGATCTGCGGTATGGAAAAGTCGCGGCTGAAAAGTGAGCGTTAGACCCTTTTTTGAGTGACTCCCAAATACCGGAGGTAGCCTAAAACCAGCGTTAGGAGCCTCTAACGCTGGTTTTCACGGCTAACGCCAACTCTAAATCTCGCTCTAAGATTCCAAACGTCCTGTTATAAACCGCTTTGGACTATATAACCTGTTTACCTATATCTCTAACGAGTACAATTAGAGTTTATCCTTATCAAGTCTTTTCAACTCTTTTTGCCAAAAAAAGGATATTTAAGAACATATCCAAAAGCCCACGGTATTCAACAAGTGCTGAAAACGCTATAATTTTAAACTTGCACCTATAACAATAAGCTGAATTTGTAAAGGTAATGTGGAAATTGTCTAAATATCAGAGTATATTTATACACCACTTAGATGACCGGTCAGATGTAAGAATCTCTTTTTAATTTGTGTTTTAATTGCAATTGTGTATATCACAAATAATTTTATTAGTACTTTTAATAATTCTTTGTAGAAATAAATATTTATACTTTATATTTCTTGATTAGGATTAATCTAACATTTTTTATTTTCTGATTTTTAATTTTTAATTTAAAATGCTTTAAAAAATATCCTTTTATCTACGGTATGAAAACAAGTTGATGGTAGATAACCACTATTTTAAATAAGACACTCAATAATCCCTTAGCTGTTTTAGCGCACCATATACACCCTATTTGTGTGATTTTTATTAGAAAAAATGTATGGACTTTCAAGTGTGTTATACAATTTTGTGAGAAGGGAATTCGATTCCTCATGTTGTGTGTTCTGATTGAAGTGTTGATATCCTCCTCTCCCTGTGTGTATTTCTCCTCCTGTTCCTTTCTCCCCCTCCTGGTGGATCTGTGCTTACTGTACTTTCCTCTAAAAAAGTTTATATGTTTTGTCTCTAAAAGAAACATTGGGACTATTTGGTGGTTGCTGAGGAGGAAGACGTAGATGGGGTGTCTACTGTTTCTTCCTCATCAGTGTCTGAGATGTCACGTTGCACGGCCGCCGTTAATGTGGGCTTCTATCAGCCGGATTACGTCATTTTAATAACTTGACCCAATCAGATAACACCTAATTTTTAACGTGATAAAAGCGTTTTCTGACTTGTCTAGATTTGTTAATCGGTACACCAATGAGTTACTTTCTCTCTCTCTCTCTCATCGCTTCTTTCTCTCCTCTCTCTCCACTTTCACCTCTCTCTCCTTTTCTTTCTCTCTCTCTCTCTCTCTCACTCTCCTTTCTCTCACTCTCTCCTCTCTCTATCTCTCCTCTCTCTCTCCTCTCTCTCTCTCCTCCACTTGTATTCTCAAGCCCTTAATGTATAGATGCACTGCATTTTATTTCAGCATACTACAGCCCTAGTAAAGACATAGAAAAGGGCAAATGAATGACAATTACTACTGATGACCAGAATAAAAACATTGCATTTCCAACTTACAGAATGTCATACAATCTCAACAAGTAGCTGCAGGAAGCACTGGTGTTGATAGGCATGCACTAACTTGATTTGTAGATCATTACCAATGAATATGGGGAAATGGCATTCCTTAGCAATTTGGTTTCATGTTCACTTTGCAAAAATTAATAATAAAATGGTATATAACTCTTGGCTTTATATTATTAAAACATAATATTTATTTTTCGTGGTTTGTCAAGGTCTACTTTAAACAGTAAAGCATGGGGACCACATATTGTTTGAATCAACTTTTCATGTCCCAGTAAACTGTTTAAAGGGACAGTGAAATAAAAATAAGCTTTAGTTTAACAGCAATGCACTGCAGGATGGTGGCCTAAACATATCACCCAGCTCCCTGCATTGCATTGCTGCTAACTAATGTCAAGAGGCATACATTTTCCAATCAGCAGCTATCTCCAGCAGTGCATTGCTGCTGCCGAACTTACCTCGGTTATCAAGAGAACAAAGCAAATTTGATACTATAAGTAAATAGTACCTTTATTTTAAAGCACAGTCTGTATCTTGTTTCTTGAGGCACAAGGCTTCCATGCTAATTTTTCGCAAGCTAAATATACTATACCTACTGCAGAGACACCATTATTGTATCTTATTCTGATCTAGACCAGGAATATCTATATAAACATGAGATTAAATAAGCCTTTTTTTATAAACGCTTTCCTTGTGACATATGAAAAACTTACACAGCCTTCTAAGAGCCTCATAGGTTATTGATGGCAATGTTTGTGATCTATTTCCTAAAGCAATGCCTAATAGTGCAGTTAATCGTGATTTTCACTATTACAGGGATTGTCACTGTATGGTTGTCTGTCTACAGAGTGAATTTCTATTAACCTGATTGCAGAACCTGCAGTGCTATATCATCTAGGAACTAAGACACAAAGATATTAACTCTCTGATAGCTTTCTTAAGTGTGGCTTTGAAGCCGTTATTTGAGTGAACAAGAATTGTTATTCTTGATCACTGATTATCCTAAAGTACCTGTTCTATATCTATTACCCAAGGTGCATAAAACCTTGATAAAGACTCCTGGCAGACCGATTGTGTCTGCCAGGGGCTCGGTGTTGTCCAATTTAGCTATCTATATTGACTCACATCTTCAGAATGTTAAAGCCCAATAATGGAGACAGCACCACTGCAAGTGCTCCGGCAAAGGGGATAGACTGCAAGTCCCCAAACTCCTTCACCATGAGGAATCACAGTGTACAGGCTGTCCACGTCCATGGTGACCAGGATATCCTCATGCTGTAAGTTCACATGCTCTTTGAGTATTTTAATCATATCAGGAGAATCCTTCAAATAAGATTGAGTGTGTTTTACAACATTCTGAAGATGCAAAAATCAAACGATAATGCCAGCACTAGGAATAAAATAATCATGCATTAAGGGGGTTACCCCGAAACATCTCATTTTATACTAAAGTTCTTCAATAAAAGAATTATTTTATTCCTAGTGCTGGCATTATTGTTTGATTTTTGCATCTTCAGAATGTTGTAAAACACACTCAATCTTATTTGAAGGATTCTCCTGATATGATTAAAATACTCAAAGAGCATGTGAACTTACAGCATGAGGATATCCTGGTCACCATGGACGTGGACAGCCTGTACACTGTGATTCCTCATGGTGAAGGAGTGGGGGCTGTCAGGTCCATGGTGATCGGGAATACATTGTACAATGGCCCACCCATAAAATTTCAATGCTAACTTTCTGTTTGGAGAGTAATTATTTTAAATTTGAAAATGATTACTATTTACAGGTGGCAGGAACCGCCATGGGTTCAAACGTGGCACCCACCTATGCAAACCTCTACATGGCTTGGTATGAACAGGAACTAATGAAGCCATTTGATAATTTGAATGTACGATATTATACCTGGTACATAGATGATGTCTTCTTAGTATGTAGAGGTGGTGAAGCAATGCTACTAGAGTGGGTGTCACGTTTGAATTCCATGGCAAGTCCGATTAGGTTCAAGCTAGAATATAACTTAAACTCTGAACACTTTTTGGATCTTAACATCTTTAAGATTTATGCCTGGGATGAAATCCGGTTTGGCACATAGTTATATACGAAGCCAACGGATCGTAATTCTTTACTTGATGCAAGAAGTTTTCATCCCAGGCACCAAAAGAAAGGGATTCTCACCTCTCAACTCACTCGTGTTATTAGGAATAATAGTGAGATACCTACAGGGAGTGCAGAATTATTAGGCAAGTTGTATTTTTGAGGATTAATTTTATTATTGAACAACAACCATGTTCTCAATGAACCCAAAAAACTCATTAATATCAAAGCTGAATAGTTTTGGAAGTATTTTTTAGTTTGTTTTTAGTTATAGCTATTTTAGGGGGATATCTGTGTGTGCAGGTGAGTATTACTGTGCATAATTATTAGGCAACTTAATAAAAAACAAATATATACCCATTTCAATTATTTATTTTTACCAGTGAAACCAATATAACATCTCAACATTCACAAATATACATTTCTGACATTCAAAAACAAAACAAAAACAAATCAGTGACCAATATAGCCACCTTTCTTTGCAAGGACACTCAAAAGCCTGCCATCCATGGATTCTGTCAGTGTTTTGATCTGTTCACCATCAACATTGCGTGCAGCAGCAACCACAGCCTCCCAGACACTGTTCAGAGAGGTGTACTGTTTTCCCTCCTTGTAAATCTCACATTTGATGATGGACCACAGGTTCTCAATGGGGTTCAGATCAGGTGAACAAGGAGGCCATGTCATTAGATTTTCTTCTTTTATACCCTTTCTTGCCAGCCACGCTGTGGAGTACTTGGACGCGTGTGATGGAGCATTGTCCTGCATGAAAATCATGTTTTTCTTGAAGGATGCAGACTTCTTCCTGTACCACTGCTTGAAGAAGGTGTCTTCCAGAAACTGGCAGTAGGACTGGGAGTTGAGCTTGACTCTATCCTCAACCCGAAAAGGCCCCACAATCTCATCTTTGATGATACCAGCCCAAACCAGTACTCCACCTCCACCTTGCTGGCATCTGAGTCGGACTGGAGCTCTCTGCCCTTTACCAATCCAGCCACGGGCCCATCCATCTGGCCCATCAAGACTCACTCTCATTTCATTAGTCCATAAAACCTTAGAAAAATCAGTCTTGAGATATTTCTTGGTCCAGTCTTGACGTTTCAGCTTGTGTGTCTTGTTCAGTGGTGGTCGTCTTTCAGCCTTTCTTACCTTGGCCATGTCTCTGAGTATTGCACACCTTGTGCTTTTGGGCACTCCAGTGATGTTGCAGCTCTGAAATATGGCCAAACTGGTGGCAAGTGGCATCTTGGCAGCTGCACGCTTGACTTTTCTCAGTTCATGGGCAGTTATTTTGCGCCTTGGTTTTTCAACACGCTTCTTGCGACCCTGTTGACTATTTTGAATGAAACGCTTGATTGTTCGATGATCACGCTTCAGAAGCTTTTCAATTTTAAGAGTGCTGCATCCCTCTGCAAGATATCTCACTATTTTTGACTTTTCTGAGCCTGTCAAGTCCTTCTTTTGACCCATTTTGCCAAAGGAAAGGAAGTTGCCTAATAATTATGCACACCTGATATAGGGTGTTGATGTCATTAGACCACACCCCTTCTCATTACAGAGATGCACATCACCTAATATGCTTAATTGGTAGTAGGCTTTCGAGCCTATACAGCTTGGAGTAAGACAACATGCATAAAGAGGATGATGTGGTCAAAATACTAATTTGCCTAATAATTCTGCACTCCCTGTATGATGCAGACTCAACTTAAGGAAATGGGTGATAAATTGGTGGAGAGAGGCTATGCCAGGGAGGAAATAATAACTATCCAGGACAGGCTATTGGACACTACTGAGACTAGGAAGAGTGAGGATGGAGCTAAGACTGGCCCTGGACAATTGAATATGGTTACCACATACTCACCTAAATGTGAATATTTGACAAAAGCTGTGCGGAAACACTGGCCAGTGGTAGAGACTGATCCTATGATCCCCCAGAATAGCATACCGTAGGGCAAATAATCTGAGAGACCTACTGGTCAAGTCTGATTCTGTCAAGCTTACAGGAAGGATACATGGTTGAAGGCGGCGAAAATGGGCTGCTTCCCATGTGGAAGTTGCATTACGTGCAATGGGATGCTTAGAGGCAGTACATTTCAGCACCCGCATAATAATCACAGTTTGAGATTAGACATTGACTGTCTTGTACAAGCACGTTCGTGATATATATGCTGGTATGCCCGTGTTCTAGGGTCTATATTGGCAAGATGGTGACAATCTTTCAGAAACTTATGGCTAATCATCGTTGCGCCATACGTGAGGCACTCATTAAAGGAGAATCTGAACAGCCCGTGGCACGCCATTGTGGCCAGTTTAAACATGCCATCTCAAGTCTGAGATCTATGCTCATAGATCATGTACCTCCTATGCCTAGGGGGGTAATCAAGGGAAATTGCTGCTTCAGCTTGAGAGCAAGTGGATTTATCGATTAGATACCCTATCACCGAGGGGCCTTAATACCTCCCTGGACTTTAGCCCTTTCTACTAGGTCGAATGATACAGGATGGGACCCACTCTTCCAGATTATCTCCTCATGGATATTGACCTATATGAACTTTTTTGGGTCTCACTATACACCAAAGTTTCTAACATAATCCATCAAGGCATGAAGTGTAATTTAGACTTTTTCTTTGTGTAAGTTGTCGATATTAGTGTTTGCATATAAGTCTTGACATGGATAAGGCATTATTTAAGACAACCTAAGTAATATATATAGATTTAGTACAGGTTACAATTGCACAGATCACATTATGTATTTTGTTTTTTAATGGATATTGTGTAGATCGGTCGTTGTATGTGTGCTGGTGCAGATGGGGGTTTAGTTGCGAGGCCATAGATATCCTGAGTGGATTGTGTAAGGTATTCCAAGTGAACAGGCATCTCCGCTTATACCCCAGTCCATTTGCGGCAGCAAAACTAAAACGATCGATATATATCCTTCATCCCACGCAAGTATATCAGCTGGTATAACTGAATGTTTACATGGGTTACCATGACAACATGGGTACAGGGGAGATGACGTTGCACACAAGGGTGAGCTTTGATGATGTCAGGCGCCCATTTTCGTTGGTGGTACACCTGGAACTGTAAGTGGAGTTAGAGGGGTATATAAGGATGTATTATTAGTAAGTTTGTCATTAGTTTTAGGTTATTCATTGTATGTATTTTTGACATTTGAAAAAGGTGCAGCAATGCACCGAAAAGTCATGTCTTTTTAACTTGATTGAATAAATTACGGTAATTATTTTTACTAAAAAGACCACTGAGTGCCTGTACTTTTGGATGGACTTTGGATTTATTTATACAGCGCACCGTGGCAGTGGCCTATATGTAAGATTGTGCTATCCTCCTTGGTGTATATATATATATACATATATACATACTGTCATATGCTACTGTCCCTTTAAATAGAAGTCTCCACCTTGTAACTGAGCCTAATAAAAGGAATACCTCTCTCCCTGTTTCATTGCTTGATTATTAGCTAACGTTAGAGTAAGCAGTTTATTTAAGCAGACACACTCTTTTGGCTTTCAATACCAGCTCTTTAATATCGAAGTTGCTAGCAGGAGAATCACTCCGGTTTCCACCT
The DNA here is from genome assembly GCF_027579735.1 of Bombina bombina. NCBI lineage: Eukaryota > Metazoa > Chordata > Amphibia > Anura > Bombinatoridae > Bombina > Bombina bombina. Next base: position 1,218,885,537 of record NC_069500.1, on the reverse strand, counting down.
TGTTCTTAACAACCTGTTTAAAGGACTAAATCCTCAAGGGAAATAGCTTGTTAACTCTTACTGAGCTACCGTCTTTGCAGTGTCAGTCCGGTGTCTTTTCTCCGACATTCTCAGCTGCCGAATTCACTTCATTCTGACGTCATCCTTAGCCGACACAGTCAGCTTTCACTTCACTCCTGGCAGCATCAGGCAAGGCAGCTCCTGCAGAACGCTGAGCTCTGTGTGAGTTCAATCAAAGCTAAGACATCTCTCACCAGTCTGTGGAAGGCAAGTATAACGTCTTATAATTCCTTTGGCTGTTCTTGTTACTCCGGCTGCTTCATATGAGGAGTTAATTGACTTTCAGTTCATATTGGCCTATTGTTATAACGGTGGATTGATTTATCTAAGCAAGTAAACTATACTCATTCCGAGTCAAACTTTATCATTCAATAATCTAACTGCCTAATTTCTACATGGTTAATATTGAGCAGGTACTGTACACAAAATAACTGATTGCTATATTTGTGTAACTATTACATATTCTACTATTAACAAATTTTGCTATTTCTCAGAACCACTCTCTGCCAATATAGTGAGTTGGATAATCTGCAATTGCTTCAAAATTATTCTAACATACAGACTACATCTTGAAAAAATAAGATTTAGTCAATGCACATACACACAAAACACAGAAATGGACTGCACTCTCAAACTGGATCAGGTACACATCCTTTGACCCTGCAAAATATATATATATTGCAACAAATCAATAGAATATATATGTAAACCTGATCCATGTAAAATCACTATGGAGGTAGTCTATTCACATATTCAACAAGATCACTTAACAGAATATGTGACACAGCACTGCAAGACCTGCAGATTCACTTAACTCCGGTGTCTGATAGCAGATTAGGCCGCAAATCCCTCCATGCTGTCGATCGTGACGCATCTTTTTGGGCTTTGAGCAGACGCAGCACGACCCGATTACACAGGACACTGCTCACCCACAAATTGCAGGTCCAAAATTGGCGCTATGTCCCCAATGATACAGCAAACATAAGATCTAAGCAGCGGCATGGAGCCGTGAGACCAACTCCTCACACGTGGCGGCTAAAGGTGGACCTGGACAAAGATCAAGGTAATTAGCAACCCAAAGCACAATAGATTATCTAAAAGGGAAAATAACATTACAAAAAGGCCTGAAGGAGCATGCACATACATCTTTACTTACTTACACAGCCTTCTAAGAGCATCATAGGTTATTGATGGCAATGTTTGTGATCTATTTCTTAAAAGTAACGCTAATTGGGCAGTTAATCGCCATCTTCACTATCACAGGGATTGTCACTGAATGGTTGTCTGTCTACAGAGTGAATTTCTATTAACCTGATTGCAGAACCTGCAGTGCTATATCATCTAGGAACTAAGACACCAGGGGCCCCATCCGATATGCAGCATCGCCCGCAAAAGCCGGCGACGCCGGTTTTCGCACGGGTTTGGTAGCCTATATACAGTGCCGCATATAAATGCGGCACGTATATTTCACCCGGCGGAAGTAGTTTTTTTCCCCCATAGACTAACATAAAACCCGCGCAATTTGGTATCCAATATCCAGCGCAAGGCCTTACGTGGCAAAAATGGAGAAAACCTACTCCATTTTCACCTCGCCATAAAAAGCAGCCATAGCAGGCCTTGCGCTGAGTATTGGAGCACCGTAACTCCCTAAAATGCCTACAAAAAAAAACTTTACGCATGCGCAATGTCTATCTACCCGTCTACCGCAATCCCCCACCTAAATACTTAATAAAGTGTTTAACCCCTAAACCGCCGCTCCTGGACCCCGCCGCCACTAAATAAAGTGTTTAACCCCTAAACCGCCGCTCCCGGACCCCGCCACACCTACATTAAATGTATTACCCCCTAATCTGACCCCCCTACACCACCGCCACTTACATTTAATATATTTACCTCTAATCTGACCCCCCCTACACCGCCGCCACCTACATTAAATGTATTACCCCCTAAACCTAAGTCTAACCCTAACACCCCCTAACTTAATTATTAATTAAATAAATATAAATAATATTATTATTAACTAAATGATTCATATTGAAAACTAAATACTTACCTATAAAATAAACCCTAAGATAGCTACAATATAATTAATAATTACATTGTAGCTATTTTAGGATTTATATTTATTTTACAGGTAACTTTGTATTTATTTTAACTAGGTACAATAGCTATTAAATAGTTAATAACTATTTAATAGCTACCTAGTTAAAATAATTACAAAATTACCTGAAAAATAAATCCTAACCTAAGTTACAATTACACCTAATACTACACTATCAATAAATTAATTAAATAAATTAACTACAATTATCTAAAATAAAATACAATTAAATAAACTAACCTATATTACAAACCCCCCCCACTAAATTACAAAAAATAAAAAAATATTACAAGAAGTTTAATCTAATTACACCTAATCTAAGCCCCCTAATAAAATTAAAAAGCCCCCCAAAATAATAAAATTCCCTATCCTAAACTAAATTACAAATAGCCCTTAAAAGGGCCCTTTGCGGGGCATTGTCCCAAAGTAATCAGCTCTTTTACCTGTAAAAAAAAAAAGAAATACAATACCCCCCCAACATTACAACCCACCACCCACACACCCCTACTCTAAAACCCACCCGATCCCCCCTTAAATAAACCTAACACTACCCCATTGAAGATCACCCTACCTTGAGCCGTCTTCACCCAGCCGGGCCGAAGTCTTCATTAGATCCGGGCACAAGTGGTCCTCCAGCCGGGCAGAAGTCTTCATCCGATCAGGGCAGAAGAGGTCCTCCATCCAGCAGAGGTCTTCATCCAAGCGGCATCTTCTATCTTCATCCATCCGGCGATGAGCGGCTCCATCTTGAAGACCATCCTTCTCTGTGGTGTGGGCTATGGTGGTTTAGGGGTTAATAATTAGGCTTATTGTGTTGTGGGGGGTTGTCGGTCTAGGGGTTAATACATTTATTATTAGGAGTGAGAGGGGGGATTGCGGATATAGGGGTATACGTGTAGGGCTATTTTTGGGAGGCGTGTTAGACAGTTACGGGAGGTTTAATACTTTAGTTAGTTTTTTTTAGGCGCAGGCAGTTGCTAAAGTGCCGTAAGTCACTGGCGACTCCAGAAATTTGTAGTTACGCTTAATTCTGGACATCGCTAGTTTGTCCGACTTACGGCACTTTAGCAACTGCTGGCGGGGTATATGTAATACCCCAATGTGTGAGGTGAAACTACGGGTGGCGCGGGTTCCCTCGCTTGCGCCAAAAACTACGCCATATATCGTATCGCGCCCCAAGATATTAACTCTCACAATATTTAAAAAAAATGTCTAAAGCAGATAAGCTGCTGAAAACTCTGCCAAGCTAAACTCCATTTGGAAAAACTCATTTTTTAGGCTATGTGATCCCAAAACTCCTAATACTAATACAGCTCCCTCCTCCCCCAAGAGGCCTACCACATCATCCACTGATGAAGAGGGAGAAGAATCAAGACAAATCTCAAAAAAAATTTTTTAGAGTTTATCCCCTCTAAACAAGATCTCTCATCTTTACTTACACAAGTTAGATTATGCATAAAAGAGGAGATGGTTGAATTCCGGAAAGAAATCACGGAAATTGACAAAACAAGGTAGAGTTTATGAAAGAAAGAAGTTGAAACTAATCAGAATGAAATTGCTGTTCTGCAAGAAATCGTACATGGCCAAGAAGCCTCTATCCTCCAGCTGCACAATAAATTCGAAGATTTCGAGAACAGAGAAAGTGGGTGTAATTTCAGAATATGAGGGATACGGGAATCTATCTCCACTACATCCCTGCAATCCTACCTGTCTGAACTTTTTTCATATCTTATAGGGTCAGGATTCGAACTTCCTATCTCATTAGACAGAGCTCATAGGGCTCTGAGGCCCAAACCTCCGGATACTGACAACCCAAGGGAAGTGATCATTCGATTCAAGGACTATAAGCAAAAGGAAGAAGTCCTCCAGTATTCATGGAAGCACAAATCTATTAGATATCAGGATTGATCCATCTTCTATGTTACTGCTTTAATGTATGACTAATCTCACATAACTTGCTTAATGCTTGGGCCATGTCTATTACATGCTTTACTATATCTTAAATGCAGGGATTGGGCCACCACCCTCATCGAAGGTTTGAACCTACTGTTTGACTTTTATCACATCAGACTCTAAACTCTTAGGAATATCCAAAATCCAGGTTCACATCCTTTTTCTTTCTCTCAAGTTACTTCTTAATTGTGTAACTAGCCATACATAATGTGCTTCATACTTAAGCTATAAATTCAACCCCTATTAGATACTAAAATATACCTTAACTCCAGGGATTGGGTTATCATCCTCAGTGAGGGATTTACCTTAATGTTAGATTTTTGTTATGTTAAAGTTTCAATTCTATATCATAGAACTATGTTTATGTTGTATTTATATTCTTATTTATTGATGTTCTCATTTTCTGGTATATTTGAATTTGCAAGTGCTAATGCTATATTGAGCAGGATTATACAACACTAGGCCACACCGATATATTCTATTCAAATCAAATGGCTGACACACCACCGTAATTTATATCCTTCCTGACACAAAATGTAAAAGGATTTGACTCTACACAGAAACTTTCTAGAGCCATGCAAGATTTCAAACTTAAAGGGACACTGAACTCAATTTTTTTCTTTCATGATTCAGATAGAGCATGACATTTTAAGCAACTTTCTAATTGACTCCTATTATCAAATTTTCTTCATTCTCTTGGTATCTTTATTTGAAATGCAAGAATGTAAATTTAGATGCCGGCCCATTTTTGGTGAACAACCTGCGTTGTTCTTGCTGATTGGTGGATAAATTCATCCACCAATAAAAAAGTGCTGTCCAGAGTCCAGAAACAAAAAAACTTAGATGCCTTCTTTTTCAATTAAAGATAGCAAGAGAACGAAGAAAAATTGGTAATAGGAGTAAATTAGAAAGTTGCTTAAAATTGCATGCTCTATCTGAATAATGAAAGAAAAAAAAAATTGGTTTCAGTGTTCTTTTAAGAGTAGTGATATATTAATACTACAAGAAACTAATTTTTTTTTTTTAAAAAACTTCTGTGCCATCATATTTCTCCCCCTACTACCCGACACACTACCATAGCTGCCAACCAACTAAAAAGGTAAATGGAATTAGTATCTTGATCCATATATCTGTTCCTTTCTAACTGATAGATGATAACAAATTGATAGAGATAAGGAAAGCCGCTATTAAGGCATATTGGGTCTTCTTTTATGGGAAACCCATTACAATTATAAACATATATGCTCCCAACACTTCCCAAAGCACATTCTTACACTCAGTTACAAACCCTATACTTCAATTTAGGAAAGGGTCTTTGCTATTAGTGGGAGACTTTAATTTACCATTAGATCAGCAACTAGATAGCTCTAACCAATCTTTAAAACTAAGACATAAATTCCATAAGAAAATATGTCATTACTTACATTTAATTACTCTACTCGATACAAGGAGACAACTTAATCCCACCAAGCGTGACTACACATTTTTCTCCAACCCTAACAAGTTATATTCACGCTTGGATTATATATTGGCACATCACCTTTTATTATATAGCACATTTAGATGTCCAACTAAACCTTTCAGACCTTTATTAATGGAACCCCTAATCAAACAACAAATAGATCGGTCCATCACTAATTTTTTTGAAAACATTAAACCCTTGATATCTCTTAAGGTACACAATGGGAAGATCTAAAATATATAGGCAACAACAACAAGAATATTACAACAGATCCTTCAAGTCGATCACCAGCACAAATTAAATCCGTCTGATGATTCTATACTGCAAAATCTGAGCCAAAGTAGACAGAAACTAAACACACTTCTAGATATCAAAGTTCAGAAATTAGCATATTATTTAAAACAAAAGTTTCACTCAGAAGGCAATGAAACACCCTCAAAAAGAAACACAATTCTAAGTACGTACACCACCTCACTCACCCAATACACAAATCTATTGAAGATTCCCTCTCATTTGGGAAAGCTTTCAGAGATTATTACTCTAGGCTCTATAACCTCTTCCCACACAGAAAAATACCCACTCATAGAAACTCTTGCCAAGCTTACCGTAAATCAATACAAACTAGACATGTGCCATTCTTTTCGGCCAAATTTCAGCCAGTTCGGAGATTCGAATGAATCAGATTTTAACATCGGCACCATAACTAAAATCCCGAAAAATTACAAAAATGAATAAATCAGTTTCCGCATTTCTTTATTCATATTCGGAATTTTTCATTGTTCTAATCTAAACCGCAGTTCCCCGACACTAAGTAAATAAAGCTATTAACCCCTAATCCGCCATTCCCCGACATAGCCAACAGTAACTAAACCTATTAACGCCTAAACCACCGTTCCCAAACATTACCAACACTAACTAAACCTCAGTTCCCTGGCATCACCAATACTATCATTAATAAAATAAAAATAAATAAAAGATTACTAAAAAATTAAAACTACAATTACAAAATATAATAAACACTAAAATTAAAAAAAAATAACAAACGAAATTAAAAAATTATTCCTATTCTAATACCACGTTTAAAAAAAAACAAAAAACACCCCAAAATAAAAATAATACCCTAATCTATAATAAACGACCAAGGGCCCTTTGAAAGGGCCTTTTGTAGGCCATTGCACTAAAGTTAACAGCTCGTTTGCAAACAAATAAAAACAAAGACCCCCTAACATTACAAACCCCCCAAAACACACAAAATAAAAAAAACCTAACTAAAAAAAACCTAATCTACCTATTGCCCTGAAAAGGGCATTTGTATGGACATTGCTCTTAAAAGGACATTCAGCTCTTTTACTACCCTTAAAAGGGCATTCAGCTCTTTTTCGGCCCATTAAAATAAAAAAAGCTCTAATCTAAAAAAAAAACACCCCAAAAAAACTAAAAAAATACCTAACACTTAACAGTATATTTATGAAAATCTTAGTAGTGCTGTTCAAACAATATATCCGTCTATCTCAGGGTTATAATACAATACCTTTAATAATTATCCTTAAAATCAATTAATATAAATACCTGAATTATTTTATTTAGTTAATATCCATGAACATTTTTGAAATATATTTGCAATACCAGAATATGACACAATATTATATGCGTTAAAACCAATTATTAAGATATGCTATCCTTCTTACAAAGTCCAGAAAAATTTACCTTTAAAAATCAGCGTTATTTACAAATAGCCTTTCATTCAGTTAACAAAATGGGACTAAAACCTTTAACTTTTAACATCCAAGCAATACAATCCTAACAGTGCTTATAAACAATAGGATAATATGTATATTATGCTATTTAACTGCAATTTATCCTAATACAATATTGATTAAAACATCAGAACTTGCACAGATAAGTTACTTAGCCTACCAGATACAAATTTAAACAATACCTAGGCTTATGAAATACTAACTTGAAATACAAACTGCTTCTTTAAATCTTTCAACTGTACTTTAAACTGCAGTGACTTATAATTTAACTATAGTCTTACCAATAACCTTGAATACGTTACCAGGGTAAAGAGCAATCGATATCCAATATTCCTTAATAGGAATTATTTTACCTCAGATCACCAATAAGTGTATATCGCAATCAATGAGAAAGGTAGATCAGCTTTGCTTGCGTAAAGTGGTATCTCGCGCCCAACAAACCAGTTACAAGTTTAGCTCAGCAGAAATCTGTCCCTTTCTCTATCTTGCATTCACTTTATATCAGTTTTCCATCATAGGTAAATTTGGAAACGCCCAAAACGGAAACCTTGTCTCGGATTGGCCCTTAACAACTGAACATGGATTGGTTCATCTGGGAATATATGTTGCTAAGGAAATGCATCCTTGCAACAACCAATCATCTGATGGCTGCAATTCTTGCAACATAACACTGGGTGGCAGCAGACAGCACAACACAGCAATACCATTTCTAAACATTTTAACAACTTAATTCAGTATTTCTATGAAATGGTTATTCATTTTATCATACTAACTGCAACAACTATTCACAATATTTGTTTTGGATAAGTAATTATCTTATGAATTTTCTGATCATTTTGATATGAAGCATCAATATATTATATTAACGCAGTTTAATACTGAAATTAATGGCATTTATACATTCTGTTTTCAGAGTTGTGTTTAAACTTTCAAAAACCTCTAGTGTATTTAATCATATGACATGATTCAGATATCCCATGCAGGTATTCCATCTGAAAAATAGAAAAATTATGTTACATATAATTAAACCATGGGATTATTACAGTTTGAATCTATTTTTCATATATCTATTCACTGCAGCAATTATTTATTTAATATAAAACTTACGATTTCAACATATATATATACATATATGGATTATTTGAATTATTTCAAAGACACATGAACTATTGGCATTGTTCTTCTTCAAAATGTATTTAGTTTTACTTAAAGTCTAAATACAGTTGTTTTGAATTCACAATGTAAGCCATGTGCTTTCTCTGTGTTATCCTAACCCAGACGCAATGTTTAACATTTTGTATATCTCAGTGTTAGCAGCCACACAGTATGAGTCATTCAACAAACCTGTGCTAATTATCAGCTCCTTGGCAGGAAGTCCATATATGAGTAGGTATCCTGATCTATGCATCAAAATGCTGTCTTTTACACAGCAGGAGGTGGGCTTCAAAGGCTATGCTAACTCTCAATTATGGTAAAACATGTTTGTATTTTCATCTAGAGAGTAAATGCTTCCTTTTTGTTTCTTGGGACATGCTGTCTGTGGTTCAGCCTGGAGATGTGTATTCAGAATTTTACCTGTGTTAATTTTCAGTTCCTTGTGGTTATACAATTGCATAAATTAGCATATTGAGTGTGGGAGATCTCTTGGAAACAATCCTTTGTTCTCAGATGTGTGTTTAGACTAGCTTTAAGGCTGAGTGGGGGAGAACTAAAACATGATTGAAGTCAGTTTGTCTGAAAGAAAACAGAATTTATGCTTACCTAATAAATTACTTTCTCTTGCGTATGTATATCCAGTCCACAGATTAATCCTTACTTGTGGGATATTCTCATTCCCTACAGGAAGTGGCAAAGAGAGCACACAGCAGAGCTGTCCATATAGCTCCCCCTCTGGCTCCGCCCGCCAGTCATTCGACCGACGGTTAGGAGAAAAAGGAGAAACCATAGGGTGCAGTGGTGACTGTAGTTTAAACAAAAAATTTTAACCTGACTTAATTGTCAGGGTGGGCTGTGGACTGGATACACCACAAGAGAAAGTAATTTATCAGGTAAGCATAAATTCTGTTTTCTCTTGCAAGGTGTATCCAGTCCACAGATTCATCCTTACTTGTGGGATACCAATACCAAAGCTTTAGGACACGGATGAAGGGAGGGAACAAGACAGGTAACCTAAACGGAAGGCACCACTGCTTGCAAAACCTTTCTCCCAAAAATAGCCTCTGAAGAAGCAAAAGTATCGAATTTGTAAAATTTGGCAAAAGTATGCAGTGAAGACCAAGTCGCTGCCTTACAAATCTGTTCAACAGAAGCCTCATTCTTGAAGGCCCAAGTGGAAGCCACAGCTCTGGTGGAATGAGGCTGCTGCCCAGCAGTCTCATAAGCCAATCGGATGATGCTTCTCAACCAGAAGGAAAGAGAGGTAGCCGTCGCTTTTTGACCTCTCCTCTTACCAGAATAGACAACAAACAAAGATGATGTTTGTCTGAAATCCTTAGTTGCTTGTAAATAGAATTTCAAAGCACGAACCACATCAAGATTGTGTAAAAGCCGTTCCTTCTTAGAAGCTGGATTAGGACACAGAGAAGGAACAATGATTTCCTGGTTAATGTTCTTATTAGAAACAACTTTAGGAAGAAAACCAGGTTTGGTACGCAAAACTACCTTATCTGCATGGAACACCAGATAGGGTGAATTACACTGCAAAGCAGACAATTCTGAAACTCTTCGAGCAGAAGATATAGCTACCAAAAACAAAACTTTCCAAGATAATAACTTAATATCTATGGAATGTAAAGGTTCAAACGGAACCCCTTGAAGAACTGAAAGAACTAAATTTAGACTCCATGGAGGAGCCACAGGTTTATAGACAGGCTTGATTATGACTAACGCCTGTGCAAACGCTTGAACATCTGGTACTTCTGCCAGACGCTTGTGTAAAAGGATAGACAGAGCGGATATCTGCCCCTTTAAGGAACTAGCTGATAAACCTTTCTCCAATCCTTCTTGGAGAAAAGACAATATCCTTGGATTCCTAATCTAACTCCACGAGTAACCCTTGGATTCACACCAACAAAGATATTTCCGCCATATCTTATGGTAAATTTTCCTGGTGACAGGTTTTCTAGCTTGGATCAGAGTATCTATGACTGATTCAGAGAACCCACGCTTGGATAGAATTAAGCGTTCAATCTCCAAGCAGTGAGATGCAGAGAAACTAGATTTGGATGCTTGAATGGACCCTGTATTAGAAGATCCTGCCTCATTGGCAGTGTCCATGGTGGGACAGATGACATGTCCACTAGGTCTGCATACCAAGTCCTGCATGGCCACGTAGGTGCTATCAGAATTACCAAGGCCTTCTCCTGTTTGATTCTGGCTACCAGCCGAGGGAGAAGGGGAAACGGTGGAAAGACATAGGCCAGATTGAAGGACCAAGGTGCTACTAGAGCATCTATCAATGCCGCCTTGGGGTCCCTGGACCTGGATCCGTAAAGAGGAAGTTTGGTGTTCTGACGGGACGCCATCAGATCCAACTCTGGAATGCCCCATAGCTGAGTCAGCTGAGCAAATACCTCCGGGTGGAGTTCCCACTCCCCCGGGTGAAAAGTCTGACGACTTAGGAAATCCGCTTCCCAGTTGTCTATTCCTGGGATGTGAATTGCAGATAGATGGCAAGAGTGATCCTCCGCCCACCTGATTATCTTGGTTACTTCCTTCATCGCTAAGGAACTCTTTGTTCCTCCCTGATGATTTATGTATGCTACAGTCGTGATGTTGTCCGACTGAAATCTGATAAACTTGGCCGCCGCTAGCTGAGGCCATGCATGGGGCGTGTTGAATATCGCTCTCAGTTCCAAAATGTTTATCGGAGAAGAGACTCTTCCCAAGACCATAGGCCCTGAGCTTTCAGGGAGCCCCAGACCGCGCCCCAGCCTAACAGACTGGCGTCGTTACAATGATCCACTCCGGTCTGCAGAAGCGCATTCCCTGCGATAGGTGATCCTGAGACAACCACCAGAGAAGAGAATATCTGGTTTTCTGGTCCAGTTGGATTTGAGGAGACAAATCTGCATAATCTCCATTCCACTGTTTGAGCATGCACAATTGCAGTGGCCTGAGATGAATTAGAGCAAAAAGGACTACGTCGATTGCTGCTACCATTAATCCGATTACCTCCATGCACTGAGCTACAGATGGCCGAGGAATGGAATGAAGAGCTCGGCAAGTATTTAGAAGCTTTAACCTACTGACCTCCGTCAGAAATATTTTCATTTATACCGAGTCTATTAATGTTCCCAAGGAAGGGAACCCTTGTGAGCAGGGACAGAGAACTTTTTTCGGTGTTCACCTTCCACCCGTGAAACCTTAGAAAGGCCAGAACAATCTCCGTATGAGAATTGGCTCTGGGAAAAGATGACGCCTGTATTAAGATGTTGTCCAGATAAGGTGCTACTGCAATGCCCCACGGTCTTAGTACCACTAGAAGGGACCCTAGCACTTTTGTGAAAATTCTGGGAGTGGTGGCCAACCTGAAGGGAAGGGCCACGAACTGGTAATGCTTGTCCAGAAAGGCGAACCTTAAGAACTGATGGTGATCTTTGTGGATAGGAATATGAAGGTACGCATCCTTTAGATCCACGGTAGTCATATATTGACCTTCCTGGATCATCGGTAAGATTGTCTGAATGGTCTCCATCTTGAAAGATGGAACTCTGAGGAATTTGTTTAGAATTTTTAGATCCAGGATTGGTCTGAAAGTTCCTTCCTTTTTGGGAACCACAAACAGGTTTGAGTAAAAACCCAGTCCTTGTTCTGTCATTGGAACTGGATATATCACTCCCATCTTGAGTAGATCTTCTACACAGCGTAAGAATGCCTCTTTTTTGTCTGGTCTGTAGACAGACGAGAAATGTGGAACCTTCACCTTGGAGGAGAGTCCTTGAATTCTAGAAGATATCCCTGAGCAACTATCTCCAATGCCCAGGGATCGGGAAAATCTCTTGCCCAAGCCTGAGCAAAGAGAGAGAGTCTGCCCCCTACCAGATCCAGTCCCGGATCGGGGGCTACCCCTTCATGCTGTCTTAGTAGCAGCTGCAGGCTTCTTGGCCTGTTTACCCTTGTTACAGCCCTGAAAAGGCTTCCAGGTTGCCTTGGGCTGTGAAGTGTTACCCTCTTGCTTTGCGGTAGCAGAGGCTGAAGCAGGACCGCTCCTGAAGTTGCAAAAGGAACGAAAATTAGCCTTGTTTTTAGCCTTAAAAGGCCTATCTTGCGGGAGGGCATGGCCCTTTCCCCCAGTGATATCCAAAATAATCTCTTTCAACTCAGGCCCGAAAAGGGTCTTTCCCTTGAAAGGAATATTCAGTAATTTTGTTTTAGACGACACGTCGGCCGACCATGATTTAAGCCAAAGCGCTCTGCGAGCCATGATGGCAAAACCAGAATTTTTCGCCGTTAACTTAGCTAATTGCAAAGCGGCATCTGTGATAAAAGAATTAGCCAGCTTTAGAGCCTTAATTCTATCCATAATTTCATCATATGAGGTCTCCGTCTGGAGCGACTCCTCCAGCGCCTCAAACCAGAAAGCCACTGCAGTAGTTACAGGAATAATGCAGGCAATAGGTTGGAGAAGGAAACCTTGTTGAACAAATATTTTCTTTAGTAAACCATCTAATTTTTTATCCATAGGATCTTTGAAAGCACAACTGTCTTCAATTGGTATGGTTGTGCGCTTGGCTAGTGTTGAAACTGCCCCATCTACCTTAGGGACCGTCTGCCACGCGTCCCGCCTGGGATCAGTTATGGGGAACATTTTCTTAAAGATAGGTGGGGGAACAAAAGGTACACCTGGTCTTTCCCACTCAATAGCAACAATATCCGCCACCCTCTTAGGGATCGGAAACTTATCAGTGTATACAGAGACTTCTAGATATTTGTCCATTTTACACAATTGCTCTGGGACCACCATAGGGTCACAATCATCCAGAGTTGATAAGACCTCCCTAAGCAGTACACGGAGGTGTTCCAATTTAAATTTAAATGCTAGTGAATCTGATTCTGCCCGCTGAGAAACTTTTCCTGAGTCAGAAATTTCTCCCTCAGACATAACATCCCTCGCCCCTACTTCAGAGTGTTGTGAGGGTACATCAGATAAGCCTCCCAAAGCTTCCTACTGCTCCTCATCTGTTCTCAAAACAGAGCTATCGCGCTTTTTAGGGAAAACTGGCAGTTTGGATAGAAAGGCCGCAAGGGAATTATCCATGACTGCCGCCAGTTGTTGCAATGTAATAGGTGCTAATGCACTAGAGGTACTAGGTATCGCTTGAGCGGGCGTAACTGGTGATGACACATGGGGAGAGGAAGGCGGACTATCCTCATTACCTTCAGTCAAAGAATCATCTAGGGCTATATTTTTAAGTGACACAATATGATCTTTAAAGTAACAATAAATATACTGAATATCACAAAGAAACAAAATGTGAAATAAATGTGATAACAAAAATAATAAAAAGAAAAACATATAAAGTTCTGAATCAAGGATATGCCTGTGTCCTCTGGATGAGTTTTTCAGCTTGTTAGCATTCCTCAGTGAGTTCCCATAAAAAAGGAAACAGAAAATTGAAACATAGTGTGAATCTGTAATGGCACTTTGAGGAAGTAGTTGTTTTGTAACAAATGACTACTCACATTTGTTGGAGCTTTCAACTAAGCTCAAGGATATGCGCACTCCCACTTTATACTGATGGGAAAACAGTACACTAGGCAAAACTTGGATACAGATTTATTTTAAAATATATAAAAGCGTCACATAAGCCTTTGATAACACCACAATTTGAGGGTACAAGAGCAGATATGCTATGACAAATGCTTCTAATCGCCAAACTTGCAGAGAGGTAAATGGATCAGCAGGAGTGTGACCGCCGAAACCAATACCTCTTTGATTGCAAGACAATAGCGCTAGTCCCCCAGGTGTCCTGGCTAGGCGGAGCCGCCTAAAGCAAACAACAGGTTAATAAACTACAGCACCTTGCCACAGCAGCCTGCTGTGGCCCTACCTTCCCTTAAGGATTGAATTTGAGAAAATCAAGCCTCCTGAAGTCCTCAAGCAGTCTCTGGACCCATGTGAAGCAGCATGCAGGGAAATCTTGTCAGAATAAACTGCGCAACTGAGGCGCGAGATTAGGCCCCTCCCACTCCACTCCGGAGCTGTGGGGCCTTCAGAACCCAATTTAGGTGACTAAAAATAATGCCATGTGGAATAGAACCCCAATAAACACACTAAAAGTGCTTAAAAGTGTCAATAAAGAGTATTTTTCTAAACAAAATAATCGATTGCCCTGCTCAAGTGATAACCAGTTTATTGAGCCCACTTAAATAAGCCTCTAGTTCTATACTAAGTTTCAGAACATGGCTTACCCTTCCCACATGGGGAACTTTGTCAGTCTTCTAGCATTATCTTGTCTTGACTAGAAAAAAGATGACTGAAACATACCTCAAAGCAGTTAAGCCTGCAAACTGTTCCCCCCAACTGAAGTTTTCTGGTACTCCTCAGTCCTGTGTGGGAACAGCAATGGATTTTAGTTACAACATGCTAAAATCATTTTCCTCTCAGCAGAATTCTTCATCATATTTCTGCCAGAGAGTAAATAGCACAAACCGGTACTATTTAAAAATAACAAACTTTTGATTGAAGATATAAAAACTACAAATCTAACACCACATTCACTTTACCGTCCCGTGGAGATGCTACTTGTTAGAGAATGACTGGGGGGCGGAGCTAGAAGGGAGCTATATGGACAGCTCTGCTGTGTGCTCTCTTTGCCGCTTCCTGTAGGGAATGAGAATATCCCACAAGTAAGGATGAATCCGTGGACTGGATACACCTTGCAAGAGAAATGAATCACTTTCTACTGACCAGCCAGATCTGAATGAAATATATATATATATATATATATATATATATATATATATATGTATATATTTATTGACCTTAAAATATATGATTAAAATATATATTTGTTAATCTTACATATACCTTGACACACTAACTCCAAAATCGGTACTCACAGTTGCTGAAGTCCAGCGAAAGATCTTCATCCCAGCAAAAGATCTTCATCTTCTTCATCCCTGCGGAGGCAGAGCAGTCGGTGGAAGCATGGAGGCGGAGGTCCATCAGCCAATAGGAATGAGAGCTGCTTAAATCCTATAGGCTGTTCAAATCAGCCAATAGGATTTAAGCAGCACTAATTCCTATTGGCTTATTTAAATTTTTCAGCCAATAGGAATGCTACAGTCCCCCAATATAAAAGGGGTACCTTGCATTGAATCCTCAGTGTGCGGTGGACGATCACATGAAGAGAACCTACACGTCAGACTTATGGGCCTCCGTGCATCGACCGCTCTGCCTTTGTAGGGATGAAGAAGATGCCAGTCCCGTGATGGATGAAGATGTAGCCGCCTGGATGAAGATGCCTTACCGCACTGTGAGTACCGATTTTGGGGTTAGTGTTAGTTTTTTTGTTTTTTTTTTAGATTAGGACTTTATTTATTTTAATGGGCCGAAAAAGAGCTGAATGCCCATACAAATGCCCTTTTCAGGGCAATGGGTAGACTAGGTTTTTTTAGTTAGGTTTTTTATTTTGTGGGTTGGGGGGTGGAGGTTTGTAAAGTTAGGGGGTGTTTGTTGTAATTTTTAGCAAAACAGCTGTTAACTTTAGGGCAGTGCTTTACAAAAGGCCCTTTTAAGGGCTATTGTTAGTTTATTATAGATTAGTTTTTTTTATTTTGGGGTGTTTTTTTTTTTTAAACGGGGTATTAGAATAGGAATATTTTTTATTGTTTTGAATAATTTTGTTTGTTATTTTTTGTAATGGGATTTTTTTATTTTTGGGGTGTGTTTTTTTTTTTTTTTTTAGATTAGGCATTTTTTATTTTTAATGGGCCGAAAAAGAGCTGAATGCTATTTTAAGGGCAATGCCCATACAAATGCCCTTTTCGGGGCAATGGGGAGATTGGGTTTATTTTTATTTTGAAGATTTGGAGGGTGAGGGTTTGTAATGTAAGGGGTCTTTGTTTTTTTTGTTTTTTTCAAAAGAGCTGTTAACTTTAGGGCAATGCCCTACAAAAATCCCTTTTAAGGGCCCTTGGTAGTTTATTATAGATTAGGGTTTTTTATTTTAGGGTATTAGAATAGGAATATTTTTTATTGTTTTGTATAATTTTGTGTGTTAATTTTTGTAATGGTATTTTATTTTTTGTAATTTTATTGTTTATTAATTTAATATTTTTTTTTTATTTTTAGTAATGTTAAATTTTATTACTTTTAGTAATGTAAGGTTTTATTTGTGTAAGCTTAGGTTTTATTTTTATTTCACATGTAAGTTTGTATTTATTTTAACTAGGTAGTTAGTAAATAGATAGTAGTTAGTAAATAGATATATTGTAGCTAGCCTAGGTTTTATTTTGATTTCACAGGTAAGTTTGTATTTATTTTTAAATATGTAGTTAGTTATTAATTGCAACTTTAATTTAGGTCTATTTTAATTATGTTAAAGTTAGGGGGTGTTAGGTTTAGGGGTTAATATAGTTTCATTTAGGTTGTTGCGATGTGGGGGCAGTGGTTTATGGGTTAATAGGTTTAGTTAGTGTTGGCCTTGTGGGTGTGCAGTGGTTTAGGTGTTGATAAGTTTAGTTAGTGTTGGCAATGTTTGGGAACAGCGGTTTAGGGGTTAATAGGTTTAGTTAGTGTTGGCAATGTTTGGGAACAGCGGTTTAGGGGTTAATAGGTTTAGTTAGTTTTGGCAATGTTTGGGATCAATGGTTTAGGGGGTAATAGGTTTAGTTAGTGTCAGTGATGTCAGGAAACTGCGGTTTAGGGGTTAATAGGGTTAGTGTCGGCAATGTCGGTGAACGGCGGTTTAGAGGTTAATAGGTTTATTTAGTGTGGGCGATGTGGGGAGCAGCGGTTTAGGGGTTAATAGGTTTAGGTAGTGTTGGCGATGTGGAGGGATGGCGGTTTAGGGGTTAATAGCTTTATTTAGTGTCAGCGATGTGGGTGGCGGCGGCAGTTTTAGATAATTTTGTTTCGGCAATCGCTGGCATATTAGTTATGTTTAGAAAATCATTTTTTTGGATCCTTTCATTTTTTTCGGATCCATTCTTTATTCATATGTATTTTATTCTAAACTTCAGAATAGAATAATGTATATAAATAAAGAATGGACCCGAAAAAACAACGGATCTGAAAAAAAACGATTTAACTTAAAGGGACACTGAACCCAAATTTTTTTCTTTCGTGATTCAGATAGAGCATGTAATTTTAAGCAACTTTCTAATTTACTCCTATTATCAAATTTTCTTCATTCTCTTGGTATCTTTATTTGAAATACAAGAATGTAAGTTTAGATGCAGACCCATTTTTGGTGAACAACCTATGTTGTTCTTGCTGATTGGTGGTTAAATTCATCCACCAATAAAAAAGTGCTGTCCAGAGTTCTGAACTAATAAACAAGCTTAGATGCCTTCTTTTTCAAATAAAGATAGCAAGAGAACAGAGAGAAATTGATAATAGGAGTAAATTAGAAAGTTGCTTAAAATTGCATGCTCTATCTGAATCACAAAAGAAAAAAATTGGGTTCACTGTCCCCTTAACATAACCAATTTTCCGAAACAATTTTTTTTTTTTAAAACTTAACTAAACTAATTTGCTGAAACAAAAAATATTTATTTACCTAATGAAAATGAAACAAAATACAATTTTAAGCGTTGCACATGTCTAATACATACCCCTCACATCTCACCAGAAATGGAAAATGCCCTCAAACAACCCATCAAAATGGAGGAAATTAGGGGGGCGGAGCCAACTACCATAGAGGATAGACGTGTTTTAGGAGAGCTCCTGAAATCTGTTCACTAAAGCCTTTATGTAAGCAGTCCTAGAAAACTATATATCCTATTTATCAAGCCTAAGAAATGGAGGAAACTTTCATACACTTGACTTATATCCTAAAGGATCTCCTTGACAAAGCTGATATTCATTTTTGCAGCTTAAGATCCGACATTGAGGTGCTGCGAGGACAAGATGGCGTTGCTCGCTCATTCAGTAATAACACCCACGTGGCGGACCGATCAGAAAATCTACTATCTACACAATTCCCATCTGAGCCACCACAAGCAAAGCAGCCCAGACGAGATTTGACTATAGCAGTGTCTGGCAATTCGAGTGGCGATCTGACACCTGCAAGCTCAGCTGTTCCGGTCCACGTAAAGACCGCTGTGCCGAGGCCAGAGGGATTCCTCCAGATCACAGGTATGCAGCGCTTACTGCGGCTGCCTCAGGGCCCCAGGCTACACCTTCCAACTACTGAAGAGCAGTACCTACCGCTAGCCTTGCCGGCGATTTTGGGGACAACAGTCAGGCCTTCAGGAGGGAGGCGGAGAGTCCACGGACTCTGTGTGTCTTTCTCTGCAGTCTCTTCCCCTGGAGGGAACTACTGGGGGTTCTCGGAGTGGAACGCAGGAGATCCTTCCATAAAGCTTCCCAGGCAAGCATTAGAAGTAACAAAGAATAGAGACACGATGCCCCTGGGCATTTTTTTGCATACATTCTCTGGGAGCAAACCTGAATCTCAGCTTTCATGTTTCAAACTACGATTGGGCATAGGTTAAAACTGAGACAAACCGGAGGGCTATACTTGAAATTATGCAAACGCTCTCCTGATCTGCCCTGGTCAGTCACCTAATTTTCTGGATTTGTCCTGGCTGAGAATTGTAGACTATGGTTTAAGCCAAGCAGGCTACAGATTGTTCATCGGACACCTTGCAAAACTGCAGTAATTTGCAGAAGTTATGTACTCTTACACACCTCCATAATCAGCACTTGTTATTGAGTGTGGGTAGAGTTTGTGACATGCCGCTTCCTTCCAAGGTGGCTGATTATAAATAACTGCCATAGCTTATTCATACTATACATTTAGTAGGGAGTTAGTTTTAAAATCATATCCCAGCATATATAGAATTGCATTGCCTAAATTGTTAAGTTTTCTTAATGAGATGTAGAGGTAAAACACTGATACATAAATTTACGTTATTGAAGATGTAAAGTTGCTTCAACATTATCGCTGTAATATGCATGTTAAGATTTTTTTTGAGGTGTTTAATGATGCTCTGCATTTGTTTCAACTTCATGTGTGTCTCTCTATATCATAATGAAAATTTTGTCCATCCTCTCTGCTCTATGCTTACTGAGATAGAAAATGACTGCTAGCACCAAACCTGTGTTTATAAGCTCCCCGGTGCCCCTGGGTACAGTGTTAATTGTTAATTGTCCTGTACATTATGTTAGTTAATTCTTTCCCACGTATACAGTCACTGTGGGATACGCTTACTGTAAACGGATAATTTGTTAATAGAGACTAGAGTAGCTACATGGTCTAACTGTTCACAAGTTTGAAGAAGTTAATTGTTCTGTAATTATATGTTTTACTTAGATATATAGAAAATATGTCTCCCCATGCTATTTTTCTCTGCCCATGCTATACTTGTGGGAATTGCCTATTATACGATGTACATGTCAGGACGCCAGAAAAATCTTTTATTGGCTCTCTCATTCTAGACCAAATATTACAAAGTGTGGTCTCACTAATGCTTCTATGTGGCAACGTATTAAGTTTATTAGTTAAATGTTTTCAGCCTAACCTAACATGACTCAATGCTATCTTAAAATGCCTCAACTAACTCTCTCCATTTTTAATTATGTGTAGTAGTTAGGGCTCAGTTAATAAGGAGAAGTAGGGGCTGCTTATAGTATATATGTTATATGAGACTGCTAATTGTTCTAGGTAAGATTTATGGTATGAAATTTTTATTGTTTGGGTTTGTTTAACCAGGCTTACCTATAGTTCACTAATAGTGTATATACTCATAGAGGTAAGCATACCCTCTAAACATGTTGTAAACATTAATAGCATCTATTTAGTCCAAGTTATGTTAACCAGTTATAACAGGAAGATTAGGCCTCCCTTGATTAGACATACCTCTATTTATTGCAATAAGGGTGTCTTTTACCTATGATTATAAAGCATCATACCTTTCGTATAATTCTAAAATACTCCCAAATATTGCCCTGAAGTGGTAAACTTTGAACTACCTTGATCGTCTGGTCCCATATATAGACCTCTTGGGACACTTGGCATATATTTTGTATTAATCACTTTACTGGAGGGGAGAACTCTAATATCCACAATAGCCTGAAATAAATCCATGTTCAGTTTATTGCTTATAAGTTAACCCAGCATGCTGTATTATGTCCTGCTAGTCTCTATATTTATGGCTCCGTCCCCCCCACCCCTTTCCCTATGCGTATAGCGGTGCTTACCCGCTGAATATCCCCCATCCCCCTATTAATCTCGGCCCAAGAGTGGCTGATATCCATGTTGACCCTCCACAGACTGATATTTTGGTCTTAGGTAAAACACTATTAGAATGTGGAGCTCATACGCTGATAATATATTATAAAATTAAGTTTTATTTAATCTCGCCCAAGATACTGTCTATCTTCAAAACCAGATTTCAAAATGTATTTTCTCTTGCTATATATGCCTATTGCTTTCTCAACAATGCCTATGTATAGACAATGTATTAATCTCTTTGTTGTAACTTTGGCCTGTGGGCGAGTTCTTGTTGTTGTGATGATATGTGTCTTAACTTCAATAAAAAAATAATTAAAAAAAAAAAAATGGAGGAAATTAAGGCTGCAATTAAATCCCTACCCCCTGGAAAAAGCCCAGGCTTGGATGGCTTCAGAGGAGTATATTACAAAACTTTCAAGGAACTCCTGTGCCCACATCTACTTACCCTATTCCAAAATATAGAGAGAAATAATCCCTTTCCTACAAATATGCTAGAAGCCCACAGTAGTGTTATAGCTACGCAAGCCCTAAAATATCTGGGTATTTACTCAACGCCTGATTTAACCCAATTGTTTAAACTTAACTATGAAAGCGTTAGCCAGGAATTCCCCCAGTTAACTACCGAATGGCTCATACATATGAAGGTGTAGACCTCCGAGAATTGCAAAAACCACACTCTATCTCCCTAAACAGGGTGGATTGGGGGTTCCTGATCTCCAAAGCTACACATATGCTATGATACTGACATGAATTATCAATTTGTGCCACCAAGGGAATTCTTTTATCAAATAATGGATTTTGATTGAACAAGACTTAACTAAGTTCCCACAGTTAGGAAGCCTCTGCTGGATGCCCCCTCACCATAGACCACAAACAATTAAATCATTCCAGATTATTAAAGAAACCCTTGACACTTGGGATAAGGAAATGATCAAATTCATAAATCAAATATCCGCTAACCATTGACTCCCATATTGCACAATCCAGACTTTCCAACAGGAATAAAATTTGCAAACACAGACATTACCAATATTAATAAACTTTTACCTATACACCTAACAATTGAATCTTCTAAAATAGTACCCTTGGAACAGGTCCAGGACTTAGGAAGCGTTTTTTTCAACTTGCACATTACATATCCCAATTCCCAACATCACAAAAAGGCACTTATACGTCGTCCAAGGACTCCAGTTGAACTATTATGTAGTTTGGACAACCCACCTAAACATTTAGTATCCCTAATCTATAAAATTCTATTCTCACATCAACATCAGAATCCACAATCATTCACCCGAATGTGGCAAACAAGTCTACCCTAATAACTGTCGCAAACAGATTGGACCGTCATTTTTACCTCTAAGTCCAAATCATCACACTCCTCGTCCCTGTTGCAAACAAACTCTAAGCTTCTCCTACGATGGTACCTAATGCCACAGAGATTAAAACACTTATTCCCTCTAGCATCGGACAAATTCTGGAGGAAATGTGGACAAATAGGCACACTTTACCACATTTGGTGGTATTGCCCGAAAATTCTAATCTACTGGAGGGTGACTCATAAGACTACATATTTAACTGTAATTGACCTCTTGACCCCATAGTATTTTAATTGAATGTCTTTCTAAAACCTCAGTCAATTCTACATGCCAGATGCAAAACAACTCATCCTGAGACTCTGGAAACAGGAAAAAAACCCTAATACACAAAACTGGCTGCAAAAAAATCTCATTGAACCTCTCTTCAGAGAGATACTTCTATATGTCTATCAATAGATTTGAAATTTATCACAATTTTACTTTCCTATGGGAAACAAAACCACAAATTCCACCTAATGGTCTATGAGGGAGTAGAGAGCTAAATTGTACAGAACATAATCCATTCACTAAGTTCCTTACACTTAAAGAGACATAAAACGAGTTGGGTTAGAGACAAAATATAATAATATGTACTTTAATTACATTACCTGCAATTTTTTACTGCATTGCCTCACCATTAACCCTTTCTTTTAAGTTTCTGAAATGTACAGCTCTAACTCCCCCCCCCCCCCCACACACACACACAATTCCTTCCATGGCTGTATCTATATCTACCTTTGCTTTTGGTAGAATGTAGAGGTAGACACTCATTATCTGCTGGAGCATGCCTAGAAGCAAATAAGCTGCTGTGAAATATAATGCCTGTGTTTCTGATGCTAAACACTGATAAGGGGAGCATGGCTATGTAAGCAATTTTGCTTATTTTTGAACATTATTTTAAAATACTTGCCAGCAATTTTTAAACAAATTTTTAATGCAAACTATTTTTACTTAATTAGCCCTTTTAGGATATGCACAAATCTCAACATGTTTTATGGCACTTTAATCTCCTTAGCTGGCTTTGTATATAATTAAATTATACACTATCTATGGAAAAAATATTTTTCACATCCTATAATATAAAAGGCCAAGTGTGTTTGTCTCAAGCTGTCATGCGCAGTAGAGACTGCACGAGAACAAACACACCTGGGCTGGCTCCTAATCCGTGAAGGAAGCGGAGCTGACCGGCTGTGAAGGGGTGGAGTCTGAGCATGAATGGGAGGACCAAGCGGGAACTGCCGTGGCTGTCTGAGTGTCTGCGTGAGTGAGTATCTGCGTGAGTGAGTTTCTGCATGAGTGAGTGTCTGCATGAGTGAGTGTCTGCATGAGTGCGAGAGAGAGAGAGAGAGAGAGAGAGAGAGAGAGAGAGAGAGAGAGCAAAAAGAGAGGGGATAGAGAGGGAGCGCAAAAGAGAGGGGGAGAGAGGGAGCGCAAAAGAGAGGGGGGAGAGAGAGCAAAATAAAGGGGGGGAAATAGAGCAAAAGAGAGGGGGGAGAGAGATAGCAAAAGCGAGGTGAGAGAGAAAGCGCAAACTAGAAGGGGGGGGGGGGGAAGAAAGCAAGGGGTGGGACAGCTGTACTGCAAAAAATGGCCCATATACACGGGCTTTAGGACTAGTATTCTATCATAATGGTCTAGAGCAGCGGTTCCCAACCTATGGTACATGTACCCCTGGGGGCAGTGGTGACTTGTGGGTTATTCAAATTGGGGTTCACAGTTTAGTTATGTAAAATTATATATATATATATATATATACACACACATACACACACACATATATACATATACACATACACACACTGTAAATATATATATATATATATATATATATATATATATATATATATATATATATATATATATATATATGTTTTTTAATGACATATTTTCAGTGCTAAGTTTAGTTGTAAATGTAATTATGCATATGCTGAATAAACATACATTTGAGTGTGAAGTTAATAAAATACTAGTTACTAGTGCAAACATTCAACCAACAGATTTATTTGTGGAAGTCAGTCATACCTTTTGTATGCAAGGATAGGCACAGTCATCATAGCTAAGAATAAGGTTGTGGATTGCGCTGGTTCTCATTTAAATAGAAATAGGGTAAGAAATCTAGGCTGCTTTCACATCAGAAGCCTATACTATTCTATTTTGTAAATATTATTCAGATTTTTAAAAAATATTTAATATTTAATATTTAAATAACGCGCCTTAAGATAACTAATTCTTTATGTGTGCTAACCTACACCGCATTAGACCGAAAGTGCGCAACCCGAAGTGCATTACGCATATTTCACATTAAAATGTTCTTCACATAGAAAAAAATGTTCTTATTTTAAAATATATATTTCTATATATATGGCTGATAATGTTAATGTAATATATATATATATATATATATATATATACACACCTGTATATCTATATGAATATATACAGGTATAGATTTATATATAAGAATATCAATTTAAAATTACAAGGAACATTTCCCCCTGTATAAAGAACATTGACATCTTAAATATTTACAGTAAATACACAGTAAAACACATTATTAAATACTATTATAGAATTATTATTTAGACACATATTTAAATGCATCGCAATATACAACGTGTAACTTTATTTTAATGTATTCATGTTGTGTTTGGTGCAACTTTTATCCCTAACCCTTTACATATGGTCTTCATTTGTGCTAATCCGAGGCGCATTAAGTACGATTGCGCTCGAGCAACTGTGTTTACTTTCAACTTGTAATATAAACGCAAATTAACATGCCCGCAATCAATATCGACTGTGCTAATGTTAGCGTGCCACTTGTAATCTAGCCTTAAAGGGACACTGTACCCAAATTTTTTCTTTTGTAATTCAGAAAGAGCATGCAATTTTAAGCAACTTTCTAATTTACTCCTATTATCAATTTTTCTTCGTTCTCTTACTATCATTATTTGAAAAAGAAGGCATCTAAGCTTTTTTTTGGTTTCAGTTCTCTTGACAGCACTTTTTTATTGGTTGATGAATTTATCCACCAATCAGCAAGGACAACCCAGGTTGTTCACCAAAAATGGGCCGGCATCTAAACTTACATTCTTGCATTTCAAATAAAGATACCAAGAGAATAAAGAACATTTGATAATAGGAGTAAATTAGAAAGTTGCTTAAAATTTCGTGCTCAATGTGAATCATGAAAGAAAAATTTTGGTTACAGTGTCCCTTTAAGTATGTACTAGGAGTTTTGTAAATACACCTTTCAGGAGCATAGTAATATGTGCAACAATGAATACTAAGCAGTGCGGAGCCAACAACATATTTGCAGTAACTAATCATTGAGGTACTGGACATATCTAAATAGCAGCTTTCTAACATCGTATCAATATGGCACTAGGGAATTATGTTGGACAATAATCTTATAGGCACACTGTACGCCATCAAGAAACTAGCCAATAAATGTATCATTTACACCAGAAGATATTACTGATGGTAAGAAAAATAAAATTATATGATGCCTAGAAAAGAAAGAAAATGCACAAAAATAAATAGCCTGTCATTATTTGCAAAGGAGAATATAGTGGCAAAAAAATCATAACACAATGAACGCAGAATGTGAATGTGAAGATTAAACATATTTGCTAGTCAAGATTCTGCAAAGTATGATTACTTTGCATTTACTACGTCCTTGCTCAGTTTTATTGATGAATAAGAAAAAAAAACAGTGGGCAGCTTAAAGGGATAGTAAAGTCCAAATTAAACTTTCATGATTCAGATAGGGCATGTCATTTTAAACAACTTTCTAATTTACTTTAATCATCAAATTTGCTTTGTTCTCTCTGTATTCTTATTTGAAATCTAAATCTAGGCAAACTCATATGCTAATTTCTAAGCCCTTGAAGGTCCCCTCTTATTTGAGTGCATTTGACAGTTTTTCACAGCTAGAGGGCATTAGTTCATGTGTTTCATATCAATAACATTGTGCTCATGCACGTGAAGTTATTTAAGAGTTAGCACTAATTGCCTGAAATGCAAGTCTGTCAAAAGATCATTAGATAAGGAGGCAGTCTGCAGAACCTTAAATAGAAGGTAATTACAGAGGTAAAAAGTATATTTCTATAACAGTGTTGGTTAGGCAAAACTGGGGAATGGTAAGTAAAACGATTATCTTTCTTTTTAAACAATAACATTTTTGGTGTTTACTATCCCTTTAAACTGAACGGATCCCATAAAAAGAAGAGTACCAAATGTATTTCTAAGAGATTCATATCAGAAAGTTCTCCATTTACCATAAACCCCTTTACCTAAAACCTGCGCTTTACAACACTGATTTTTTATCTGTCGTGCCAGGAAAGCTTATTGTTATTATTAGTATTTATTTATAAAGCACCTATATATTACTAACTACTATTACTTTAGATATAAAAGTAGAGCAATGAAATACATTACATACATAAAGGGCTGTGAGTCACTGTTAGCTGTAAACCACCTTTACATTAAATGATTGACAGGGCAGATGGAATTGTTAGCTTACATTCTAAAGGCTAATTTGAACTTTATTGAATAGTCAAATGCCAAGGTGAGAGGGCAACGTCTTTCTACTCCACTAGGACCATAGTTTAGATATTTGAGAAAAAAGAGCTCTGTAATCACAAGGAGAGCTGTTCATTAAAGGGATATAAAATCAAAATAAAACTGTCATGGTTGAGATAGGGCATAAAGGACATGCTATTTTGAGAGACTTAATAAATATATAAAATAAAAAGTTATTTTGAGAGCCATCATTAGCACTCAAGGGGTTAAAGAAGGTTGTCTTTCACCCTTTTGAACTACTTTAGCACTCTGTGGTGCAGTATGTTTAACCATTAATGTCCTAGACCATATGTTTTGATTTGATCAGAGTTATTTACTTACTGTCCCATAGGGTCCCTTTTTATTACGCTCATATTGTAATAGATAATTGTGGTATAACTCTTATGGTCGATAATACCATCTTTATTAAATGTCTAATGTTCCAACGTTCTGTCAATAGCCGGGGCAGCACAACATACCAATGGTTGAATTATAGAGAGTAAGCAGGAATTTTACAGTATTATGTATTTGCAAAGAGCTAAGTAGTCTTTACTGTGTTGATATACTATAGTTACTTCCCATAACAAGGACCTAATATGATATGTGAATATTACTAATGACATATTTCCACATAAGGAATTTAGTTTAGAATAAAAGTATTTGGATAACCTGATAGTTATATACCCACATAAACTGAGGACCCCTAACATTCATAGTCTGACCATTTCACTCCTAAAAGTGATTTTGTTTTTGAATACTGAATCATACTTCAATACTAGTGGTGTTTTTTTCACACAATGCTTTATCATCCTCCCCATGTTCAGTACGGATTACCCTATCTAATAGCCTTTGGAAGACCATCTGTGTAATTTATTAATAAGATATATTAATAGCCAATGTTTTGGCAGCGTTATCCTGTTATAGTTAACTATACTATTTGTTATATTGCTTATGAGTTATGCTACTGTTCATAGGTCCAAGAGTGACCGTATGTATCATTCAACTTCCTCTAAGCGAAATCTCAGTTCATCAGGATCCATGAGTGATCCCTTCTAAAATGAGAGGAAGTATCAATGCTTAAAAAATAGGTTTTAATTTATAATACACAGTGCAAGCATTTGTATTTATTTTATTGTTTTTTTTTTTCTTTTCAATAACATATGCAACTTGTGGAAATTACATATTTCTGTACCTTGATGCTATATCATACCAATGGCGAATATGTTTTTCATTATTTCTATAAAAATTAGGGTTGCACCGATACTAGTATCAGTACCGATACTAGTATCGGTACCGATACCAAGTATTTGCATGAGTACTTGTACTCGTGCAAATGCACCGATACTTAAACCTATACCTCCACTTCCTACCCATATGCTATCTTGTGGCGTTTTTTCAAACTGCATGTTCTCATTTCATTTTAAGCTGGAGTGGAGACTAAACTAAAAATTGTTCTGCCAATACAAATTGCTGTTATTTGTATTATTGTAGGAGAGATCACTGTACCTCGTTCAGACAAACCCCTGAAGTTCTGGGCAGTTAATAAACAGATTTCCAGCTCTGGCTAAAATGCCCCAAAATATCTTTCTGCCCCATGCAGTATTGTGGAAAGTGAAAGATTGTTCAACTTAGAGTCAAACCTCCTTACTTATAGCAAAAACAGACTTATAGCTGAACATGCAGAGATGCTTCTGTTCCTTAAAAAGAACTTGCCACTAAGTTTTGAAGAATTATTCTAATTGCTAGATTGCCTTTTATACTGCTAATTCTCATCTTGCACAATTATGTTAAAAACATACTGTACTCTGAGGAACATCCATAGCCAGAGCTGGACTGGGAATAAAAAGCAGCACTGGAAAAATAAGAAGATCAGCCCTATTTTCCGTTGAGTCGGTAGAATGCACGTCCCATTTTTCTCAAAGGGGTTTACTGGGACATTGCTTCCCCAATATTTTTTCAGAATTAAATTATATTACTTTGTATTAAAAACAAATGTCAGATTGATGTTATATAATAGCCCTACAACCCAATTGCATCACCCCTTTAAATTGTAGCTTTCCAGAACCAGCTGCTTTAGCCCACCAGGAAATCTCCTGTTATCCTAGTAGGCCAATCCAGCCCTGTCATTAGCTTATATAATTGCAGGAAGAGTACTCATAGGAAAAAATGAAGTTAATTCCAATGAGCACTAATCCTGCAATTATAGGACTAGATTTAGATTACATTTGATTGGTAAGCTTTACCAATGCTCTGTTCACATTTCCAACTCCATAGACTTTAATGGAGTAGGACATGTAATGAGAGCATTGGTAAAGCTTACCAGTCAAATGTAATCTAGCCCATAGTGTTGTTTTCCATGATTAAACAGTGCACTGTTCTATTTTTTACTGCATTGCTCTTTTGGTTGGTTGTGATTTTATATTTGTTATTTATTGTTATTATTAATATATTTTATTGTAATATTTTTATTTATAAACATGTTCTGAGAACTTTGTGACAGATAAAACTTTTTTATTATTTCATAATGTCTTTTGAGTTACAGTCCTTCATAATAATAAAAAGGAATCTTAAATAATTAGTCTGTATTGTGCTTGGTAAACTGTCACATGACATTAAAAAAAAAAGTATCGGTAATTGGTATCAGTGATTATTTGAAAACAAGTATCGGTATTTATACTCGGTCTTAAAAAAATGGTATCGGTGCAACCCTAATAAAAATGTTTGCTTAATGTTATTTCTTATAACAACCTCAAAAAAATTAGATAAAAAGAAAACATAATTTATGCTTACCTGATAAATTTATTTCTCTTGTAGTGTATCCAGTCCACGGATCATCCATTGCTTGTGGGATATATTCCCTTCCCAACAGGAAGTTGCAAGAGGATCACCCACAGCAGAGCTGCTATATAGCTCCTCCCCTCACATGTCATATCCAGTCATTCGACCGAAACAAGACAAGAAAGGAGAAACCATAGGGTGCAGTGGTGACTGTAGTTTAATTAAAAATTTAGACCTGCCTTAAAAAGACAGGGCGGGCCATGGACTGGATACACTACAAGAGAAATAAATTTATCAGGTAAGCATAAATTATGTTTTCTCTTGTTAAGTGTATCCAGTCCACGGATCATCCATTACTTGTGTGATACCAAGACCAAAGCTTAAGTACACGGATGATGGGAGAGAGGAGGCAGGAACTTAAACGGAAGGAACCACTGCCTGTAGAACCTTTCTCCCAAAAACAGCCTCCGAAGAAGCAAAAGTGTCAAATTTGTAAAATTTTGAAAAAGTGTGAAGCGAAGACCAAGTCGCAGCCTTGCAAATCTGTTCAACAGAGGCCTCATTCTTAAAGGCCCAGGTGAAAGCCACAGCTCTAGTAGAATGAGCTGTAATCCTTTCAGGGGGCTGCTGTCCAGCAGTCTCATAGGCTAAGCGTATTATGCTTCGAAGCCAAAAGGAGAGAGAGGTTGCCGAAGCTTTTTGACCTCTCCTCTGTCCAGAATAAACGACAAACAGGGCAGATGTTTGACGAAAATCTTTAGTTGCCTGCAAGTAGAACTTCAAGGCACTGACTACGTCCAGATTATACAAAAGACGTTCCTTCTTTGAAGAAGGATTAGGGCACAATGATGGGACAACAATCTCTTGATTGATATTCCTGTTAAAAGCCACCTTAGGTAAAAACCCAGGTTTAGTACGCAGAACTACCTTGTCTGAATGGAAAATCAGATAAGGAGAATCACAATGTAAGGCAGATAACTCCGAGACTCTTCGAGCTGAGG
Organism: Bombina bombina; assembly: GCF_027579735.1. Lineage (NCBI taxonomy): Eukaryota > Metazoa > Chordata > Amphibia > Anura > Bombinatoridae > Bombina > Bombina bombina. Next base: position 1,218,855,104 of record NC_069500.1, on the reverse strand, counting down.
AAATAGCCATCAAAAACAGAACTTTCCAAGATAAAAGTTTAATATCAATGGAATGAAGGGGTTCAAACAGAACTCCTTGAAGAACCTTAAGAACCAAGTTTAAGCTCCACGGAGGAGCAACAGTTTTAAACACAGGCTTAATCCTAGCCAAAGCCTGACAAAAAGCCTGGACGTCTGGAACTTCTGCCAGACGCTTGTGCAAAAGAATAGACAGTGCAGAAATCTGTCCCTTTAACGAACTAGCAGATAAGCCTTTTTCCAAACCCTCTTGGAGAAAAGACAATATCCTAGGAATCCTAACCTTACTCCATGAGTAACCTTTGGATTCGCACCAATACAGGTATTTACGCCATATTTTATGGTAGATTTACCTGGTAACAGGCTTTCGTGCCTGTATTAAGGTATCAATAACTGACTCAGAGAAGCCATGCTTTGATAGGATCAAGCGTTCAATCTCCATGCAGTCAGTCTCAGAGAAATTAGATTTGGATGATTGAAAGGACCTTGTATTAGAAGGTCTTGTCTCAGGGGTAGAGTCCATGGTGGACAGGACGACATGTCCACTAGGTCTGCATACCAGGTCCTGCGTGGCCACGCAGGCGCTATCAGAATCACTGATGCTCTCTCCTGTTTGACCTTGGCAATCAGTCGAGGCAGCAGAGGAAACGGTGGAAACACATAAGCCATGTTGAAGAACCAAGGAGCTGCTAGAGCATCTATCAGCGTCGCTCCCGGGTCCCTGGACCTGGATCCGTAACGAGGAAGTTTGGCGTTCTGGCGAGACGCCATGAGATCCAGTTCTGGTTTGCCCCAACGATGGAACAGTTGAGCAAACACCTCCGGATGGAGTTCCCACTCCCCTGGATGAAAAGTCTGACGACTTAGAAAGTCCGCCTCCCAGTTCTCCACGCCTGGGATGAGGATCGCTGACAAGTGGCAAGAGTGAGACTCTGCCCAGTGAATTATCTTGGAGACTTCTAACATCGCTAGGGAGCTCCTGGTTCCCCCTTGAAGGTTGATGTAAGCCACAGTCGTGATGTTGTCCGACTGAAATCTGATGAACCTCAGTGTTGCTAACTGAGGCCAAGCTAGAAGAGCATTGAATATTGCTCTTAACTCCAGAATATTTATTGGGAGGAGTTTCTCCTCCTGAGTCCACGATCCCTGAGCCTTCAGGGAATTCCAGACTGCGCCCCAGCCTAGAAGGCTGGCATCTGTTGTTACAATCGTCCAATCTGGCCTGCGAAAGGTCATACCCTTGGACAGATGGACCCGAGATAGCCACCAGAGAAGAGAATCTCTGGTCTCTTGATCCAGATTTAGTAGGGGGGACAAATCTGAGTAATCCCCATTCCACTGACCTAGCATGCACAATTGCAGCGGTCTGAGATGCAAGCGCGCAAATGGCACTATGTCCATTGCCGCTACCATTAAGCCGATTACTTCCATGCACTGAGCCACTGACGGGCGATGAACGGAGTGAAGGACACGGCAAGCATTTAAAAGTTTTGATAACCTGGCCTCCGTCAGGTAAATTTTCATTTCTACAGAATCTATCAGAGTCCCTAGGAAGGAGACTCTTGTGAGTGGTGATAGAGAACTCTTTTCCACGTTCACCTTCCACCCATGCGACCTCAGAAATGCCAGAACTATCTCTGTATGAGACTTGGCAATTTGAAAGCTTGACGCCTGTATCAGGATGTCGTCTAGATACGGAGCCACCGCTATGCCTCGCGGTCTTAGAACCGCGAGAAGTGAGCCCAGAACCTTTGTAAAGATTCTCGGGGCCGTAGCCAACCCGAAGGGGAGAGCTACAAATTGGTAATGCCTGTCTAGAAAGGCAAATCTTAGGAACCGATGATGATCTTTGTGAATCGGTATGTGAAGGTAGGCATCCTTTAAGTCCACTGTGGTCATGTACTGACCCTCTTGGATCATGGGCAGGATGGTCCGAATAGTTTCCATTTTGAATGATGGAACTCTTAGGAATTTGTTTAAGATCTTTAGGTCTAAAATTGGTCTGAAGGTACCCTCTTTCTTGGGAACCACAAACAGATTTGAATAAAATCCCTGTCCTTGTTCCGTCCGTGGAACTGGGTGGATCACCCCCATTACTAGGAGGTCTTGTACACAGCGTAGGAATGCCTCTTTCTTTATCTGTGTTTTCTGATAACCTTGAAAGATGAAATCTCCCTTGAGGAGGAGAAGCCTTGAAGTCCAGAAGATATCCCTGAGATATGATCTCCAACGCCCAGGGATCCTGGACATCTCTTGCCCATGCCTGGGCGAAGAGAGAAAGTCTGCCCCCCACTAGATCCGTTTCTGGATAGGGGGCCGTTCCTTCATGCTGTCTTGGGGGCAGCAGCAGGTTTTCTGGCCTGCTTGCCCTTGTTCCAGGACTGGTTAGGTTTCCAGGCCTGTCTGAAATGAGCAACAGTTCTTTCCTGTTTTGGAGCGGAGGAAGTTCATGCTGCTCCTGCCTTGAAATTTCGAAAGGAACGAAAATTAGACTGTTTGGCCTTAGATTTGGTCCTGTCCTGAGGAAGGGTACGCCCCTTACCTCCAGTAATGTCAGCAATAATTTCCTTCAAGCCGGGCCCGAATAAGGTCTGCCCCTTGAAAGGAATATTAAGTAATTTAGATTTAGAAGTCACGTCAGCTGACCAGGATTTAAGCCATAGCGCCCTCCGCGCCTGGATGGCAAATCCGGAGTTCTTAGCCGTTAGTTTAGTCAAATGTACAATGGCATCAGAAACAAATGAGTTAGCTAGCTTAAGTGATTTAAGCTTGTCCATAATTTCATCCAATGGAGCTGTGTGAATGGCCTCTTCCAGAGACTCAAACCAGAATGCCGCAGCAGCAGTGACAGGCGCAATGCATGCAAGGGGCTGCAGGATAAAACCTTGTTGAACAAACATTTTCTTAAGGTAACCTTCTAATTTTTCATCCATTGGATCCGAAAAAGCACAACTATCCTCAACCGGGATAGTGGTACGCTTTGCTAAAGTAGAAACTGCTCCCTCCACCTTAGGGACCGTCTGCCATAAGTCCCGTGTAGTGGCGTCTATTGGAAACATTTTTCTAAATATAGGAGGTGGGGAAAAGGGCACACCGAGTCTATCCCACTCCTTGCTAATAATTTCTGTAAGCCTTTTAAGTATAGGGAAAACATCAGTATACACCGGCACCGCATAGTATCTATCCAGCCTACACAATTTCTCTGGAATTGCAACTGTGTTACAGTCATTCAGAGAAGCTAAAACCTCCCCAAGCAATACACGGAGGTTCTCAAGCTTAAATTTAAAATTAGAGATCTCTGAATCAGGTTTCCCTGGATCAGATCCGTCACCCACAGAATAAACCTCTCCGTCCTCATGTTCTGCAAACTGTGACGCAGTATCAGACATGGCTCTTACAGCACCAGCGCGCTCTGCATCTCTCCTAATCCCAGAGCTATCGCGCTTGCCTCTCAATTCTGGCAATCTAGATAATACTTCTGACAGGGTATTATTCATGATTGTAGCCATGTCCTGTAAAGGAAATTGCTATGGGCATCTCTGATGTACTTGGCGCCATAATAGAATGCGTTCCCTGAGCGGGAGGCGAAGGTACTGACACGTGAGGAGAGTTAGTCAGCATAACTTCCCCCTCGTCGTCTGGTGATAATTCTTTTATAGATAAAGACTGACCTTTATTATTTAAAGTGAAATCAATACATTTAGTACACATATTTCTATGGGGCTCCACACTGGCTTTCAAACATAATGAACAAGTAGATTCATCTATGTCAGACATGTTTAAACAGACTAGCAATAAGACTGGCAAGCTTGAAAAACACTTCACAATAAGTTTACAAGCAATATAAAAAACGCTACTGCGCCTTTAAGAAGCACAAAACCTGTCTCAAGTTGAAATAACAATAAACCAAAGCAGTTATACCAACCAAATTTTCACAGTAAATGTATTAAGTTAGCAGAGCATTGCACCCACTTGCAAATGGATGATTAACCCCTTAACACCCAAAACGGATAAACAATAGAGAAAAACGTTTTTTAAAACAGTCAAACACACTGCCACAGCTCTGCTGTGACTGATTACCTCCCTCAATATGACTTTTGAAGCCTTTTGAGCCCTCTAGAGAAGTCCTGGATCATGCAGGAAGAAGCAGGGAGTCTGAGTCTGAATTTTTACTGCGCAAAAAAGCGCTAAAATAGGCCCCTCCCACTCATATTACAACAGTGGGAAGCCACAGTTAACTGTTTCTATGCAGAAATTAAGCCAGCCATGTGGAAAAATTATGCCCCAATAAGTTTTATCACCAAATGTACGTTAAAAAACGATTAAACATGCCAGCAAACGTTTAAAAAACACATTTTTTAAAGAGTATATATCTCTATTAATAAGCCTGATACCAGTCACTGCATTTAAGGCTTTACTTACATTACTTTGGTATCAGCAGCATTTTCTTAGTCAATTCCATTCCTTAGAAAAATATTTTACTGCACATACCTTAGTTGCAGGAAAACCTGCACGCCATTCCCTTTCTGAAGTTACCTCACTCCTCAGAATGTGTGAGAACAGCAAGTGGATCTTAGTTACTTCTGCTAAGATCATAGAAAACGCAGGCAGATTCTTCTTCCAAATACTGCCTGAGAAAAAACAGCACACTCCGGTGCCATTTAAAAATAACAAACTTTTGATTGAAGAAATAAACTAAGTATAAAACACCACAGTCCTCACATGACCTCCATCTATGTTGAGGGTTGCAAGAGAATGACTGGATATGACATGTGAGGGGAGGAGCTATATAGCAGCTCTGCTGTGGGTGATCCTCTTGCAACTTCCTGTTGGGAAGGGAATATATCCCACAAGTAATGGATGATCCGTGGACTGGATACACTTAACAAGAGAAAGAAAGGTTTTTCATGAAGAAAACAATGTTCAACATGTTTATGCAGTGCTTTTTAAAGTGATGGTAAAATCAGGTCCTTAATCTAAGCAATATTTTAGAGGAACTTTAATTGATCATTTCTAATAAAGATGTGCTGTAACTTACTTTTTAATCTAGCCGTGCCAATCTAATACCCTACTCTCCGGCTGCCCACTTCAAAACTCATTTTTTGTGAGATAATGGTTTTGACTATTCTCTAATCGGCAATCTTGCCATACGGCATTCACACAATTTTTTTTTGTAGCTAGAGCGCCGATTAGAGAACATTCAAAACCGGCAGCTCACTAAATATAAATTAGTTTTGAATTGGGAGGCTAGTTCATGGGGTATTAGAATGGAACTGCTAGATTAGAACTTCTTGATTAAAAGTGATGGTAAACCTAAGCCTATAACAAACGCTAGGATTTACCATCACTAAAAATAAAAGTTAGTTTCTCTCATCGTTTCGTAAAAACAATGCTAAACTCACCCTATCTGTAAGGAAAGAAGATTGCTAACTCAGCACCACAGTGCTTTCTTCAATGAGGTGGTTTCCACCTCTAGACCAATAGCCGTGCGTGTCAACTGACATCCTAGCACAGCTATTGGTCTAGAATTGAATATGTCACCTCATTGGAGAAAGCACTAAGGCCTGTGTGGCCAGAGGCGCAGTGTTAGTGATCTTATTTCCTTACAGATAGAGCGAGTTTAAGATTGTTTTTTACGAAACGATGAGAGAAACGTTTATTATTTGTGATAGTAAATCCTAGCGTTTGTTATACGCTTGGATTTAACATCACTTTAAAGCTCATCTAAAAAAATAGTTTATCTTCTGGATCTAATTTCAATACATGTTAAAGGGACACTAAACCCAATTTTTTTTTTCTCATGATTCAGATATAGCATGCAATTTTAAACAACTTTCTTATTTACTCCTATTATACATTTTTCTTCGTTCTCTTGCTATCTTTATTTAAAAAGCAGGAATGTGATGCATGGATGGGAGCCGGCCCATTTTTTTTTGAGAACCTGGGTTATGCTTGCTTATTGGTGGGTAAATGTAAGCCTCCAATAAGCAAACACTATCCATGATGCTGAACTTAAAATGGGCTGGCTGCTAAGATTTACATTCCTGCTTTTAAAATAAAGATAGCAAGAGAACGAAGAAAAATTGATAATTGGAGTAAATTAGAAAGTTGCTTAAAATGTCATGCTCTATCTGAATCGTGAAAGAAACATTTTGGGTTCAGTGTCCCTTTAAGTTTACCATCACTTTAATATGCAAGTTAGAAATGTGTTGACTTTAATGTTTTTATAACCACACAGAAAATCTCTCCCTAATCAAAGATCTGCAGCTTATAGATGAGCAGTCCTTGTGCTAATAGATACACACCTTGTCAGCCGTGAAAACCATCAGTGCATTGCAACAGCTGGGAAATAGAAATGTCTTTCTACTGAGGGCAAAGGTTGTGGGTAAAGTTTACAGATAACTGGAAAAGACATCTTTTTCCAGTAGATAAACTTTATGTTTGCCAAGCATCAGAAGTGAATTAAACACAAGAACAGCATTCCAACACCAACAATACCGATATACAAATAAATGCAATAACACAAACTGTAAAACATTGTTGCTTTATTATTATTATTATTAGCTAACTTTATTCATTTGTATTGAAAGAAGACCTAAGCAGTCGTACTCTTGTTTTTTTTAATAGTTACACAGTATTATTGTAGTTGCTATTTAACTATCACTGCTACTGATTTAAATGGACATACACAAGCAGTAACATTCTCTAATGTGCACTATTGCTTGCAGAGAATTAATTGTTTACCCCTGCAAAGGAGACCGATGCACTACTGGTCCATAGACGAACATGTTTAACAAGGGCAGCATATCTTCGTAGTGGCCCAATCACCAACCATGTTCAAATTTGGATTGACATTGTGAGCTGACTTTAACTATGTGTTAAACAATACAATTGAAAAACAGCCACTCCTTCCCCATGCAAGCTGTGATAAGGTAACTGCCAAACCTTTTACATAGTAAATCCAAACAAAATACAGCAGCACAGTCTAGGCTATATATTTAAAGACCTTTATTTCATCAAGCTGGGTCAAAGTATATGACACATGATTAAGGGTGTTTACCCGAAAACGTTATATTCTTTGACTTAACTTGATGAAATAAAGGTCTCTTAATACATAGCCTGGACTGTGCTGCTGTATTTTGTGTTTGGATCTTTAACTATGTGTTAACGTCTTAGAGAGGGTTAAATACAGAGCCGTGTGCAGTCAAAATTGCAATAGGAAATACTCTAACTTTATTGTTGCTTCTTTAATTTCCTCTAAGTGGTATATATTAGCAAATCCCTTTAAATATATAAATATATATATATATATATATATATATATACACACACACTCTATATACATGTTGTGAGACGGCCAGCTCACTATTAATATCTTATATTTACTCTTAGTGATTCTTATGTTCGCTTGTAAAGAGATGGTTGTTACAGCTGTCTTTTTTTTTTACTACTTGTTAATTCTGGAAAACTGAGGAGGCTCTGTATGCAACAGGTGGTCATGGGTAATGATCTGGGCCCCCAGCTTCTGTCAGGGGGGAAACAGTGATAAATAATATTTTCTTAGTAGAAAGTTAACCCTTAAAAGTAACAGGCACTCAAGTGGTCAGTATAGTCACACATATTTTCATAAAAACTAAGAACTAAATTAATAAAATATAATTGAGCTTGTGGTAAATATGCAGTTTCACTAATCTGTAAAGCGATATGGGAAAGTTAAATGTAGGGGTTAAAAAAAAGAGCTATAACGTTACCATTGTCCTAGGTATTGTCAGATGGAAAGGTTTTTGTTTCTTCATAGATCACAAGAAGTCAATGAGATATCTGTTTCTTGCATTCTGCCAAAGGTTAATGATATTTTTATACTTTTTAAGAAAAGGGGACATTTCAATATTGACATTTTAGAATAAAAGATCTATTTTTAGAGCTATTCCTTTTTAAATAAAATCTTTTTTTAGACATCATGAGGATGCCTGGTGCACGACTAACTATATAGGCCCTCGTTCCAATCCATTAGAGGTTGCTGCATGAAACTTTATATACAACTCAGGTGACTTTTAGCTTCCTTTTCTTTATTATTCAAATAGAGCCATCAAAATTACAAATACAATATAACAGGAAGTTGGTAAAACATTTAAATAAACCCTATAATAATAAAGGAGATTTTTTTTCCCACAGGCCTAAAAGGAAGCAATGTACACATGGCTATTATAAAAAGAAAACATGGCAGCTTATTGATTCAATATTATTGACAATGACTGCATGATGTGATTGAATGTTGTTGTTTTTTTTCACTTAAAGGGACATTAAAGTAAAAAAATTATCTTTTGTTATTCAAATAAAACATAAGTTTAAAAAACAAAACAACTATCCCATTTACTTTCATTATCACAGAGTATACATATATGAGTCTGTGATTGGCTGATGGTTGTCCCTTGATACAGGAGATAAGGTAATTAAAGGAAACTTTGAATTGTGTCAAAAAATAGATATCCTGCTCATTTGAGTATGTGTTCTTGCATTTCATATTATGCTGTGTAATTTTATAAAATAAAAATTAAAAAATATTCAAACACGCAATCATATTTGAGATATATTTGTAACTTTTTATTAAGCCAGGAAAATGTATCAATATTTAAATTGAGCATGTCTAAAAATGTTAACATTGAAATAAAGTGTAAATAGTAAAAGGGATATGAAACACAATCAGACGGGTCAAGTTGAGTGGGAACACATGGGAACGGAGTTCATGCACTATTTTTGCAGGAGGAACTAAGTTCCCTCTGAATAGAGAACAGAAACACCTCAGTAAACACTGCTGCTGCTGCTGGTAGGAAGAGCTGGAGCACAGTCTGTTAGAGGGATAGTGAGATCCTCTAGTAATGGGCAGTAACACTTCCTACAATACACTGAATGCAAGCCTGTCAGCTGTCCTGCTGTGTTATCACCATGCAATGTGTGTAACACATGGTGCTTACATTTCTGTGTGGCCTGCTTTGGGGTTATTTAGCTACCCTTAGCAGAAATAGGACTATTGCACCTTAAGTGGATGAGACTCTGTGACAGAGGAGGATTCTCAGGCCCATAGACAACCATTCAACCCTTCACTGGATTTAATTTGCTTTCATTAACCAAAGTGTATAGATTATATACATATAAACAAAGTGTGTGTGTGTGTGTGCGCGTATGTATATATATATATATATATATATATATATATATAAATATTAATTGTGAGGTGGATGGAAGTATCGGTGAGTACCCACACTTTTTTGTAGGACTTGACCCCTGCAATCAGATAGCCACCAATCATCAAGCACTCGGGTGCTGAACCAAAAATGGGCAAGCTCCTAAGCTTACATTCCTGCTTTTTCAAATAAAGATACTAAGAGAATGAAGAAAAATTAATAATAGTAGTAAATTAGAAAGTTGCTTAAAATTGCAAGGTCTAACTGAATCATGAAAGAAAAAAATTGTGTTTCATATTCCCTTTAAGTATTTTGGAAAAAAAGAAAATGATTTTCAACAGGTCAAAAAATCATATGATAAGCTGATAAGGGACAGTAAAAAAAAAAGATTTTTCTGCTCTCTTGCAATAACTAACATACTGGTGAGTTTGAACATGTCTTGAATACATTATTACCCTGTTTGCTGCAATTTTATTTCAACAGACAAACTCCACCCACCACTTTCCTTAATGGGAGGAGCCTATTCAGACTTGTTACTGGATTAGACATAGTCACAAAGTTAGGAAACTCTCCTTTGAAATGACGAGATAAAGCAGAACAGGGTGAGAACCAGGATTTGGGAACATATAAATTACATAACACATGGCAGTGTTCTGCTTTATCTCGTCATTTCATAAAGGTTCATTAACAAAACTTAGATTAATTTTCATGTTCAGATAATGAAAAGATACAGACTCCTGTTTGGGGGGAGCGGGGGGGGGGGCAGCAGATTAGAGAGATTATCCAGTCTAGAAGCATAGTGGATATTTATTTAAACTGGTGAAAAAAAAAGAGTTTAATTCAGTTAATTTGTTATCATTAAAGAGACATGAAACCCACATTTTTTCTTTCATGATTTAGATAGAGAATATAATTTTAAACAATTTCCCAATTTGCTTCTATTATATAATTTGTTTCATTCTTTTGGTATCCTTTGTAAAACAAGCAGCAGTGCACAACTGTGAGCTATCTGAAAGCATTGGATTAGCCAATAACATGAGGCATTTATATGCAGCCACCAATCAGCAGCTCATGAGCATACCTAGGTATTCTTTTAGAAAAAGGATACCAAGAAAACAAAATAAATTAGATAATAGAAGTAAATTGGAAAGTTGTTTAAAATCACATGCTCTATCTGAATCATGAAAGAAAAAAAAATGTGGGTTTCATGTCCCTTTAACCATTGGCCAAGCATTTTATTATTTCTGTAGTTTATTTATGACTGCCATTTGGCTATATATTCATCTATATGTACTGCATCTGTTTGCTTTCTTGTTTATTTATGATCCATCACATCATAACTTATTACTTTCGAAAGTAATGGATCCTGCTAAGGTGTAGAATTATGCTATGGCACACATGGATTCATAAAATATTGTTTATTGCCTAGAGTAATGTCAGGGTAATCCTTCATTATATTGTGCATCAGTATTTGTTTGTATATGACATTTTGCTTTTTTGGAATTGTTAATTGTTTTTATTGGATACTGGATTACTTTTGTTTCCTCTTAAGCTTGTGTAGCCTGTGATGTGCAATACCAGTTCTTAGAATTGAAAACCTTAGCTTTCAGACTAAAATTACAGGGAAATGTTGAACAATAAATTACAGGGAAATGGTGAAAAATAAATAATAAAAGTATATTGCAATGTTTGTTGTTTTTTGTTTTTTTTACTACACATAATTAAAGGGACAGTCTACACCAGAATTTTTATTGTTTAAAAAAATAGATAATCCCTTTATTACCCATACCCCAGTTTTGCATAACCAACACAGTTATATTAATATACTTTTTACCTCTGTGATTACCTTTTTGTCTAAGACTCTTCAGACTGCCCCCTTATCTTAGCTCTTTTAACAGACTTGCATTTTAGCCAATCAGTGATGACTTCTAGGTAACTCCACGTGCTTGAGCACAATGTTATCTGTATGACACACATGAACTAACGCCCTCTAGTTGTGAAAAACTGTCAAAATGCATCCAGATAAGAGGCCACCTTCAAGGGCTAAGACATTAGCATATGACCTATCTAAGTTTCAACTGAAAATACCAAGAGAACAAAGCAAAATGTATGATAAAAGTAAATTGGAAAGTTGTTTAAAATTACATGCTCTATCTGAATTATGAAAGTTTATTTTTGACTAGACTGTCCCTTTAAAGGTTATATTAATTTCAAAGTGTTTACTTTCCCTTTAAATATGTTTCAGATAATACTTTACTCAGCATGAAGACTTGAAAACTACACATTTATAGCATTTTCTAATGGACTGGAATGATTTCAGACTTGAAAAGCCCTTGAAAACCCACACAAAGCACTTCATATAGCTCTTGGAATGGGTTGGAATAGACCCCAGAGTGACAGAAGGGTATGGGCTTTACACTAAAATGTTCTAATAAAATAGAGCAGTTTATATTTTTGACTAGTAGGTCTTTTTTAAAACTCACAAATAGACCATAGCGAATTCAGAAACACATGAACACAACAGTTTTGCAGGAAAAGTCAAACTTTTCTGACACTGTGAGGGATCATGATTTTGTCGTGTTTTACCTTTATTACAAACTAACTGGCAAAGACTGTAACAGGATGGGAAAAAATCTATTTGTTACTGCTGAAATATAGAGAGCCCTAGGCTATTGTCAGTCTAACTATAGTCTGTGGTTAACTGATTAATGTCTTATTAGACAAAAAAATATAACTGGGATTCTTAAAGGCAAGTTGCCTTCCTCCCAGACTAGATTCAGCATTAAAAAAAACTAAATAAAACCCTGCAGCTTTACGGACTGTGGTGTAAATTCTAAGCTTTTTAAACTGATTTATCTACAAAAAGTCACATAGAGTTTTGTGGTGAATTCTGAAGAAAAATCATTACAAGTTTTTTACTAAAGGCTTAGGGGCCGATTTATCAATGTCTTTTCGACATGATATGCTGTAGCTTATCATGTCCGACAGACATTGCTGAATGCTGTCAGCATACGCTGTTGGCATTTAACTTTGCACAAGCAGTTCACCAGAACTGCTTGTGCAATGCCTCCCCCTGCAGAATCGCAGCCAATCGGCCACTAGCAGTGGGTGTCAGTCAGCCCAATCGTGTAGGATCGGGCGGATTCCAGACCGCAGCCTCAGAGGCAGCGGACCAGTTACCAGCTTCATAACTGCTGTTTCCGGCAAGCCTGAAGGCTTGTGCGGAAACAAGGGCATCAAGCTCCATTTGGTGCGTGATAATTTGGCCCCTATGAATATGATTTCACTAACTTCTCAGTGGCTAAAAAAACTTTGACCATATTTTCTGATATGAAAATGATTTACAACAAACCCAGAACTGGCATCAGTAGTCCTGTTCCCTTATGTATTACAAACATTAGCAATAGTGTGAATTAGTAATAGTGAATTAGAAATGATTTACTGCTTGCTTGTTATCACAAGTGCCATTTACTATCCCCATTTGTGATACAATTAGGGGGCATATTATATAGAAAGCTGTATAGTATGCATATGTGTTTTTAAAGGGACATTGGACTCAACATTTAATTTAACCCATCAAATATTTCATCATTAAAAATAAATCAATATTGTAATACACATTTAGAGCTAAATTACAAGTGGAGAGCTAAATTATCGCGTGCCCTCAAACTGCAAATTTGCCTGTTTGCGGTTGCGCAATAAATAACCAGCCATTACAAGTGGCTGGTTATTGCTACTGCGAGCTTGCGGTAGCAATTAACGCTCAGAAAATTAACCAGAGATCAGATCTCTAGTTAATTTTCTAAAAGTGCACCAAATACCCTCAAAATAGAGGGCATTGTAGTTATTTTGTATGAAAAAATAAATAACTTAGTTAAAAAATCAAATGCACTAGGTAGTTTTTGTGGTCTAAAGTTGGCGGGTGTGGGGTGTTAGAATAAAACCTGGAGTGCTAATATCGCTTTCTTGAAAACGATATTTAGCGCACCACTTGTAATCTGGTCCTTAATATTTATTTTGCTTGCTTTTGCTATAAAATACCTGTGAAAATTGTGTTTTATCGACTTCCTTACAAAAATGTGAGGAATGTGAATCCATTATACCTAAGTAAAGTTAAAATTACCTGTGAGTGCAACATTCTAAGCATTGATTGGTTAGATTAGAGCAGAAGCTCTTTTAGATCAATTGTTAATTGACCACAGCATAAGAGACCAGACACATGTATCCATCAGGCTATTCGTGGAGTGCATTCTTGAACTGCTCTTGACTTGCAAATTATTTTGTGCTAACAAAATAACAGTGTTAAATGACTTGAAACATTAATTTTGCAATGCAGTGCTCAACAGTTGACAAACGCAATGAGATAAATATCCTTAATATTTATAAGGACATTTTATGCACTCACCCCCTACACACTCACTCCTATCCATACTTACGCACCCACAGCAAGTATCTTGGTATGAGGAGTAAAGAGACCTTAAAGTAAAAAATGCTATCATTCCAGATGAGCAGCAGTTTAAATATGATTGAAATATTTTGCTTGAACAAAGCTTTTCCTAAAGCTGTTGAAATTTATATTGAAAGCAGGAAAGTTTGTTCATAACCGATTCCTAGAGATTAATTGGTTTGTCACTGACAACAGAAACTTGCACAACTCTATTAGAGCTCCCAGCTGCCTCACATTTTGCAGGACTGTCATGGTTTGGTAGCTCAGCTTGTGGTCCCTTCAGCAACTCCCCAGGATTTTGTAAAAATCCTGGCTATGGAAGAAAGCATAGCCCCACCCAACCATTCCTATTCATCTCCACCAACTCCCACAAGCTCTGGATACTCCCCCTCTGACTCCATCCTAGTTTGCCATGAATCTACCCCTTGATCTCCCTAACTAAGCCACTAGCCTTCCAATCAAGGATAATCAGCCATAGACACACCAGCATGAAATACACAATTAATTGTATTCAGCATAGCTAAAATTGCTGGCCAATGTGCTTTTATTTACAGTTATGCCTGGCAAGGACAGTTTGTAACTAAATTCACCAATTTATTTATCTCTTTTCCATACGCATACATTAAATAACACTATACAAATTATATTTTTTGATTTGCAAACCACCTGTTTATACACTAAAGCTATATAACGGGTGCAATTATTATATAGTATAGAAGTATTTTCTATAAGAAAAAACTAAGGGGACGCGCTGTAGTGTTGATAGAAATTGTGTTGATGTGAATGAAATTCCTCTGGTATCGTGTGAGTTGAACCGTGACAGATAAGTATGTGAGAGTAGAGGTGTATATGTGTATATGATTGAGTGAAATCTTGTTAATCAAAGGAGAATGTGTGACTTGTTACAAACCGTAAGACTTGAAACAATTGTGATACATAAGCAAAAAAATCATGAAACAATTGTGATACCTAAACAAAAAATCAGTTGGAATATTGCAAAGAACTAAAGACTTGCAACAAAATATGTGAACAGTTGAATTTGATTAAACTCAAAAAACTGAAAAGTCCAATATGTGATAAGTGTTCAGAGATAAAAAGTCCAAATTCAATGTAAAGGATATATAAAGAACAAAAGTTCAAAGGATCAAAACAAATGGCTTGCTCCGCTTGAATCCAAGGTGTGATGAATCAGGAAATCTAGGAGGATAGAAAAACAAGGGGCGCCAACATAGTGTGAATCAGTTTGGAAAACTGGAAAACAGTAGTTATAATAAAATCTACTCACAAGTGGAGTGGCACCTAGAACCAACTGGGTGCATACAGGCAGGCTGACATTCAGGACCAGCAGTCAGTATGCTGGGGGTCTCACCCGGGAGACCTGTGGGTGGGTCAGATGAGGTAGATGGAGCCGTCTGTGTGTCGTCTGGTGAGCCGGATCGCCACTGTGGAAGTCCAAAGCCGTCTCCATCTACCTCATCTGACCCACCCACAGGTCTCCCGGGTGAGACCCCCAGCGTACTGACTGCTGGTCCTGAATGTCAGCCTGCCTGTATGCACCCAGTTGGTTCTAGGTGCCACTCCACTTGCAATTATTATATATACTAATGACGTTTCATGAACAGCAATACCAAAAGAGATAAGGATTCTGACAACTTCCAAATATTTCTAAGCATAAATACAAAATATTGTTCCTTGGTTTAGCAGATTCAGTTGCTATTGGGATAAAGTAGTTTATTGCTTTAACTGTGAAACATTTCTTTTGAAATGTCCAGGAAGTCGTCCACATATATATATTTTTTTTTAACTATAAGAAAATGTAGACAGAACTGCTGCTGGTATGGCAAAAACACACGATCAACTGATATATTTAACCACAGCTGGAAACCATAATACCTCTGCATCTTATCTAAGTAACCAACATGCTTCCTTATCCCTACACCAAAACTGAGGCAACTTGCTTTGTTTTTTATTGGTATATCAAAACGTATGGGACGTGTGAGAAAAAAGATATATTGCAAAAGACAGCCTTAAATTCATTAGTGGTCATTTACCAAAGGGAGTTAAAGGAACATTAAAAGTTATTTTTTATTTATAGATTATAAATTATTCACTGCATTGGAAATGATCTGCATGCAAAATTAATATTTAAAAAATATTTAGCATTGTAATTTTGGTTAGAAAAATTTGTATTGTTTCATTGGCCGCAGATACCCCCATAAAAGCCTCTAGAATGTTGTTTATCTTACGTCCCTTGACGTCGCCAATTAGGGAAATAAATGAACACTTGCAAATATAAAATAGTGAAAATGTATTGCAAAGTTCTTAAATTATATATTATTAAGCATTTTGTGCATTCAATTTTCATTTATTAGAGAAAGCTACTGAAATGTTTATTTTCAATCGTTTTCTTTAAGGGCCTGATGTTAAAAGCATTGTGATAATGGAGATTTTTTAAAAAGGGATCTTTCTTGCGATCAAGGTTGGCTCTAAATTTTATAACGGGCTTAGGGCAGTGTTTGAAGGCATACAGACAGAGAAGTGCTCTACCATAGCTGAACAACAGCTCAGTAGCTTGTACTAAGACGAATTACCACATCGGAGCAGCCTCTTTGAGCCCAATTGTGCTTTTCAAAGAGTACAACTTTCTTGGCCAAGAATTCCATGTCTAGTTTCCCTTATTACCCTTAGGGATACTTCCTTGGGTCATATTACAAATACATAAAGAAAGAGAAGCTCTCTACCAAGAACGAACAGCTCAGCCCACCTCTTTTAGCCCAATTGTGCTTTCCACTGAGAACTTCCCAGATGTATATCAGCCTGATCCCGCCAAACAAGGCCAGTCCAGACCTGAAATACCAGCTAATAATCCTCTGAACAAAGAACATGGCAACAGCAGACAATCGTTTCGGCCTTCTATGAGCCTCGTTAGTGAGGTGCAGCCAGATCTCTCTAAGCACATTGGGAAAGGAGTCCATGTCTGGTTTCCCCCATCGCCCTTAGGTAGTCTTCCCCGGGTCATATTACAAATACATACAGAAAGAAAATCGCTCTACCAGGAACGAAAAACCATTCAGTAGCTTTATCTCTGGCGAGTTAACATCTAGGAGTAGCCTCTTTTAGCCCAGTTGTGAATTTCACAGTTAAGAACTTTCCAGTAGTATATCAGTCTGAGCCCGCCTAGCAAGATCAGTCCAGCCCTGAATACTATTTCTGATTCGAATGTGACATTTCATATCGAATTCGAATATTACATTTATAAAACACAGTGGCCTAGATTTAGAGTTCTGCGTTAGATGTCAAAACCAGCGTTAGAGGCTCCTAACGCTGTTTTTTACTGCCCGCTGGTATTTGGAGTCAGTCAGGAAAGGGTCTAACGCTCACTTTGCAGCCGCGACTTTTCCATACCGCAGATCCCCCTACGCCATTTGCATATCCTATCTTTTCAATGGGATCTTTCTAACGCCGGTATTTAGAGTCTTGGCTGGAGTGAGCATTAGACCCTCTACCGACAAGACTCCAGCCGCAGAAAAAAGTCAGTAGTTAAGAGCTTTTTGGGCTAACGCCGGTTCATAAAGCTCTTAACTACTGTGCTCTAAAGTACACTAACACCCATAAACTACCTATGTACCCCTAAACCGAGGTCCCCCCACATCGCCGCCACTGTATTAAATGTTTTTAACCCCTAATCTGCCGACCGCACAACGCCGCCACCTACGTTATCCCTATGAACCCCTAATCTGCTGCCCCTAACACTGCCGACCCCTATATTATATTTATTAACCCCTAATCTGCCCCCCACAACGTCGCTGCCAGCTACCTACAATAATTAACCCCTAATCTGCTGACCGGACCTCACCGCTACTATAATAAAGTTATTAACCCCTAATCCGCCTCACTCCCGCCTCAATAACCCTATAAGAAATAGTATTAACCCCTAATCTGCCTTCCCTAACATCGCCAACACCTAACTTCAATTATTAACCCCTAATCTGCCGACCGGATCTCGCCGCTACTCTAATAAATGGATTAACCCCTAAAGCTAAGTCTAACCCTAACCCTAACACCCCCCTAAGTTAAATATAATTTAAATCTAACGAAATAAATTAACTCTTATTAAATAAATTATTCCTATTTAAAGCTAAATACTTACCTGTAAAATAAACCCTAATATAGCTACAATATAATGAATAATTATATTGTAGCTATTTTAGGATTAATATTTATTTTACAGGCAACTTTGTATTTATTTTAACCAGGTGCAATAGCTATTAAATAGTTAAGAACTATTTAATAGCTAAAATAGTTAAAATAATTACAAAATTACCTGTAAAATAAATCCTAACCTAAGTTACAATTAAACCTAACACTACACTATCAATAAATTAATTAAATACAATACCTACAAATAACTACAATTAAATAAACTAACTAAAGTACAAAAAATAAAAAAGAACTAAGTTACAAAAAATAAAAAAATATTTACAAACATTAGAAAAATATTACAACAATTTTAAACTAATTACACCTACTCTAAGCCCCCTAATAAAATAACAAAGACCCCCAAAATAAAAAAATGCCCTACCCTAATCTAAATTAAAAAAGTTCAAAGCTCTTTTACCTTACCAGCCCTGAAAAGGGCCATTTGCGGGGCATGCCCCAAATAATTCTGTTCTTTTGCCTGTAAAAAAAAAACATACAATACCCCCCCAACATTACAACCCACCACCCACATACCCCTAATCTAACCCAAACCCCCCTTAAATAAACCTAACACTAAGCCCCTGAAGATCTTCCTACCTTATCTTCACCAAGCCAGGTTCACCGATCCGTCCTCCGAAGTCTTGATCCAAGCCTCCGAAGTCTTCATCCAAGCCCAAGCGGGGGCTGGTGATCCATAATCCGGCTGAAGTCTTCTATCAAGCGGCGGCTGAAGAGGTCCAGAAAAGGCTCCAAAGTCTTCATCCTATCCGGGAAGAAGAGGAGATCTGGACCGGCAACCATCTTGATCCAAGCGGCATCTTCTATCTTCATCCGATGACGAACGGCTCCATCTTGAAGACCTCCAGCGCGGATACATCCTCTTCTTCCGACGTCCAACTGAAGAATAAAGGTTCCTTTAAGGGACGTCATCCAAGATGGCGTCCCTCAAATTCCGATTGGCTGATAGGATTCTATCAGCCAATCGGAATTAAGGTAGGAAAATTCTGATTGGCTGATGGAATCAGCCAGATTCAAGTTCAATCCGATTGGCTGATTGGATCAGCCAATCAGATTGAGCTCGCATTCTATTGGCTGTTCCGATCAGCCAATAGAATGCAAGCTCAATCTGATTGGCTGATAGAATTTTTTCAGCTCAAACTGTCCGATTGTTTCCTATGGGGGAATCGTGCACAAGCACGTTTTTGAAGCTGGCCGCGTCCATAAGCACCGCTGGTATTGAGAGTTGCAGTTGCGGTAAATATGCTATACGCTCCTTTTTTGGAGCCTAACGCAGCCCTTCTGTGAACTCTAAATACCAGCGGTATTTAAAAGGTGCGGCCAGAAAAAAGCACGCGTAGTTAACGCACCCCTTCTAACGCAAAACTCTAAATCTAGGCGAGTATTAGACTAGAAATACTATTTCGAAATTGAATGTGACATTCGAATTCGAATGCCACATTCAAATTCGAATATTATATTTATAAAACACAGTATTCGACTAGAAATGCTATTCGAATGTAGCATTGAAATTCGAATATTATATTTATTAAACACAGTTGTAGACTAGAAATACTATATCAAATTCTAATGTGACATTTGAATATTACATTTCAAATGTAACATATAAATCCAAACTAATTTGGATGTATTTGGTACAAATGCATTCAGATTAGTTTAGTTTCATTGCTAGAGTAATTCGTAAATTTGAATCGATCTGAATCTCCGAATTTGTCCGAATTTTGATTTGGAACGAAACGCACATGTCTAGTATTTGCAGTGTTTGAAGGCAGTCTAACCAAGGGGAGTTTTACTATTCTTCTGCTTTGGAGGCGATGCCCCCCTTATTTAAAAGCAGCATCGCCACCTGCATTAAATGTGTAATGTAAATTATACCTGTACACAGTATTGAGTGATAATACAATTTACATACGTCAGCCGAAAATTCAACACCTTTTGTTACAATGCAATAGTAAAACTAGAACATGAATAATACACCTAAAGGAACAGTGGTATTGTGGGTATATTGTACATGTGTATACACTGTATAATGTATATGTATTATATTTTAAAACTCTATAATATTTATGTAAAGGCTTTTCCCGATTTTAAATAAATGTTATTTTAACGTCTGTCGTGTTTGTTTTTATTTTTTGGAAGAAGATGGGTGATATTAATATACCATAGAAGATAGTAGCCCCTGCTTTTTCATTTTACATTTTTTTTCTTTATTTTTAACTTTGCACTGTGTACATTTTTTTTTTTTTTTTTTAGTTGATGTTTTTTTATCAATATTCTATTTTTATAGCTGATATGAGGTCACTCTATACGGAACGTGTTTTACTTTTCACAATATTATAAGTAAAACACGTTCAGTACAGTATGAACTCATTTCGGCTATAAAAATAGAATAAAAACCTGTCAATTCCAAAAATAAAATTAAAAAAAAATCTGTGGCTACTTTCTTCTACGGTACATTAATATCCTCTATCTTTCTAAAAAGAAAAAAGTTAAAATCCACGACTAAAGTTAAAATAACGTCTATTTAAATTAGAAAAAGCCTTTGCATAGAAATTAGGGAATTTTACAATATATATATATATATAATACAGTATATACACATGTATAATATACCCACATTCCCCCAAATTATGGTGTTTTTACTATTACAATAACAGACATGGGAAATATCATACACAACATCATCATTCACAACAAATCAAAGGTTTTACATAGTGCACTGGTCGTTGCAAAAGAAACATATCATTTTCCCCAAAAGAAAGAATATTCTGCTATTACCATGACATTAAAACTTGCGTACTTAGTCATATCTAAATATCCTAACAGAGAAATTCTCATCATACATTAAGCAAATAAGTTGTATCTGCTAAATAAAAATAGTAGAAGCAGGGGCGGAGCCTAGCCATAGCTGAAGATGGCTGCTTTCTAGAAAAGCTCTGATGTCCCTGCTGAACTTACGCTAAAATAAGTGCATATATCAAATAATTTTCAGCAGAAAATAGCATTTTTTACTTTCCTAACGTTAACCCTCTAATCGGAGACACTTTTTACAACCCAGAGGCAGCTTAATAGCCGCAGCTACACTTGATAGAAGCTCCGCCATCACTGGACCTGACAGCACCCGGAGGGAGTGATCGCACTCAAATACCTCCGATACACAAAAAAAGTTACCGATTAGGAGGAGGATCACAAACGGTGCATTATAGCACCGGGAGCAGGCTACACTGGCATACCTCCGGAGCCGTCCTGCACTAAGGTGAACTCACGCACTGTAGCGCACATACCGAGGAGACTAACGGCTACATCGGCTGAGGCTGTCTGTGGGCTGCGATCGGGAGGAACTCTATACCGGACACTGACCTCCTTCACGGTGAACCCTCACAGCCTGTTCAAACAGCGTAGCAGAGTGGGAGCGGAGCAGGCCCGAACAAGACCGCACCATCAGGTCTAGCCACGTGGCGAACGGAACTGACACTCTCCATCTAACACTTATAAGGTACTGAACTCTGCTATCCCCTTACCAGTACTACATCCCAGGACCCCCTAGTGGGTTCTGCATGAGAGGCTTCTTATGTGAGATCAGTGGAATATCCACGGCTACAACTACATAGGCCGCAAACACTGCATGCAAAGCAAATTTATTAGACTGTTACTATAATTTCAGTGCCTCAGTTTCCTCAAGATAAATCTAACCTCTTATAGTATAATAACGGCTGCATGTGTGTTGCCACCACTACCTTACAGAGACATAATTCCTATTAAACTCTTGTCATCTGGCCTGTTGCACTGTTACACTGCTTTCAGGTCATACATTTTGGGCTGGTGGTGTATATGTAATGACCAGCAAAAGACAGGCTAGACTCCCTAAGAATTCTCAAACCACAGTGATGGACAATTTTTTAATTGCAAATGACTCTACAGCTCCTCTGGAGAAGCCTGAGACACAACAGAAAAGAGCAGCTGCACAGATTCATAATACTGACACAATGCACACCCACCAGAACTGTGTGACCAAAGAAGATATAAAGCTTCTCTCATCCAAAGCAGATATAAAAGAGGCCATGAAAGATTTTAAATCTATGTTTCACGAACTTAAACGAGATATTTCAGCTGTAGACCGCAGGGTAACCCAGGTAGAAGAAAAGCATGAAGTACTCAGCTCTGATCTCCAGCACCAAGCTAGCTTTCTGCAGGCGCAAGAGAGCACAGTACATACACTGCTGGAGAGAATTGAGGACCTCGAGAACCGCAGTAGGAGGAACAACCTCAGACTGCGAGGAGTTCCAGAGTCAATCGAACCCCCTGCTATACAGGAATATATTCAAGATTTTGTCAAGTATCTCAGAAATGAAATTATGGGTCCTGAGATCCAGATTGAAAGGGCACACAGGGCGCTGCGCCCTAAACCTCCAGGACGGGCCCCACCTAGAGACATCATTTTAAAGCTACTATCCTTTAAAGAAAAGGAAGAAGTGCTTCGATTAGCTAGAAACAAGCAACAGATAGAATTTAGAGGTGTTGAACTGCAAGTATACTCAGACCTGAGTCCAGCTACTCTCCAAAAGAGGAGGGACCTCAGGTTTGTCACCTCTGCCTTAAAAGCCAATAGAATCCCATATAGATGGGGTTTTCCTACCAGCCTCATGGTCACTAAAAATAATGTCACACATGTCCTCAAGACACCATCGGATCTCCCGTCCTTCAATCAGGTTCTTGGCCTCAATATAAGACTTCCTGTAAAGGCCCCTGTAGCCCCGGAGGGCCCAGCAGAAGGGGAACCTAGCGGCCTGCAACATCTCCCAGACTGAACATAAGGAACATTTCTTTTCTCCTTTTTTCTTTCACTACTTGGACAATATGACCTACCCTCCCTAGCAGTAGCCCTGAAACTGGGCTTTAACCTCCTGGACACTGAGAATCACCTCAGATAAGTTATAACCTATTAGTGTTTTAAATTGTTACAATTCTTAACTGATGGTAATCCCTATGATCAATTCATAGTATAACATTAGTAACAATACCTGATGCATGTATATAATTCACAGTACTAATGATGTTCAGTTGTGTGTGCACATGTTTGATTACTTATATGTTATTACTTTACGGACAAGAACTTGTTTCTGTAACTGTTACCATGATATCCCTATATGTTGCTAGGTTCTGATTGAATTATGACTCATCTGACTAGGCTAGTTTATTACACACAGTATGAGGGGAATACCCTATCTAGGATGAGGCAAATAGAGGGAACACTGTTAAGATAAAAACTCTGAGACATAAGTCTCTGGCCCCGCAGTACCATCCTCCTGAAGCAGATTCCAGAAGCCCTTAATCTAAGCCCCTTACTAAATAAGTAGAGCTATAGTTATGCTTGTATTAATAATAACCAAGAACTATGGGATAAAGGGATATAGTATACAGAGGATCCCCAGAGTTATCGCAACCCGTAGAATAATGTTAGTAGCATAATCAGATGTTTGTCTATAATTATAACACTAATGATGTTCAATTGTGTCTATACATATGTGGCTACTTATATGTTATTACCTAGACCAGAACCTGATCCTATAGTTACCATCACAATACCCAGGGGCATTAATAAGATCTTACTGAATCATGGCTCATCTGGCCCAAATGGTTTGTTATTCACAGTCCAATGGAGGTACCCTAGCTAGTATGAGGCAAATAGAGGGAACACTGTTGAGAGAAAAACTCTGAGACATGAGTTTCCGGTCCAGCAGCCCTAATCTTCTGGAGTAAATTCCAGAAGCCCTTATTCTACGCCCCTCCCTAAATAAGTAGAGCAATAGTTATGCTTGATTTAATAATAACCAAGATCTGTGGGATACAGGAAAATATTATACAGCCGATCCCTAGACTTATAGACTAGTATATAAGACGAGAATGTTTTAGAATAAATAATGCAGTTAAACCCATAGGACAAATTGGGACCGAACAGAGGATATATAACCGTTAGGCCTTCCTCTCCCTAGAAAACTTAGTTTTGATCTTTATAGGGGTCTTCCCTTACCCACTTGAGGCAGAAAACACCCAAGAAGCATATAAGTGGTTGATAACAATCCTGTTTACCACAGGTACATAAAACACCTGAAAGCAATTACTAAATTTATCAAGTATCATAAGGGGCAAGGACCCTCGCATCACATAGACTAACATCCTCATATTAGGTTTCCCCCTGGAATTTGGAAAGAGGTTCATCACAGGAGCCCTCCCAGTAACATATGGAGGGTAGGTCGGGAAAAATGCACCTTTTTCTATGCACTTATTACTGTTGTTTATTTTTTCAATGTTAAATATATGTAGCGTAAGTAGGCGGGGAACACTACCCCTGCTTTTGTTGTTTATTAGTATTATCCGTTCCTTTCTAGACGGATTAGTTTCTGCATAATACCAGTTACAGTTTCTTTCTATAACAAAGACTCTGTTATACAGAGTGCTTCACATTTAAGCTTCCCTCATTGTGACGTGACTCACTCTTCCCTATCCCTTGTAAGTATTTCTTGGTTTTCCTAACTTTAGTCTATTCTCCTCTACCCTCTTTTTTTTTTTTTTTTTTTTCTCTCCCAAAATAATAAGGTAAGCATGACGAACCCACGCCTAGGAATTGTATCCCGTCCCATAGAATTAATTTCGATAAATGCAAAAGGCCTGAATAGCCCAGCTAAGAGATCTATGGTGATGAGAGACTTACATAGACAGGGAGGTAACATCGTTTACCTTCAAGAAACACACTTTGCTATAGGCCATGAACCCCGCTGGTATAGTCGTCAGTACCCTTTGGCCTTCTTCGCCTCAGGTCCCCAGAAAAAAAATGGGGTGGGTGTCCTATTCAGTGCAGACTTACCATTCAAACTTGCAGAAATATATAGAGACCCAGAGGGTAGATATCTGATCCTCACAGGTTCACTATACAATAGACCTATAACATTAGTTAATGTTTATTCCCCTAATCAATCTCAGCAGGTCTTCCTTCAGAAAGTAATTCATAAAATACACGAGATCCAATCCGGTATTCTATTCTTGGGTGGTGATCTAAATGCCTCCTTGGACCCAGCCCTAGATACCTCCGACGGCCTCTCCAGCGTCCCTCATAAAGCGCTTAAACGCATACTAACCACCCTAAGGGACTCAGCACTATATGATGTTTGGCGGTTGCACCACCCTACATCTAAGAATTACACATTTTACTCTCACCCGCATAGAAAATACTCCAGAATCGATTACTGGTTTACAGACACGATCGGACTCACACTCTCCACGAACAGCAATATACTCCCCATTACATGGTCAGACCATGCTCCGGTCACATGCACCGTATTGTGGTCCAATGTACCAGCCACCCCATACATCTGGAAGATGGATGACCTCCTCCTGGAGGATCCAGTATTTAAACTGGAAATAGAAAGGGCACTAATAGAATATTTCCAAATACACAAAGACTCGGATTCCCAGGCCTCAGTGATCTGGGAAGCTCATAAATGTACAATCAGAGGCCTCTTTCTCAAGCGAAAGGCTGGAATAATAAGGGGAAGGAGAGAGAAATATCGCAAGTTGCTCGCTGATGTAGAATCGGCGGAGCAAGCACATAAAAGAATACCAGCAGATATTACACTAGCCGAGAGATTGACTCAAGCGAGATCGGAACTCATGAAGTTCCTTCAAGTAGACTATCAAAAAGCTGCCTTAATCTTAAGGCAACAATTTTACGAACAAGGAGATAAAGCTGGACGTCTACTAGCCAGAGCAATAGCTAGGAAAAAACCCAAACATTATGTATATAGCATGACTCATCCAGATGGGGGTCAGAGAGAAGACGGTAAATCAATTGCTGAGATCTTCGGATCTTACTATGAGAACCTCTATAACATACAGAGAGTAAATGAAGTAAGAGATGAGCCCCCCCCACGAGCACGAGAAACGCAACAGATATTGGAATACCTAGAAAGAGTGGAGGTCCCCAGGCTCTCCGACCAAGATTCCGAGGCACTGGAGTCTCCATTCACACTATTAGAAATTAAACAAGCCATTAAGGATCTAGCAACAGGGAAAAGTCCAGGTCCGGATGGATTTGGAACTAAATACTATAAAACATTCTGTGACATTTTGGCACCAGAAATGTTGACTCTCTTTAACCGGCTATCTGACTCTCCGATCCTGCCTCATACGATGCTCGAAGCACATATCACAGTAATCCCTAAGCCCAACAAACCAGACAATAGACCAGAGAACTATCGTCCGATATCGCTACTAAACTCAGATATCAAGATTCTGGCGAAAGTTATAGCTAACCGCATAAACAAATACTTACCACAACTGATCTCTACTGATCAAGTGGGATTTATTCCGAAACGAGAGGCAAGGGATAATACCCTAAAAGTCCTCCAGATTATAACGCATGCCCACAACACTGGAACCCCTCTGGCCCTGGTCTCCACAGACGCAGAAAAAGCGTTTGACCGGGTCAGTTGGGAGTTTATGCGACACACTCTGGAGAAATTTGGGCTGGGCTCTAAATTTATAAATCAGATCATGTCCCTATACTCGGCGCCGAACGCTAGAGTTAGGGTGAATGGAGTACTCTCTGACGCCTTTACGATTCGTAACGGGACCAGGCAGGGATGTCCCCTGTCTCCGCTCTTGTTCGCATTGACAATTGAAGTCTTGGCGAGCAGGATCCGGACAAACCCAGAAATACATGGTGTCCTTGTAGGAAGTGATGAACATAAGCTTGCCATGTACGCAGACGACGTCTTACTTATGATATCGGATGTGAAGGGGTCCCTGACGGTGGCCCTAGAGGAGTTCAAACTCTTTGGCACAGTATCGAACTTTCTCCTAAACCCTTCCAAGTCAGAGATTATGAATATCTCGATCCCCCACATCGACTTTCAAATTTTGGAAGGTATATGCCCAATAAAAATAGCACATGGCAGACTAAAATATCTGGGTATTCACTTAACCCCATGCATAAAAGAGACTGTAGACATGAACTACAAGGGCATAAGAGACGAGATCCTTAAAGATCTATCGTCTTGGAGAAATAAAACCATCTCTTGGATGGGCCGCATCGGAGTGGTTAAAATGAATGTGTTGCCACGTGTGCTATATGTCATGCAGACCATCCCACTATCGGCGGCCTCGCACATCATTCATCAAATACAGTCTGCTCTTGAGTCCTATATTTGGAGAGATCTAAAGCCTAGAATCAAAAGGAAAACTACCTTCCTCCCTCGGAATAGAGGCGGACTAGGTATTCCAGACCTGAGAACGTATCATACAGCAATATCTCTTCAACGATTGGTGGAATGGTGTCATAACTCGGCCCAAAAGGCCTGGGTTCAGGTCGATGGCGTGCTGCTGAAGAGGGGCAATGTGGGAGCTCTCGCGTGGACCCCCTCTAAAGACAGACCTCTAGAGGTCAAACTCTACCCAATGATCGAGGAAGTGTTCTCGACTTGGGATAAACTGATTAAAACAGCCACCTACGTATCGACGCAATCCTCACCAATCACATCAATCAGAGAAAATCCTGATATGGAATTTCTATCAAGGCTCAATTTCCCGAACAAGACCTACAGCCTTGGTGACTCAGCAATGTATAATATACTCTGTCAAGGTAAATTGAAATCACAAGCGGCATTAGCTGAGTGGAACAGGGGGGCTTTTGCCTCATGGTTCACAGTGACACAGACACGGCACTACCTTGACACTCATAAAGGCAAACCGGACTTGACTAGACGCAGAACACATTTTGAAACCTTGTGCACAATGTCCGCGCCTCCATCTCATTTGATATCTCAGATTTATAGAATGTTACAGCTAGGCGGGGATGACTGTCTTCCGGGTTACACACAGACATGGCAAAATGAGCTGGGCCTAGAAATTGGACCCAAAGAGTGGAACAAGATATTTGACAAGACAAGGAGAGCCTCAATCTCGGCTAGAATTCAGGAAACACAATATAAATTACTGAGCAGGTGGTACTTGACCCCCCAAAGGTTAAAACACATATACCCTCACTCAAATGGGGGATGCTGGAGAGGGTGCGGAGAAAATGGCACCCTATTGCATATTTGGTGGACCTGTCCCCTACTAACACCTTACTGGAATGATATAATGGCTGAAATGAGTAGGGTGCTCGAGGTGATCATCCCTCCTAATCCAAGTTACTTATTATACCATCAATTACCTAAGATCACAAGGGAAGACAAATCCAGGCTCTTCCTGGTGATGCTCAATGGAGCAAAAAGCCTGATTCCCGTTTACTGGAAAAAACAGACCACCCCGAGTGTTCAGGAGTGGAAAACTAAAGTAGCAGACCTGCTGAGACTTGAAAGATATCATTAGCTTAAAATTGGAAAACTTGACATACACGAGATGATGCTGCTGACCTGGGAGGGACGAGGACTGTGAGTTAATAACGTGAGAGAGGTTCATTTCCTCCCAACCCCCCCCCCCTTTTTTTTTTTTTTCACCCCCCCTCCTTCTCACCCTCCTCTCTTTTTGCCCTGTAGCCCTATCCTACTACTTCTTCCTTCCTAAAGCATTATCTTTAAATCGAGTGCAGTATTATAAGCAGCTGTGTAAGGAGTGTAAGCTGCTAAAAGCTATAAATACCGTATGATCTGTACCCGAGGATTTATATTTTTATTTTCTTCTCATGTTTTTGCTGTTATTTTAACTGGTATCACTAAACAGTTACAGTTGGATATTTGAGTAATGTAGTCGGTACACATTTCTGCAGTACCTGACTAGGTTTTTTTTTTTTCTTATACTGTTTGAATTGATCTAATTCCTATCTGCGAAATTATACAAGCAAACCTTAATAGTACAGATGTTTGCAAATTATGTACAACTGACATTGTATTGTACTCATATTAATGCTCTGTATCTTTCTTATTTCGCCAATAAAGCTTTTTTGAAAACTAAAAATAGTAGAAGCAATATAAACCTACGATTTTATTTTAGCTGTAGAAACCATGACATTTTTTGTATTATACCAAAATAAACTACTAGTAGAGGGATATTATAACTAGTAATAGAAGTATTGTACTTACTAGTAATCAAGGAGACCACTCTTGGGCCTAAACTACTAACAGGAGGAAATTATATTTAGTACTTCAGAAAACATAACTCAAATAATGATGTATAGATAAGTACTATATTACACACTAAACTATGTAGAAGATCAGAATTGGGTCTTTCTTAAAATAAGGGCCACTCTTGAGCCAATGTAGAAAATAAAGTAGTAATAGAACATAACCAAGACACAAAAATATATACGTCACTTGCACTATAGGCCATTCATTAAGCAGGTACAGTTAGGGAATAATTGACTTATAAATGAAACAACTTTGGGTGTGACCTATATACTGTTACTGAAGGAGTTTAGTATTGTTGTGTCACCTAGTACAAAATTAATGATACATCTCTGTAAATACATTAATGAACAGTATAGTTAGATAATATTGTACTTAACATCTATAAACTAACGGCTAGATTACGAGTTTGGCGTTAGGCTTAAAAAGCAGCGTTGGCCGGTCCTAACCCTGCTTTTTAACGCCCACTGGTATTACGAGTCTTGCAGGTACAGGTGTACCGCTCACTTTTTTGGCCAGACTTGGAAATACCGCAAATCCACTTACGTCAATTGCGTATCCTCTTTTTTCAATGGGACTTGTATAGCGCCGGTATTACTAGTCTGCCAAAAAGTGAGCGGTAGACCCTCTCCTGTCAACACTGGTACCACATTTTAAAGTCAGTAGTTAAGAGTTTTACACTACAACGCCGTAGCATTGCAAACACTAAAATAAATTTTTTAACCCCTAATCTGCCGAACCGGACATCGCCGCCACTATAATAAATATATTAACCCCTAAACCGCTGCACTCCCGCATAGCAAACACTAGTTAAATATTATTAACCCCTAATCTGCTGTCCCTAACATCGCCGACACCTACCTACATTTATTAACCCCTAATCTGCCGCCCACAACGTCACTGCCACTATCTTAGAGTTATTAGCCCCTAAATCTAAGTCTAACCCTAACCCTAACACCCCCTAACTTAAATAAAATGTAATCATTCTAAATAAAATTACTATTATTACCTAAATTCTTCCTATTTAAAACTAAATACTTACCTATAAAATAAACCCTAAGCAAGCTACAATATAACTAATAGTTACATTGTAGCTAGCTTATGGTTTATTTTTATTTTACAGGCATGTTTGTATTATTTTAACTAGGTAGAATAGTTATTAAATAGTTATTAACTATTTAATAACTACCTAGTTAAAATAAAGACAAATTTACTTGTAAAATAAAACCTAACCTAAGTTACAATTACACCTAACACTACACTATAATTTAATTAATTCCCTAAATTAAATACAATTAAATACAAATAAATAAAATTATCTAAAGTACAAACCCCCCCACTAAATTACAGAAAATAATAAACAAATGACAAGATTTTTAAACTAATTACACCTAATGTAATCCCCCTAACAAAATAAAAAAGGCCCCCCAAAATAAAAAAGCCCTACCCTACTCCTAAATTACAAATAGCCCTTAAAAGGACCTTTTGCGGGGCATTGCCCCAAAGTAATCAGCTCTTTTACCTGTAAAAAAAAAGTACAAATCCCTCCCCAACATTAAAACCCACCACTCACACAACCAACCCTACTCTAAAACCCACCCAATACCCCTTTAAAAAAAACCTAACACTAACCCCTTGAAGATCACCTTACCGGGAGAAGTCTTCACCCAACCCGGCCAAAGTCCTCAACGAAGCCGGGAGAAGTCTTCATTCATGGCGGGCGAAGTGGTCCTCCAGACGTGCAGAAGTCTACATCAAGACAGTATCTTCTATCTTCATCCATCCGGCGCGGAGCGGGTCCATCTTCAAGACATCCTCTTCCATCCGCGGAACATCCTCTTCCATCGAAGTCTTCTTACTAAATGATGGTTCCTTTAAGTGACGTCATCCAAGATGGCGTCCCTTCAATTCCGGTTGGCTGATAGAATTCTATCGGCCAATCGGAATTAAGGTAGAAAAAATCCTATTGGCTGATGCAATCAGCCAATAGGATTGAACTTCAATCCTATTGGCTGTTCCAATCAGCCAATAGGATTGAACTGGCATTCTATTGGCTGTTCCAATCAGCCAATAGAATGCCAGCTCAATCCTATTGGCTGATTGCCTGAAGGCTCGCGCAGAAACAGGGGCATCAAGCACCATTCAGAGCTTGATAATTCGGCCACAATATATACACTTTGTTAAGAGCACTCTTGGATCTCCTATACTAGAGGTGACAACAAGCCATAGGGGGATTATTTGGTGAACAACAAAGATGGCAGCATTAACATAAAATCTAAAAACTAATGAGATAGAAGTTAAAACATACTGTATCTATAGATAAAGTTTTCTGATATCTAGTAGCTGTACTAATAAAGACAAAAACACCCCTATAGCTAGAGAAAATGTATCTACCAGTAAAAGTAGGTGGTGTGTAACTCATACGCTATCATTTGATGAGCTTAGTATACTTATTTCAACCCTTACAGAGGTAGAGGATTGAAGATACATCTATAAAAACCTATCTCAAACCACCATATGTAAGCCACTTGCTTGAGGAATGGTAGCATATATAAGCAGAATTCCACTGCTACTAACAAAGCATTCATTCTACATTAAAGCCATCTCTATTATTTCCTATGGAAGGCACATTGCCACTAGTCGTCAGACCACTTTTTATAAAATATTGCTGGACCCACTGATTGCGAGACAAAAAAAAGGCAATATCACGTGGGTCTGATGACCTTTTATTGTCAGACCCTTAGTAATGATCTTTTTTATATATATATATATATATATATATATATATATATATATATATATATATATATATATATATATATATATATATATATATATATATATATATATATAATTTTTTATTGAGGTAATATAAATTATACATACATACAAAACATATGGACAAGTTCTAAAGTACAGTATTGGTTCCAGCAAAACAAAACATGTGTTAAAGGGACATAATACTCATATGCTAAATCACTTGAAACTGATGCAGTATAACTGTAAAAAGCTGACAGGAAAATATCACCTGAGCATCTCTATGTAAAAAAGGAAGATATTTTACCTCACAATCTCCTCAGCTCAGCAGAGTCAGTTCTGTGTAAAAAGTTATACTCAGCTGCTCCCAGCTGCAGGTAAAAAAATAAAAAAAAATGAAGAAATGAACAGCAGCCAATCAGCATCAGCAGTGCTGAGGTCATGAACTCTTACTGTGATCTCATGAGATTTGACTTAACTCTCATGAGATTTCATAGTAAGCTTCCTTTACCTGATTGGTGAAATAATATGAGAGTGCACGATGCTAGTCCCTTCAGATGTCCCAGGACAAACACACTAAAATGCTGCTTAGAAATCATTTACAATGGGAGGTGGCTACTGAGGAACTTTTGAGGTAAAATATCTTTCTTTTTTACATAGAGATGTTCAGGTGATATTTTCTAATCAGCTTTTTACAGCTATGCTGCATCACTTTCAAGTGTTTAAACATTTGGGTATTATGGCCCTTTAAGTAAATGTCTATTAAAATAATAACAATAACCTCATTTTTTTATTTTTAGCAGATTAGAAAAGATAGAGAAAGGAAAGAGAAGAAGAAAGAGAAAGTGGAAAGAATGATTGTCATTTGTTGCGTAGATCCCATGACGTCTCACCTACAACTTCTAAGCTGTCATAAAGGTATGTCTTATACCATCAGATCATTTAGCATATTTGTTGTAAATGTAATCTTCCCAAATAAAGAGCAACTTATGAAATAAGTCTTTGCGCATTATTTTCATGTAGTGGTTTAACTCCAATTGTATAGTTTAGTGTATATTATCTACCGACTGGGCTACAGTGGAGGATTGATCTTGTTTCCAAAATTGATCAATTCATGTTTTAGCACTATAACTCGCTATTTGAAGGATGGCTAAATGTGTAGCAGGTAATTTTTTGGGAGGTTTATTTACTTAGTAATGATCTTATTGTATATAGGGAGAGATAAGATAATGAGAACTTTGTGTATATACAAAGATACACTAATGAGGTTGACTCTCACTGCAAGCTCAGTGCATTTGATTTGGTGTGGTTTCAATTAGACAAATAGCTGTTTCAAATACAAAATCAGCCTAAAGGAGAAATTTACCATGCAATAAATTTGATTGTGTGTGGTTTCAATTAGAAAAATAGCTTTTTCAAATACAACATAAGCCTTAAAGGGACACTGTACCCCAAAATTTCTTTTGTGATTCAGATAGAGCATGAAATTTTAAGCAACTTTCTAATTTACTCCTATTTTCAAATTTTCTTCATTCTCTTGGTATCTTTATTTGAAATGCAAGAATGTAAGTTTAGATGCCGGCCCATTTTTAGTGAACAACCTGGGTTGTCCTTGCTGATTGGTGGATAAATTCATCCACCAATAAAAAAAGTGCTGTCCAGAGTACTGAAAACAAAAAAAAAGCTTAGATTCCTTCTTTTTCAAATAATGATAGCAAGAGAACGAAGAAAAATTGATAATAGGAGTAAATTAGAAAGTTGCTTAAAATTACATGCTCTTTTTTTTTTTGAAAAATATTTTTATTGAGGTAATCAAAACACTCATAAAACAATTACAGATTGAAGGGCAACATCACAAACACAATAATGCAAGCGGCAATGGATACATTGATCAGTTCATCAGTTAATAGGAAGTCACATCTCGTCTGGCTGGGTCAAAGTGTTACCCTTCAACATTATGCCTCATTTTATTACTATATCTGCGTAGTGTCCTCAAAGCGACAGAGATCCCCCCAAGGGATCTGACAACTTAGGTATAGTTGAAGACACATCAATAATACAATAATACAATTTACTTACAGTCAAGTAATAATTAATAAGGGATTAAGCTCAGACAACTCTACCATGAATAATATGCTTATTGTGGTATCTTGAAATTACATAAAAGAGAACAAACAAGAGAGACAATAGTATAGTTATTAGGCACAAGAAATCTTCCTATCGTCTGACCAACATATTAGAGTTACGTGAGCACAGAATCTGTAAGCAACAAAATATATAACATTAGACACAATAATTATTACCATAATCGGTCCGGAGAGCCTATTTACACTTAT
Source organism: Bombina bombina (assembly GCF_027579735.1). Classification (NCBI taxonomy): domain Eukaryota; kingdom Metazoa; phylum Chordata; class Amphibia; order Anura; family Bombinatoridae; genus Bombina; species Bombina bombina. The sequence goes on along the minus strand of NC_069500.1, from coordinate 1,218,821,023 downwards.
AGGAGGACAAACTTGGACTTAGACTCTACGAACAGGGCAGAGACTACCACACTCTGCCAAAAATGATGCGGAGGATAAGCTATTTATCCCTTGCCGCATATAAGAGTTGGGGGGGTGGGGGGGGGACAACCAGAGCAAATGGCCCTCTCCTCTGTCAGTATTCCAAACCCAATCATTAAATGTGTAAATCTGGAGGGGATGCAGGGATGGGAAGGAGCACTATGAGACTATGGAATATTTTTTGTCATAAAGAAATATGGTAGATTGTGAAATTGAAGGTTGGGCTGGTTGCATTCACACGTAAAACCAAATAAACTTGTATACAGTATATAAACCTTCATGCAATAGGTGAGAACTCTTAGCTATTTATACTGTATAGTTATGAAGTAAGGTGATGTCGTACACAGGTGCAGGGCTGCACAATAAAGAATCGCAAGTACACCGTAGGCAGGGGCTGTGGACTATTAGGAGTCTATCTGCATAAACATATAAGCCATTGGGCCAGCCTCAATTAAAGCTATGAGGAATGAGGTGGGGGGGAGAGATGTGCAGAACACGTGTTCATAGAAAAAAAGAAAAAAATAGCCTCCCCACCTATAAGCTAGAGCCAATGCTCTGCTACTACATTTCAAGCCTGCAAACAGTAGAAACATAGAAAGGCTATAGATGCAAAAGTTCATACAGATTTAGGGATGTTTTGTTCATAAACATATTGATGAGTACAAACTATCAGCAAACATGGATTATGCATTAATCAAAATTATAAACTCAATGAATAACTGTAAGATGTAGTGAAAGGTATAACTAAGCATGCGACACCTCTCAGCTGGGTATCCGACAATGAGTCTTCATATGTATAATAGTTTAATTACCCCAAGCAAAGAGGGTGTCTCTGAGCATAATAAACATAACATATCTGTCTCCAACAGTCCCCGTAGAACTGCACAGATGCTCAGTGATCTTACTTGCGTAGTCTGCTTAACCAGTCTGCATTCGGGTAAGATATTCACACCAAAAGCAAGTCTCCCACACTTGCAGATGAAGTCTGAGTCTTTGGTGAAAAATGAATCCTGCTTGGTCACAAGGGACCCAGGAGCCACCCAAACACTTTGCGTGCCCTGTTTGAGTTAGGGGAACCATCCTCTTGTTGTTACGATCCTCTGTAATTTCCATGTCCCCATCAGCCCCCGCAGTTTCTCCTCTAGTTGTCTGCCAGTTGTTGGCCGTATTTGCATTGACCGGGACAGAGGCAAGGGATGCAGACTCTACACGACCATTCCCCAGCGTATAGACAGGATCATCTCCACTCTTGTGCGCACACTTTTGAGTTCTGTGCTGCTGCTCATTGGGCGTCACTGAGTTTAACATGACCATCTCCACGTGCGTGACTTCTAGTTTGAACAGAAGGGCATCAAATCTCTGAAATATTTGTTGCTCAAATTCCGCCAGCATTCTGTGCATATCAGCGTTAGTTACTTCCATATTCCAAGCTGTACGGTCACTGGTTCTCTATGCAATGTAGGCAAATCACTAACATCAGACTGTTTCGCTGCCCCAAGTGCTTTACTTGAGCTGGGAAATCCCAGCTTTCCTTTTTATCCTCCTTGTGAGAATAATTTATTATATATTGTTGCAGCTGAAAGCCTGTGCTCTCCAACCCTCAGCCCTTGCAGCGTTCTATTATGGTATAGTGATAGTGATAAGACCGCACATTTTCCTGTACATAGTCTCTATGCTGCAGCTAAGTCATTCATCCCTATGCGGGCTCCCACGTGGCTAACTAGTGTGTATGGTGTCTTAAAGTTCCATTCCTCCTCTTCCTCTCTATCACCCGGCTGATGACCGTTTATGTGAAAAAGCTGCTTACCGGGTAATAGTGTAACTGCCCTCCGGTCCTATATGCTTCTCCCCATATGCGGTACCTTTTTCTGACTACCCGACCTAATGATTCTGGGCCTCCTCAGTCTGCCAGATACATGCTGCGTTGTCGGCACTTGTGCAGAGAAGATCGTGCTCACATATTCAATAGAGTTTTAGTATAGAAGCACTCCGGTGATAGATTAGAATCACTCTAGGGGCTTATTGAGGCTTATTATTCACTTTCTTTCACAACTACACACTTGCATGCTCTTTTTGAATTACAAAACTAAATACTTACCTATAAAATAAACCCTAAGATAGCTGCAATATAACTAATAGTTACATTGTAGCTATCTTAGGGTTTATTTTTATTTTACAGGAAACTTTGTATTTATTTTAACTAGGTACAATAACTACCTAGTTAAAATAAAGACAATTTACCTGTAAAATAAAACCTAACCTATGTTACAATTACACCTAACACTACACTATAATTAAATAAATTCCCTAAACTAAATACAATTAATTACAATTTAAAAAAATTATCTAAAGTACGAAACCCCCCCACTAAATTACAGAAAATAATACAATTACAAGATTTTTAAACTTATTACACCTACTTTAATCCCCCTAACAAAATAAAAAAGATCCCCAAAATAAAAAAGCCCTACCCTACACTAAATTACAAATAGCCCTTAAAAGGGCCTTTTGCGGGGCATTGCCCCAAAGTAATCAGCTATTTTACCTGTAAAAAAAAAAAAGTACAAATACCCCCCCAACATTAAAATCCACCCAATCCCCCCTTAAAAAAAACTAACACTAACCCCTTGAAGATCACCCTACCGGGAGACATCTTCACCCAACCGGGCAGAAGTGGTCCTCCAGACGGGCAGAAGTCTTCATCCAAGCCGGGCAGAAGAGATCCTCCAGACGGGCAGAAGTCTTCATCCAAGCCGGGCAGAAGAGATCCTCCAGATGGGCAGAAGTCTTCATCCAGACGGCATCTTCTATCTTCATCCATCCGGCGCGTAGCGGGTCCATCTTCAAGACATCCGACGCGGAGCATCCTCTTCAAACGAAGGCTGACTGAAGAATGAAGGTTCCTTTAAATGACATCATCCAAGATGGCGTCCCTTCAATTCCGATTGGCTGATAGAATTCTATCAGCCAATCGGAATTAAGGTCGAAAAATTCCGATTGGCTGATGCAATCAGCCAATAGGATTGAAGCTCAATCCTATTGGCTGATTGCATCAGCTAATAGGAATTTTTCTACCTTAATTCCGATTGGCTGATAGAATTTTATCAGCCAATCGGAATTGAAGGGACGCCATCTTGGATGACGTCATTTAAAGGAACCTTAATTCTTCAGTCGTCCATCATTTGAAGAGGATGCTCGGTGTCAGTTGTCTTGAAGATGGACCCGCTCCGCGCCGGATGGATGAAGATAGAAGATGTTGTCTGGATGAAGACTTCTACCTGGAGGACCTCTTCTGCTTGGCTTGGATGAAGACTTCTGCCCGTCTGGAGGACCACTTCTGCCCAGTTGGGTGAAAACGTCTCACGGTAGGGTGATCTTCAAGGGGTTAGTGTTAGGTTTTTTTAAGGGGGGATTGGGTGTTTTTTTAAGGGGGGATTGGGTGGGTTTTAGAGTAGGGTTGGTTGTGTGGGTGGTGGGTTTTAATGTTGTGGGGGTATTTGTACTTTTTTTACAGGTAAAAGAGCTGATTACTTTGGGGCAATGCCCCGCAAAAGGCCCTTTTAAGGGCTATTTGTAATTTAGTGTAGGGTAGGGCTTTTTTTATTTTGTGTAATTTATTGTTTGTTTTTTTCGTACTTTAGATAATTTTTTTAAATTGTAATTAATTGTATTTAGTTTAGGGAATTTATTTAATTAAAGTGTAGTATTAGGTGTTAGTGTAACTTAGGTTAGGTTTTATTTTACAGGTAAATTTGTCTTTATTTTAACTAGGTAGTTATTAAATAGTTAATAATTATTTAATAACTATTGTATATATTTAAAATAAATACAAAGTTGCCTGTAAAATAAAAATAAACCCTAAGATAGCTACAATGTAACTATTAGTTATATTGTAGCTATTTTAGGGTTTATTTTAAAGATAAGTATTTAGTTTTAAATAGGAATTATTTAGGTAATTGTAGTAATTTTATTTAGATTTATTGTAATTATATTTAAGTTAGGGGGTGTTAGGGTTAGACTTAGGTTTAGGGGTTAATACATTTAATATAGTGGTGGCGACGTTGTGGGCGGCAGATTAGGGGTTAATAAATGTATTTAGGTTGCGGCGACATTGGGGGTGGCAGATTAGGGGTTAATAAATATAATGTAGGGCTCGGCGATGTTGGGGGCAGCAAATTAGGGGGTTCATAACTATAATGTAGGTGGCGGCGGTGTCCGGAGCGGCAGATTAGGGGTTAATAATATAATGCAGGTGTCAGTGATGTTGGGGGTGGCAGATTAGGGATTAATAAGTGTAAGATTAGGGGTGTTTAGACTCGGGTTCATGTTAGGGTGTTAGACATGAAAAGTATTTCCCCATAGGAATCAATGGGGCTGCGTTAGGAGCTGAACGCTGCTTTTTTGCAGGTGTTAGGTTTTTTTTGAGCCGGCTCTCCCCATTGATTCCTATGGGGAAATCATGCACGAGCACGTTTTACCAGCTCACCACTAACGTAAGCAGCGCTGTTATTGAGGTGAGATGTGGAGCAAAATTTTGCTCTTCGCTCACTTTTTTGCGGCTAACGCCGGGTTTGTAAAGACCCGTAATACCAGCGTTGTCTGCAAGTGAGCGGTGAGGGAAAACTGCTCGTTAGCACCACACCCCTCCTAACGCAAAACTCGTAATCTAGGTGATAGTAACTTAGTAACATTGTTTTGTTACTATTTTACTGTGTTAAAGGGACATGAAACCCAAAATTTATCTTTCATGATTTTATATATAATTTTTTATTGAGGTAATATAAATTATACATACAAAACATATGGACAAGTTCTAAAGTACAGTATTGGTTCCAGCAAAACAAAACATGTGTTAAGTAAATGTCCATTAAAATAATAACAAAGGACATGGCCTACCCGAACACACCTTAAAACAGGATGTTGTCACAAGGTAAAACTCTACCTCAGACATGCTGTAGTGGCTCTTAGAGCCTCAGAGAGTGCTACACTACATGTCCTCAGAGATAAACATTGGGTTGACCAATCCACTGGGCATGGAAAACAATAGGACAGATGGAATCAATTCAGGGACGTGACTATGGATTTAAGTGCAGCCACTGGTAGCCTTGACCAGGTAATACCATTTTTCATTTACCTGATGGACAAAATGGATTCCTTCCTCACTCACCGTGAGACTGTACCGGGTGATTGGTTATTTGTCGATGTTGCAGCATTCACTCGTAAACTGAAGCAGGAGTTGACAGTCATGTGTGAAATTGTTGACATCGATGACAACCCACAATATATGCTTGCTACCCTGTGTGACCCTAGGCTAAAAAGCAAAATGGCTGAATTGCTAAACAAGCTAAAGGAAGTAAAGAATAAGCTAATTGAAAGGGTCACTGCATTGCAACACAAGAGGGGCATATTGAGAGAGGTAGCAGGTCAGAAAGAGGAAATTCCTAGCAGCAGCGAAACTTCCTCAAGACAGTTGTCTTCTTCCTCATCCTCAGCAGAAGCTCACATGGGACATGGTGCTCTCTGTGCATCATCATGTTGGACTGGAGCCCTTGGGTTAGTCGGGATCACCTTTCCCCCCAAGGAGAAGGCAGAGTAGTGCTTTTGAAATGGTTGAAGCATACCTGTGTAAGTCTACACTGGGATCAGAAAAAGAATATTTGGCTTGACCTAAGTGTTTTTGCACAGATCTGGTGTCCTGCCCTCCCACCAGCGTCCAAAGTGAAAGGGTTTTTTCAGTGATGGGCAACCCACAAAGGTCTAATCTCTCCCCACACCTTGTAGAGATGATGGCCTTTTTAAAATGTAATGTCCCTGAGTTGGGATAACCTGCCTTACAATTTGAGGTAGAATGAATGCAGCATTTCTCCTCTCAAAAGCTTGCCATATTTTATAATCTGACAGTATGGATCCTTAGGAAACAGCACACGGCTGAGTCCATGGGTCAGACACACCACAAGACTAACAATAAATGTCTTTTGCACTAGGCCCTGGTAACAACATCATCTATCCTTAGTTTGAAGTTTTCTTTTTGCCTTTAAAACTTTGAGTTTAACACGCTACACTCTTGGTGCTTATTAACAAACAACATATCCTTCGCCCGCTGCCAGGTAAGGAAACTAAAGTCTTAGCACCAATTACTAAGAATTTATTCTACCCTTGTTTCCCCATCTTTAAAAATAGTTGCCTTTATTTGATAGACACCTTAAGTTATACACGCTAAACTCTTTGGTGCTGTTAAGAACATAATGATGATTGATAATGATGAATGATATGTCCTTCACCCACCGCCAGGATGAAGGATCCAAAGGCCCCCCTTTATCATTATGCGGACGGACTTGATCCACTATAGCGAACCATGTCTGCCGCACATCGATAAATGCCTGTGCCTGTCGCTGTTGGCATTTAGCATTGCACCAGCAGTTCTTGTGAACTGCTGGTGCAATACCACCCCCTGCAGATTGTGGGTGTCAATCAACCAATAACCTTAACCAACTAATAATATGTAATTGAACATTCCCTACCACAACCATTGCTCACCTCTCACTAATACTACTAGTCTAGAATAAGTTTTTAAACAAGAGAGGGGTCTCAACCCTCAAAAAATGAGGATAATAAAACTTAACTTTTATTAATATACAGAGACATAAAAAAATGGTTAAAGGGACATGAAACCCAAATTTTTTCTTTCGTGATTTAGAAAGAGCATACAATTATAAACAACTTTCTAATTTACTTCTATTAACTAATTTGCTTCATTCTCTTGATATTCTTTGCTGAAAAGCATATCTAGATATGCTTAGTAGCTGCTGATTGGTAGCTGCACATAGATGCCTCCTGTGATTGGTTCACCGTGTGCATTGCTATTTCTTCATTAAAGTATATCTAAAGAATGAAGCAAATTAGGTAATAGAAGTAAATTGGAATGTTGTTTAAAATTGTATTCTCGTGGGCGGAGCTTGGCCACGCCGGGAGATGGCTGTCTGTTGAAATAGCTCCTAGGCCCTAATCCCCCAGTGTGACAGATTCATTATGTTTTGAACAGCAATAGCAGATTATTTGCCCAGTAATATACTTATAACAGCAGTGACGCCTGATTGGAAAGCAGAGGAAGCAACCGAGATACCGCTGCATCTAACACCGCAAGAACACACAGAAGGCCACAATCAAGCCGCGGTGCGCATCACAATCAGCAACCCCAGCCTACCCTATACCGACCCCTGATCGCCCAGCGGTAGTTCCCACGACGAGACTGAGAAAGGTCCCGGCTCAGGCGCTGCAGCACAACTGCGCTGAAGAGGACATAGAGACACAGAGTAAGAGCGGGCGCACTTTAATCAGACCCGGTGCACAGCAGGCCGCAGTGATAGCTGTCAGGGGAAACGAGGGGGTAATTACCCGCAGCAGAGAAGCGGCTCTCCTGGGCCCCGCCAAGAAACAGAGACCAGAGCCGACATCGGTCATCAGACCGGAGGTGAGTCATACTCACAAATAGACAGCACGCAGAGCTCAACAGAAAAAATAAAAACCAGGCAGGTTAAACGAGCAGCATTAAAATTACAGCTAAAGTTGCGCCTGACCTATTATCTAACAAGGTGTTAGGAGTATCACAATACCCTTACAGCGTGGGCTAACTAAGAGAGGCCTGACTTAATAAGGGCGCAGAGGGGAAGAAGGACTAATACAAGTGCACATACAGACAGCATATAAAAAATAGAAAATAAACACAGCATAACCAAAAGCTCTCCCTTCAATCACTCAAAGGGGTAATGCCTGCTAAGAAAGCTGTGAAAATAGATCCCCAGCCCAAATAAAAAATGATCAGTCAATATATGAAATAGACAGAGGGCCCTCTGACATCTACAGCAGATCATTCACAAGATGCTCAAACCTCACTGAACATGTCAGACAACAACTCTGAGACCCCATTATCACAGGTGAGACACTCAGATATTACCAGAGAGGACCTTAAACTACTTGCCTCCAAAGAAGACATTAAAACAGCAATGACTGATATGCGCAATATGTTTCAGGAGATGAAAAGAGACATACGGCGCATAGATACTAAAGTGACAACATTAGAAGAAAGCCATAAATAACTAACCAAGATGTCCAGCACTTGTCACAATTAGTGTACAACCAAGAAGACACAATACAGAACTTACTAGAAAAAGTTGAGGATCTCGATAATAGAGGGCGCAGAAACAACCTGTGTATAAGAGGTGTCCCAGAGAGTATACTACCCACGGCTCTCTCAGGTTATCTGCAAGATATGTTCAGGACGCTTAAGGGTACCAGCACGTCCGCAGAAGTAATCATGGAAAGGGCACATAGATCCCTCAGGGCTAAACCCTCACCAAAAGCGCCTTCAAGAGATGTTATTATTAAATTCTTAAACTACCAGGAAAAAGAAGAAATCCTGCGCCATGCACGCCTGAAGCCACAATTTACACATGCAGGAGTACCTATCCAGATCTTTTCAGACCTCAGCCCGGCCACCCTTCAGAAGAGGAGAGGCCTACAATTTATCACGTCGACTCTGTGTGCGAAAAACATACCTTACAGATGGGGATTCCCAGTTAGCATAACAGCCACTAAAGGAAAGAAATTGGCTACATTCCGGAGCCTGGAGGACTTGGACCGCTTCTGCGAAACTCTTCACATACAAATCACCCCCCCCCCTACAGAACAACCCTCATCAAACAGGAGCAACTTGCCAGAGAATGCTACAAAAGCCAGCGACACTAGAAAAGAGACCTAGCGAACTGTCATGAACTTATTCTAATTGCTCGCTGGCTCACAGACGTAAGGAACATTCTCATATGAACTGGCTGACTACAAGAGGGTAAAGTAAACAAAGTTGAAAAAAAAAATGCAGTTTAATAACAGTTAGCAAATGTCACACAGATTTTTCTTTGATAGGGAAGCAAATACTAGAATATACTCTAGCAGTAACATAATAGGTGTAAGAGCCCAGTTGCTGATTATGTGTTATATTTCACAGTCCCACAGTTGAGTAAGTTATTATTACATAGGTTCAAGTAATAGATCCTCCCTCTTGAGGGAGACGCTAAGCCGCATAAGGCTAAATAGCTCTAAAAGAGGATGGTTTCTTATAAGTTAATAAAGTTAACAACGTTGTAAAGAAATGGATTATCATATGTTAATGGTCACATCATAAGTAGTATAATGCACGTATGGCACCCAAGCACTGAGTGTCAGATACAAAGATATTGGAAGGGCCCGGACACTAACTAAATGTAACACATCATTTATCTTTTATGATCTGAGATCCTTGTAGGTCTAACCAAAGATATCAGCTCATTGACCCTAGTAGGACGTTATGCAATGTTTAATATTTGTTCAATGTTTAGCAGATTCATGTTATGGAGGTTACGATTTTCTTTTCTCTCTTCTTTGAGCATGTCATAGAACTGTATAAAGCAAAACTGAGGAATGTCTAATTCTGCAATAATCACACCTATATACAACCGCAGATCTAGAATACACATTATTAAATGCTGAAATCACCACTTTTGCAGCGTCACTGGCTGTCAACTCCATCTTCATCAACAGGGCCACCGTGCTCCTGAGACTGACTGCAGGGCACACTTATTTACATTATTAACTGCATAGGAACTTGCTTAGAAATAGATAAATGAAATCAGAATGTCACCCTGGGGGTAGGGGATAACACCCTACTCTGTTACACAAACAACTAGTGTACCACTGACACAAATTAATTCAACTGGACTCTACTCTATACTGATATAGCATAGCATGTTAGGAGACTGTTGTCCTTTCCTCTTTATCCACTTAACCCTACTCATCATAACTCTACTTTCAAACCCACCCCCACCTTCCCTTCTTTCCCCTACACCCTCCCATAACTCCAAGACATCACACAGGGCCAACACAATGTCGGTCCAACGGACACGGAGAGAAAACTGTCAAATTAGACTGATAACCATAAACGCTAAAGGCCTCAACAGCCCTTAAAAAAGGTCAATAGCTTTCAGGGATCTCCACCGGCAGGACGGAGATATTATATTTTTGCAAGAAACTCATTTTAGGAGAGGTAGAGAGCCAAAATTACTTAGCACCAGATACCATCAAACTTTTCTCGCCTCAGGTCAAACAAAAACAGGAGGAGTGGGAATACTAATTAATAACAACATACAATTCCACCCAACATATGTTGATAAGGATAAAGCAGGGAGATATATTATAGTTATTGGATTGTTATATAACAGATACATCACATTGATAAATATATATCTACCAAACCAACAACAGCACACCACTTTGAAAATAATTACACATAAGATCCTGGAAAATAGCAGGGGTGAGGTAATAATGGGAGGAGACTTCAATTTGTCCCTAGAACCTAAAGTAGACACATCGCGTGGCACCTCCAGCGTCCTAAAAAAGGTGATGAGATCAGTCGGTTCACAGCTGCGGCAGGTCTTGTTGAGAGATGCATGGAGGATACAACACCCTAAAGACAGAAAACACACCTTCTTTTCTCACCCACACCTCACATACTCCAGAATAGATTATATTCTTGTCGACCAGGCCTTACTATCACATGTTTTGCACACAGACATCCTGCAGATCACTTGGTCAGATCACGCACCGGAGATTTGTGATTTTAAGTGGGTGGAAAAACCAATCCTCCCATACACTTGGCGACAAGATGAGACAATGTTAAATGACGCACCGACCTCGATGGAGATAGCCATAGCTTTAGAAGACTATTTTAAAATTAATAAAACTGACCAGACAAAACCTTCAATAATCTGGGAGGCACATAAACCAGTTATAAGGGGAGTGATGATAAAACTAAAAGCGCAACAACGCAAACAGAACAGACAATATAACAATTCTCTTCAGGCGCAGATCGCATACTGGGAAGGGCTGCACCAGAACAACACCACCTCCACAGACATACTTGAGTCACTACAAACAGTTAGGAAAGAACTTCACGTACTACAAACCAGAGAGGCACAACAACAGGCCCTGTACATGAACCAGACATATTTTGAACATGGCAACAAACCAGGATCCCTACTGGCTAGAGCCTTAAAGAGGAAATGCCATAAGGCGTATATTTCCGGAATGATAGACAGACAGAGACAATTACACGAGGACAGTGGAGGTATAGCCGAGATATTGAGGGCATATTACTCTACCCTATACAATCTGAACCCGACCGCGGACCCGCCTGGGGAGGGGGGCAGGGACGATAGGGAAGCTACAGACCTGGAAAGGTATTTTGAAAACATAGAGGCCTAGATTTGGAGTTTGGCGGTAGCCGTGAAAACCAGCGTTAGAGGCTCCTAACGCTGGTTTTAGGCTACCTCCGGTATTTGGAGTCAGTCAAAAAAGGGTCTAACGCTCACTTTTCAGCCGCGACTTTTCCATACCGCAGATCCCCTTACGTCAATTGCGTATCCTATCTTTTCAATGGGATTTTTCTAACTCCGGTATTTAGAGTCGTGTCTGAAGTGAGCGTTAGAATTCTAACGACAAAACTCCAGCCGCAGAAAAAAGTCAGTAGTTAAGAGCTTTCTGGGCTAACGCCGGTTCATAAAGCTCTTAACTACTGTACTCTAAAGTACACTAACACCCATAAACTACCTATGTACCCCTAAACCGAGGCCCCCCCATATCTCCGCCACTCGATTGAATTTTTTTAACCCCTAATATGCCGACCGCCACCTACGTTATCCTTATGTACCCCTAATCTGCTGCCCCTAACACCGCCGACCCCTATATTATATTTATTAACCCCTAATCTGCCCCCCACAATGTCGCCTCCACCTGCCTACACTTATTAACCCCTAATCTGCCGAGCGGACCGCACCGCTATCATAATAAAGTTATTAACCCCTAATCCGCCTCACTAACCCTATAATAAATAGTATTAACCCCTAATCTGCCCTCCCTAACATCGCCGACACCTAACTTCAAACATTAACCCCTAATCTGCCGACTGGAGCTCACCGCTATTCTAATAAATGTATTAACCCCTAAAGCTAAGTCTAACCCTAACACTAACACCCCCCTAACTTAAATATAATTTAAATCTAACAAAATAAATTAACTCTTATTAAATAAATTATTCCTATTTAAAGCTAAATACTTACCTGTAAAATAAATCCTAATATAGCTACAATATAAATTATAATTATATTATAGCTATTTTAGGATTAATATTTATTTTACAGGTAACTTTGTATTTATTTTAACCAGGTACAATAGCTATTAAATAGTTAAGAACTATTTAATAGCTAAAATAGTTAAAATAATTACAAAATTACCTGTAAAATAAATCCTAACCTAAGTTACAATTAAACCTAACACTATACTATCATTAAATTAATTAAATAAAATACCCACAATTACCTACAATTAAACCTAACACTACACTATCAATACATTAATTAAATACAATACCTACAAATAACTACAATGAAATAAACTAACTAAAGTACAAAAAATAAAAAAGAACTAAGTTAAAAAAAATAAAAAAATATTTACAAACATAAGAAAAATCTTACAACAATTTTAAACTAATTACACCTACTCTAAGCCCCCTAATAAAATAACAAAGCCCCCCAAAATAAAAAATGCCCTACCCTATTCTAAATTACTAAAGTTCAAAGCTCTTTTACCTTACCAGCCCTGAACAGGGCCCTTTGCGGGGCATGCCCAAAATAATTCAGCTCTTTTTACCCCCCCCCCAACATTACAACCCACATACCCCTAATCTAACCCAAACCCCCCTTAAATAAACCTAACACTAAGCCCCTGAAGATCATCCTACCTTGTCTTCACCATACCAGGTTCACCGATCGGTCCTGGCTCCAAAATCTTCATCCAACCCAAGCGGGGGCTGGCGATCCATCATCCGGCGGCTGAAGAGGTCCAGAAGAGGCTCCAAAGTCTTCATCCTATCCGGGAAGAAGAGTAGATCCGGACCGGCAACCATCATCTTCCAAGCGGCATCTTCTATCTTCATCCGATGAGGACCGGCTCCATCCTGAAGACCTCCACCGCGGACCCATCTTCATCCGGCGACGTCCAACTGAAGAATGACGGTTCCTTTAAGGGACGTCATCCAAGATGGCGGTTTAGGGAGCGGCAGATTAGGGGTTAATAATAATATGCAGGGGTCAGCGATAGCGGGGGCGGCAGATTAGGGGTTAATAAGTGTAAGGTTAGGGGTGTTTAGACTCGGGGTACATGTTAGAGTGTTAGGTGCAGACGTAGGAAGTGTTTCCCCATAGCAATGGGGCTGCGTTAGGAGCTGAACGCGGCTTTTTTGCAGGTGTTAGGTTTTTTTCAGCTCAAACAGCCCCATTGTTTCCTATGGGGGAATCGTGCACGAGCACGTTTTTGAGGCTGGCCGCGTCCGTAAGCAACTCTGGTATCGAGAGTTGCATTTGCGTTAAATATGCTCTACGCTCCTTTTTTGGAGCCTAATGCTGACATTATATGGACTCTCAATACCAGAGTTATTTTAAAGGAGCGGCCAGAAAAAAGCCAGCGTTAGCTACGCGGGTCGTTACCGACAAAACTCTAAATCTAGCCGAGAGACCCCCCAGATCACCAGTGAGGAGGCACGACAATTAGAAGCACCCATAACACATGACGAGGTGACTAAAGCAATAAGAGATACCCCCACAGGGAAAAGTCCCGGCCCTGACGGACTAGGGATAGGATACTACAAAAAATTCATGTAAATCTTAGTTCCACATTTACTAGGGTTATACAACACAGTGACAAAAGAGGGGGGTTCTCCCAGACCATGTTAGAGGCACACATCACGGTACTGCCCAAACCGGGCAAGATCCCAAATAAACCAGAAAACCTTTGTCCGATCTCTCTGCTTAACGCAGACGTGAAAATGTATGCGAAAATACTAGCCTCACGTATTAACAAGATCTTACCAATGCTAATTAACCCCGACCAGGTTGGGTTCGTGCCGGGAAGAGAAGCCAGGGATAACACCCTGAAGGTTATACAATTAATTTCATTTGCAAAATGTAATGGGATATCATTAACCCTGACATCTACTGACGCGGAGAAAGCCTTCGACAGGGTGAGCTGGCCTTTCCTAAGGCTCGCCCTGTCGAGGATGGGCTTCGGTGAGGCATTTGTGAACATGATCTTCGCGCTCTACTCCTCGCCTTCTGCCAAGGTAAAGGTAAATGGTCTCCTGTCGGAGAGATTCGGGATATCAAACGGTACCAGGCAGGGGTGCCCCCTCTCGCCGATCTTGTTTGCGCTGTCAATAGAGGTGCTTGCACTTAGATTGCGAGCGGACAATCGGGTCAAGGGGATCAAACTGGATAACACAGAACACAAAATCGCGATGTACGCGGATGACATTCTGCTGACACTTGCAGATTTGGAGTCATCTCTCCCACGGGCTTTAGAATTGATAACGGAATTTGGTAAATACTCTAATTTCCTCCTAAACGTCGGTAAGTCGGAGGTCATGAATATAAATCATACAGAGGGGGAAGTAACTAATCTAATGAGGAACTGCCCTCTACGAAGACAGCAAAACTCTATGAAATACATAGGGGTGCAGCTGTCGGCAAGTATAGACGTGATGTTTTAAGCTAATTATAAACAGTTAGAGAAGGCGGTGATAAATGACCTTTCGAACTGGAAGAACAGAAGTTTTTCCTGGCTGGGTAGGATAAGCATCATAAAGATGAATGTCCTGCCCAGAATCCTCTACCTAATGCAAACCTTACCGATACCACTGCCAGTAGACCACATAGCAAAGATACAATCCTCCTTAGAGACATTCATTTGGAATGGCATACGACCCAGGGTCAAAAAACAAACTCTTTATCTACCAAAAGAGAGAGGAGGACTGGGCATCCCAAACATCAAACTGTATAGACAGGCCATAATTTTGCAAAGACTGATTGACTGGAGTACCAATGATAAAACAAAACATTGGATGCAGATCGATAGAGCTATCCTGCACACGAATAATCCAGGCCACTTAGCTTGGATAGGGAAGAGAGACAGACCAAAGATTATAGAGAATTACCCTCTCCTATGGGAGTTCTTTGCAGTGTGGGACAAGACCATTCACACTTCCACACATGTTTCCACACCAGTCTCCCCCTTGACACCTTTTATAGGCAATTCTGCCCTCTCATTGAGTACACGGGAAAAGTACAACCCACATGGACAGCCCCTAGAAAGAAACACCATTTTACATCAAATACAACAACAAAGAAGGGAAACACAGAATGAGTCAGAAGACACAGATATACATCTGACATGGCTAGCACACGCTCAGATCTCTCACTACATTTCTACCCATAAAGACAAGACCTCCCTTTTGAGACAGCTGACAGACTACGAGAAATTATGCACAGCTAAACAAGCACATCGCCGACTAATATCCAAAGTATATAGAACACTTCTCACACCTGACGCAAAACATTTACCAACTTATACCGGGACATGGGGCAGAGATCTAGGCCAGGAACTGACAGTAAAAAATTGGAGAAATATCTTTGTTCATACCAAGACAGCATCGATTTCGGCGCAGGTGCAGGAGAGTAATTTTAAATTCTTGACCAGGTGGTATCTCACCCAGAGAAGACTAAAAACCATCTACCCGTCCTCTTCAGATAAATGCTGGAGGGGCTGCCAAGAGGAAGGCACAGTCCTACACATATGGTGGGACTGTTCCAGACTTCAACTTTTCTGGGCAGAGGTCATATAACATATTAACAGGGCGCTGGTGGTGGAGATCCCAATGGATCCTAAAATACTTCTATTCTCGGATCTTCCTAGGCTACAAGATAGGGCAAAACATAAGCTGTTGCTGACTCTGATCAGTGGTGCTAAAATACTGATACCCAGGCACTGGAAATCCACCCAATGCCCCTCCTACGAGGAATGGAAAAACCAGGTAGACACCCTCCTGCAGCTGGAACGTTATTACTATATCAGATCCGGGTCGGTGGAGGTCCATGAAAACATGCTTCATATGTGGAGACAGAAATTTGACGGGTAGATAGCGCCCTACTTGACCAACCCACACTCGTGGACCCCCCTCTACTACTTGTACATTCCTTTTCTTTGTATCACTTATAGGACAGACAGCAGCAAACCCAACGAGTAAGTCCAGTTGAACGCCACCGCATTGAGTGGCAAAATACATAGCCTCAATTAGTATGGTAAAGCAATGACTCATAATCTTGATTTACACACACAACTAGGGCAAATGCCCGAGCTACGAAAATATAGAGGTAACAGCTGTAATATGTTGTATAGAGTGAGACATCCTTGATTGTAAAATGTAATACAGTACGATGTGGCGGTTGCCTCTCATGTCTTCTCAATGTAAAATCTCCTTTGTCTATGTTCCTCTGTTTAATTGTAAAAATTGCAAATCACTTTAATAAAACATTTTTATTTAAAAAAAAAAAAAAATTGTATTCTCTACCTTAATCAAGAAAGAAAATGTTTGGGTATAGTGTCCCTTTAAGAGCAATTAAAACAGTTAAAATGTATAAACATACAGGGGCATGAATGGTCCAATTCACAATATTGATTCTATACAGACAAATAAAGTCTATAGCACAACTTTAGCCTAATACCAGACAAGTACAGCAGAGGTTACTATCCCCATTACATTGGGTAACACAAAACAAAAGGCCCCTCACTACAGTCTACCAGTGACTATTAAGTCTCCCAAGGGAGCAAAAAAAAGGGATTTGTGATCTGCTATACTCACGGGTTACTCCAAATATAATTACTTACAAATAACTGGGTGTTCCTGTACTAATCAGGCATATAATATATATATTTATATATATTATTCAAAGGCAAGATTACCAAATTCAATACTTTACCAAGGGCCCCTGGCCAGGACCAGAACATGCCACAAAACGCCTGACATACGTTTCACACTCCTGCTTTGTCAAAGGCAAATTGGTTCTGTCTTTTTCAAGTTTAAATTGGCGGTATTAGCCAATCATCTCTCATCACCAGGTTTAAAACAAACATCAATTGTTCCATTCCAAACTATTCTAAATAAATTCGTCATTACTTCTAATATCTAAGCCACACATTTTCCCTTAATTTTGATCACTAATATTAACTCAATTATATGGTTAGCAATATCTAAATTACATACATTATATTGGGTATCCACTTTTAAGTTTTGATTTATTAACGGGTGCAACTCCACCTCACTTTATCTCTATGCACTCTG
The DNA here is from genome assembly GCF_027579735.1 of Bombina bombina. Lineage (NCBI taxonomy): Eukaryota > Metazoa > Chordata > Amphibia > Anura > Bombinatoridae > Bombina > Bombina bombina. The sequence goes on along the minus strand of NC_069500.1, from coordinate 1,218,803,706 downwards.
ATTGGAGAGTGGCTCCTTCTGAGCTGTCCAATCATTACTAGTGTCAACAAACACAACTGCATCGCCCACACGAGGCGCGATCACTTATTGGTTTACTATCTGCAATCTGCTCTAGTATCAAGACTGATCAATGCGCCACCCCTTTTCCCCTATTACCGACAAAAAGTAGGTGTGTGCATTCTCAACCAATCGCTACCTATAGCAGCGATTGTTCTGACCACTGTTTACTTCCAACGCGCTATACTGTCACTTATTTTCAATACAGTCACTCACAAATGTTGCTCATCGGACTGGAACCAATCCACAACCTGCTCACCATACTCCATTCATTCAAGTAGCAGTACTGATATTAGCTTTTCACGTAATTTACACATGTAGTTAGTGACTGATAACGTAGGGAAATTTAGAAATGGAAATAAAATAAATAAAAAAAAGATAAAGTACTGTACATGCTGGTCCCTCTTTCCTCCTAGCTTGGCAGACATTTACAAATGCAGCAAGGTTTATCTAAATAATTAATTAGGTGCTGCAGAGACATCAGCAGCTGCAATTTACAGCTCTGTCAACTTAAAGGGAAACAACTTTCCAATTTACTTTTATAATCAAATTTGCTTTGTTCGCTTGGTATTCATTGTTGAAACCTAAACCTAGGTAAGCTCATATGCTAATTTCTAAGTCCTTGAAGGTCGCCTCTTATATCAGTGCATTTGGACAGATTTTTTCACAGCTAGAAAGCACTAGTTCATGTGTGCCATATAGATACCATTGTGCTCACTCCTGTGGAGTTATTTATGAGTTAGAAGTAATTGGTTAAAATGCAAGTCTGTCAAAAGAACTGAATTAAGGTGACATTCTGAAGAGTCTAATCACAGAGGTAAAAAGAGTATTAATATAACTAGTGATGTCGCGAACCTAAAAATTTGGGTTCGCAAACGGCGAACGTGAACTTCCGCAAAAGTTCACGAACGGGCGAACTGGGCGAACCGCCATAGACTTCAATAGGCAGGCGAATTTTAAAACCCACAGGGACTCTTTCTGGCCACAATAGTGATGGAAAAGTTGTTTCAAGCGATTAACACCTGGACTGTGGCATGCCGGAGGGGGATCCATGGCAAAACTCCCATGGAAAATTACATAGTTGATGCAGACTCTGGTTTTAATCCATAAAGGGCATAAATCACCTAACATTCCTAAATAATTTGGAATAACGTGCTTTAAAACATCAGGTATGATGTTGTATCGATCAGGTAGTGTAAAGGATACACCCGCTTCACAGTGCGCAGTGTAGGTGATATACCTGCCCTGACCATACTTTGCAGACCAGGTATCAGTGGTCAGATGGACCCTTGCCCCAACACTGTGTGCTAGACATGCCATTATAGCAGACTTATATGGCTTTGGCGTTGCTTTTTGGTAATTAGAAGGCTGCTAAATGCCACTGCGCACCACACTTGTTTTATGCCCAGCAGTGAAGGGGTTAATTAGGGAGCATGTAGGCAGCTTGTAGAGTTAATTTTAGCTTAAGTGTAGTGTAGTAGACAACCCAAAGTATTGATCGAGGCCCATTTTGGTATATTTAATGCTGCCATTTCACCGCCAAATGCGATCAAATAAAAAAAAAATTGTTCACTTTTTCACAAACTTTAGGTTTCTCACAGAAATTATTTACAAACAACTTATGCAATTATGGCATAAATGGTTGTAAATGCTTCTCTGGGATCCCCTTTGTTCAGAAATAGCAGACTTATATGGCTTTAGCGTTGCTTTTTGGTAATTAGAAGGCTGCTAAATGCCACTGTGCACCACACGTGTTTTATGCCCAGCAGTGAAGGGGTTAATTAGGGAGCATGTAGGCAGCTTGTAGAGTTAATTTTAGCTTAAGTGTAGTGTAGTAGACAACCCAAAGTATTGATCTAGGCCCATTTTGGTATATTTAATGCCACCATTTCACCGCCAAATGCGATCAAATTTAAAAAAAAATTGTTCACTTTTTCACAAACTTTAGGTTTCTCACAGAAATTATTTACAAACAACTTATGCAATTATGGCATAAATGGTTGTAAATGCTTCTCTGGGATCCCCTTTGTTCAGAAATAGCAGACTTATATGGCTTTAGCGTTGCTTTTTGGTAATTAGAAGGCTGCTAAATGCCACTGTGCACCACACGTGTTTTATGCCCAGCAGTAAAGGGGTTAATTAGGGAGCATGTAGGCAGCTTGTAGAGTTAATTTTAGCTTAAGTGTAGTGTAGTAGACAACCCAAAGTATTGATCTAGGCCCATTTTGGTATATTTAATGCCACCATTTCACCGCCAAATGCGATCAAATTTAAAAAAAAACTTACATTTTTTCGCAATTTTAGGTTTCTCACTGAAATTATTTACAAACAGCTTGTTCAATTATGGCACAAATGGTTGTAAATTTCCCCTTTGTTCAGAAATAGCAGACATATATGACTTTGGCGTTGCTTTCTGGTAATTAGAAGGCCGCTAAATGCTGCTGCGCATCACACGTGTATTATGGCTAGCAGTGAAGGGGTTAATTAGGTAGTTTGTAGCGAGCTTCCAGGGTTAATTTTAGCTTTAGTGTAGAGATCAGCCTCCCACCTGACACATCAGACCCCCTGATCCCTCCCAAACAGCTCCCTTCCCTCCCACACCCCACAATTGTCCCCGCCATCTTAAGTACTGGCAGAAAGTCTGCCACTACTAAAATGAAAGGTTTTTATGTTTTTTTTAGCATATTTACATATGCTGTGGTGTAGCATCCCCCCTTAGCCCCCAACCTCCCTGATCCCCCCCAAAACAGCTCTCTAACCCTCCCCATCTGCCTTATTGGTGGCCATCTTGGGTACTGGCAGCTGCCTGCTATTATTTCACAGTCAAAAAAGATTTTTTTTTTTAAATGTACACTACTGTTACACCAGATATGAGTTTTGGCACTGGGCAAGTGGGCACAGTATACGCTGTGAGCCTGACACACACGCTGGCAGGCAGGCAACTGCAATTAGATTACACAGGAAAAAAAAAAAAGCAGACTGATGTTCTAGCCCTAAAAAGGGCTTTTTGGGGTGCTGTCCTTACAGCAGAGATCAGATGAGTCCTTCAGGACTGTAGTGGACACTGAATACACTAGCCTAGCTATTGATTTCCCTATTAAATCAGCAGCAGCTACACTGTCCCTCCTCTCACTAAGAATGCAGCTTCCAAATGAATCTAAAATGGATGCTGTCCAGGAGATGGGAGGGTCTGCTGCTGATTGGCTGTAATGTGTCTTCTGACTGTGAGGTACAGGGTCAAAGTTTACTCAATGATAACGAATAGGGGGCGGATCGAACATTGCATATGTTCGCCGTCCGCGGCGAACACGAACATGCTTTGTTCGCCGGGAACTATTCGCCGGCAAACTATTCGCGACATCACTAAATATAACCATGTTGGTTATACAAAACTGGGGAATGGGTAATAAAGGTATTAAATTCCCGATTAGTCCCTTTAACCCTAAAAGCTCTTTATAAAGTAGAAAAACCATCAAGTAAAAAATTATTCTTGCAAATTCTTCTATAATTAAACCTTTACATATTTGTAAACACTTGTATAAAACTTCTTCTTTTTCCCATCTGATATGCAGCCACTTCTGCTAGGAAAGCTGAAGTGTAATAATTACCAGCAGAACAAGGACTAACCTTATCCTCAGAACATCATGTTAAAAAGCATGATCGTGTTGTTCCATTTATTGTGGTCCACCCCATTGTAAATCCTGTCACACCAACTGCACTTGTCAACTTTATAGACTACAAAAAACATAAACATGCCAATATAGACTACCAACAACACAAACATGCTAATATAGACTACCAACAACACGCACATGCTAATATAGACTACTAACAACACAAACATGCCATTGATGCCAATATAGACTACCAACAACACACACATGCCAATATAGACTACTAACAACACAAACATGCTAATATAGACTACCAACAACACACACATGCTAATATAGACTACTAACAACACAAACATGCCATTGATGCCAATATAGACTACTAACAACACAAACATGCCAATATAGACTACTAACAACACAAACATGCCAATTTAGACTACCAGCAACACAAAAATGCTTTCCAATTGTATCTATTTTCCTGGAGCAGTCCTGGATTTTGGTCTTCTGCCTTGATATAATTGTCCCAGCAGTCTGTCTCATATTATTAATATTTGCCCTGGGTTTTGGGTTTGACATGTTTGCTTGTGGCTGTAGGTATCACACATTCACACTATTACAGGTTATACAGTAATAATACAGAAACAGATTACAAGTGGAGCATTATTGCTAGCACCAAGAGCGTAAACACAATTGCGACATTGCGCTTTTCTTTACAATCAAATCCATATTACATGTGGCTCCCTGTTTAAATTATTACAATTTAGTTTGTGTGAAATTGTGGTAAATTACACTCCCCATATTTTCTATGGGCCTCATTGAGCGGCAGTGTCCACTCATATTACAAATTGAAAATAAATGCGATCGCTAAAAAAAAAAACACCCCAAAATAAAATTACCTATACTAACACTAAACTACAGATATAGACCTTGAAATGGCCGTTTGAAGGACATTGCCCTAAAGTGTCAGCTCTTTTTGGAAAAAAAAAACTACAAACCGCTACAATTAGCACCCACCTTCTCAGAAAAAAAGTCTATCTTAAAAAACCTACTCTAAAAAGTGCCCTGAAAGGTCATTTGGCTGGGCAGAAAAACAAAAACAAAAAAAATCTAATCTTAAAAAAAACAAACAAAAAACCCCGTAAACCCTGAAGATGGTACTCACAAAAGATTAATCCAGTCAGCAGCGCTCCATCTTCCTCATCTTCAGCAATCTTCTTATCCTCATCACTCCTGTGTTCTTTATCCATCTTCTTATTTTCCGTCACTGATGTCCTCTTTATGCTATCACCAGCCGCACACTGATTTTTGAATGCAAGATACCCTTCCTATTGGCTGATTTTCTATTTCAAACATCCCTATCTTAAAATAGTATATTTAAATAATTTGAGTAGGGTTAGTGTTTTTTAATATGTAATTTATTTAATTTAATTGGTAGTTTAATTTAATTGTAGGATAATAGTTAGGGTAGGTTAATTAATAGTTTAATATAGTTTATTTTAATTCTACAGGTAAGTTTAAATTTATTTTAAGATAGGGATGTTGTAATTTTAATTTAAAGTTAGCGGCTTGTTAGGTTTAGTGGTTAATAGCTTAATTTTTTTCGGCTTTGTGGGGGGCTGCCGGTTTAGGGGTTAATAGGTTTAGTTAGTGGTAGTGATGTGGGAGGCCAGAGGTTTAGGGGCTTATATGTTTATTTAGGTTGCGGCAGGGTTGGGGAGCAGCGGGATAGGGGTTAATACATTTATTTATGTTGCGGTGGGGTCGTGAAGCAGCGGGATAGAAGTTAAAAACTTTATTTAGGTTTCGGCAGGGTCGGGGAGCGGCATAATAGGGGTTAATAACTTTATTTAGGTTGCGGTGGGGTCGGGGAGCAGCAGGATAGGGGTTAGTAACTTTATTTAGGTTGCGGCAGGGTCGAGGAGCGGCGGGAGAGGGGTTAAACATTTGAGTATAGTTGCGGCGTTTAGTGACAGGATATAAATAAAGTTTGGGAAAAGCCGAATAGACGCGAGATCGATTACTGCTAGTTAACAGCAGTCTGATGCTCATCGTCCCGTACTTGGTGTGCATCTTTTTTTGCCGGCTTTTTTCATAACTAAGGAGAGCGTATTGAGATACGCGGCCGCGATGTTAGGCGAGCGTATTGATGCCGGCGAATGCAAAACATTTGACGGCTTGATAGATATCTTTGTCTTTATTTTCTGGTTGAATGTCTCATTACCTAATTGTATATACATCTTGTGCATTTAAATATATACATCTAATTATACAAAAAACTCATTTATCGGAATAGCATACACCTTTTCAGAAGTGAATTACATAGACATTAAATAGACCGCTAGATAAAACATGAATTTAACCTTGGGGTACAATAGTCTTATGTGATATTAGAGAAAACAAGCATAATCAAATTTTTTATTGAGTCCCAAGGGGAACTTTGTTTTTAATACAAAAATCCACTTGGCCTCTTTTTTCAGGAGATATTTATTTACGTCCCAATCTCTATTGTTTAGATCCCCCTTATCTATAGCCACACATTTTAGAGAGCTAGGATAACCTGCATGGCACTTAGTAAAATTCCTAGCAACATTGGTATCTCTCTTGTAGTAGATATCACCTCTGTGTTCTTGGATCCTGTCCTTAAGGATACGCTTAGTTTTCCCCACATAGAAACGGGGTCATCCACAGTGTAGTAAATATACCACCCCTAATAACTTTATATCAAATTATTTTGTACCTAACTCCCTACACTTTGAATTCCTCAGACTAGTCAGTTTCTTAAATTCATGGGGCCTTACCGGACGGAGGGTGAGAGAAATGACTAAATGGGAACATAGGTGGCATGCCCATAAGACATTTAAGAGAACTCTCTCATTCAACTACAACCTTCTGTTATCCCCGACAGAACCAGTCAAGCTAAACCAGTTTAGAGCATGGGAAAGAGATTTTGGAGTGGACATAGAGACAGACGTCTGGCTAAGAGAGATAAGTAGATCCAAAAGATATCTGCACTGTGCAACATTGTGGGAGCTGTACTATAAAATTGTCACTAGATGGCACCTGGTACCGGTAAATCTAAATAAATACTATAGGTCATCTTCCCCTCTCTGCTGGAGAAATTGTGGTAACTTGGGTACACATATCCACATTTGGTGGGAGTGCCCAAAAATCACAGGGTTATGGAGAAATGTTTCGCAGTTACTCAACGATATGGGATTGTTCATCCCCCTACACTCGCCCATGGGTCTCCTGCATCAGGGCAATCTAGAGTGCTCGGAGCATGACAGAGCCCTGATTGTATATATTCTAGTAGCTACAAAATTAGCTATAGCTCGGGAATGGAAACAACCTTCCCCCCCATCATTAAGGAAAGTAAAAGATATTGTTGAATACCTTAAAAACATGGAGAAATATGTGTATAGCTCAATGAATAAACTAGACACTTACTACCTGATCTGGAGTCGGTGGACAGAGTTGGAGGGATCTAGCCCCAAGAAGTGATTGTCCTACTTCCTCCTACCTCACCCATCCCCCACTGAGGAGATAGGGAGGTGAAGAGAGATGTTAATCCCCCCCTATTTTTTTTTTTCCCCGTCTATCTTTCTCCTCCTCCCCCCCTATTTTCCCGTACCTCAAGATCCCTACACTCCCCCACACACGAATACCTTCCCTAAGCAATGTAATGGAAAAATAGTTAACATAGAGAGGGTAAAATCATCTAGATCTGTCAGTATTAATACAGTTTATTGTATATTTGGGTCATTGAGTAGCTACAATGTTCTATTAGAATGTGTCAAGACACGAGAGCCTGGAATAATAGCTACAGTCATTGTGTTGCTAATAAAAATATATAAAAAGTTGGTTTTCAGTAATGTAAAGATGGCTAAAAAATGTGAAACTGTCTTGAATCATTTTGCTGTTCAGTTATTCTTTGTCATGTAATGTGCTATTATCGTGCCATATTTTTTGAATGTTATTGCAAAGAACCATCAATAAAAATCTATTTAAAAAAAAATAAAAATATTTTGTACAATTTCCAATTTTTTTTTATTCTTTACCATTTAAGGACAGTAAACGCACTTCCCACAGGGAAAGCTTGCTTTAATACCCCTATTCTATCTGAGCCAATCCGCTGCAGAGGGGCTTTTTTTCAAACTTACTCCTTACTAGTTTATTTTGTAAGTTTGGGGCTCTTTTAGCTGTGAGAAGGGGAAAATCTCCAACCACCTCTTTCACAAAACTCATAACTAAAGTGTTGCAAAGTACACTAACACCCATAAACTACCTATTAACCCCTAAAACCCTCCCACATTGCAAACAACTATATTAAACTTATTAACCCCTAATCTTTCGCCCACCCACATCCTAGCTATTAAATAGACCTATTACCCACAAATCTGCTGCCCACCCACATCGTCAACGCTATTTAAATATATTAACCCCTTAACCACCGCTCCCTGACATCGCCGCCACTATAATAAAGTTATTAACTCCTATTCCGCTGCTCCCCGCGATTGCCGCAAATAAATAAAGTTATTAACCCCTAAACCTCCGGCCTCCCACATCTCTGCCACTAAATAAACCTATTAACCCCTAAACCACTGGCCCCCCACATTGCAAAACACTAAATTAAACTATTAACCCCTAAATCTAACACCCCCCTAACTTTAAATTAAAATTACAATATAACCGTAGTTAAATAAATAAAAACTTACCTGTGAAATAAAAATAACCCTAACATTAAACTATAAATGAACCTAACGTTACTATTCTAATAAAATAAAAAGAAACTACCAATTGAAATATCTAACTTATACATTTAAAAAACCTAACACTAGGTAAAAAATTAAAAAAATCTAAATCACAACTAAAAAAAAACCAAATCCTAAAAAAAATTTAAAAAAATCTAAGTTTACCATAAATAATAAACACAAAAATCACGAAAAAAACAACATTTATGCTTACCTGACGTCGTAAGGGCTTCACTGCGCAGCCCTTAGGACGCCAAAGAGAGTATTTGAAGCTGTGGAATGTTTAATTATTTATTTACACCTGATAAATAGATCGTGTTGGATTGTGAAATGTTGTGTTTTTAAGATTAAAGTCTTTTATTATAATTTACTTTTTTCACGAGCTTTACTTTTTATATTTTTATATATCACACATTGTATACACTGTTTACCATCACAGCTTTAACTATAGCGCACGGAGTGTGTGGAAGTTAATACGGAGCTGGGAAGTGATTAACTGGAAACTTCAGCTTTTCTTATAAACCTTGCTTGTATTCTGTGGCAGCCAAATAAGAGGTTCGAGTGGCCTAGAGAAGACGGGGAAAGTTGTCTGGACGAATTTAAGAGTCCAGGAAGCCTTTGCAGCACTTCTCAAGTGCCTATAATCCTGTAAGTGCAATATATTGTGCGCTGGCTTTTACCTGCAGTATTGATTGTGCACTATGGTGGCGCCTTCTTCTTCTTTTTAATTCTTTACAGTCCTAAACAGAAGGCACCACCGCTTGAAGGACCTTTCTCCCAAAAGAAGCCTCACCCGAGGCAAAAGTATCAAATTTGGAAAATTTTGAAAAAGTATGTAGAGAAGACCAAATTGCAGCCTTGCAAATTTGTTACACAGAAGCTTCATTTTTGAAAGCCCAAGAAGAGGAAACATCTCTTGTGGAATGAGCCGCAATTCTCTCAGGAGGCTGCTGCCCAGCAGTCTCATAAGCTAAATGAATTATACTTCGTAACCAAAAAGAAAGAGTAGTAGCAGTAGCTTTCTGACTTTTACGTTCCCCAAAGAAACAGACAAAGAGGGCAGAGGACTGGCAAAAATCCTTGTCGCCTGTAAGTAGAATTTAAGAGTGCATACAACATCCAAATTGTGTAACAAACATTATTTGGAACAAGAAGGATTAGGACACAGAGAGGGGACAACAATTTCCTGATTGATATTTCTATTAGAAACAACCTTAGGAAGGAAACCTAACTTAGTACGAAGAACCGCCTTATCAGCATGAAAAATAAGATAAGTGGAATCACACTGCAGAGCTGAGAGTCTTGAGAATCTTCGAGCAGAAGAGATAGCAACAAGAAACAAAACCTTCCAAGTTAACAACTTAAAGTTTTACAGCTGGCTCCATTTGATCCATTGCATTCCATAGACATTAAGAACAAGGTTAAGACTCCAAGGAGGAACAGACTTAAAAACATGCCTGATTATGACCAAGGCCTGAGAAAAGGATTGCACATCTCGCACATCCGCCAAACGTTTATGTAAAGCAGAAATCTGACCCTTCAGGGTACTGACCGACAATCCCTTCTCCAGACCTTCCTGAAGAAAAGATAAAATTCTAAGAATCTCCCCTAGGTCTGCAAACTAGATCCTGCGAGGCCACGCAGGGGCTATTAGAATCACCAAAACCCTCTCCTGTTTGATATTTGCAAACGGAGCAATGATATGAGCAATGACTCATGGAAGGAGAGCAAACGGAGAAAACAGGAATGCCAACCTGAAAACCCAAGGAACCTCCAGAGCATCTATCAGAACGGCCTGCGGATCTTTTGACCTTGAACCGTACCTTGGAAGCTTGGCATTCTGACGGGATGCCATCAGATCTAACTCTGGCAACCCCCCATTTGAGGACTAATCTGGAAAACACCTCCGGATGGAGTACCCACTCCCTGGGATGAAAAGTCTGTTTGCTCAGAAACTCCTCTTCCCAGTTGTCTACTCCTGGAATGTGGATAGCGGATAGACAGCAATTGTGAAGAATCCGAGTAACCTCCTTCATGGCTAAGGAACTCTGAGTTCCTCCCTGGTGATTGATGTAAGCCACAGAGTTTATGTTGTCTGACTGGAACCTGATAAACTGGGTTGAGGACAACTGAGGCCAAGCCAATAGATCATTGTAAATTGCCCTCAACTCCAAGATGTTAATGGGAAGAGCAGACTCCTCCCGAGTCCAAAGGCCCTGAGCTTTTAGCGAGTTCCAGACTGCTACCCAGCCCAGCAGGCCGGCGTCTGTTGTTATGATCACCCAGGAAGGTCTCTGAAGCATGTGCCCTGAGACAGATGTTTCTGAGATATCCATCATGGGAGAGAATCCCTTGACAACTGATCTAACTCTATTCTCTGAGATAGATCTGCATGGTCACCATTCCATTGTCTGAGCAAGCACAACTGGAGAGCTCTCAAATGGAATCGAGCAAAATGAATAATGTCCATGGAAGCCACCATCAGACCGAATACCTCCATACATTGAGCCCCTGAAGGATGAGCAGTAGCCAATATCTCTGTGTGAAATTTTGCTTGTTATAAAGATGGCACCTGAACCAATATGTCATCCTGGTAGGGTGCCGCATGAGAACGGATCACTGCCAAAAGAGCCCCCAGAGACTTTTCTGGGAGTTGTGGAGTTTTTTTTGGGAGCCACAAATAGGTTGGAGTAGAACCCGAGACCCTGTTCCTGCACTGGAACTGGAACTATCATTCCCAGGGAGGAAATATGTTGTATACATTTCAAGAACGCCTCTCTCTTTATCTGGTCTGTAGATAATCTTGAGGGATAGAATCTGCCTCTAGGAGGAAAAGTTTTGAATTCCAATTTGTAACCCAGTGATACTATGTCCACAGTCCAGGGACCTGGGACATCTCGTATTCAGGCTTGAGAGAACTGAGAAAGTCTGCCCCCACCTGATCCGATCCCGGATCGGTGGCAAACCCTTCATGCTGAGTTGGAATCAGCTGCGGGTTTCTTTAAATGTTTCCCCTTGTTCCAATACTGCTTGGGTTTCCAAGAAGACTTGGATTGTTCCTGCTTGGAAGAAGAAGGGGAAGGCTTTCCTCTGAAGTTACGAAAAGGAGCGAAAATTACTCTGACGTCCTTTAGGCTTATTCTTATCTTGAGGTAGAAAAAAACCTTTTCCACTCGTAATATCAGAGATAATTTCTGCCAAACTGGGTCCAAACAAGGTTTTGCCCTTGTAAGGAATCACCAGAAGCTTGACTTTAGAGGAAACGTCTGCAGACCAGTATTTTAACCATAACGCCCTGCGGGCTAGGACAGCAAAACTATAAGTTTTAGCTCCTATTGGTTGTTCAAATCAGCTAATAGGATTTCAGTAACTCTCATCCTTTTGGCTGTTTTGAGCAGCCAATAGGATTTCAGAAGCTCTCATCCTATTGGCTGATTTGAATTTGAAGAATCAAATCAGTCAATAGGAATGCAAGGGACACCATTTTAAAACGGCTACCTTGCATTTAACTTCAGTGTACAGTGGGGACCATATGAAGAGGGCGTTCCGTGCAGGATGGGATAGGCTTCCAGGATAGTTCCACTCTGTGCCGCCACGATGAAGATAGAAGACGCCCCATGAATGGATGGAGACCTCGCCGCCTGGATGTCCAGACTTCAGAAACCATGAGTAGATCCTTTGGGGTTAGTGTTATTTTTTTTTTTGTTTTTTTTTTTGGGTGTTTTTTTTTTTTTTAGATTACGTTTTGGGCTTTTATAAAAGAGCTCAATGCCCTTTTAAGGGCAATGCAAAAGAGCTAAATGGCCTTTTAAGGGCAATGCCCATACAATTGCCCCTTTAGGGGCAATGGGTAGCTTAGGTTTTTTTTAGAGTCAGGTTTTTTATTTTGGGGGGTTGGTTGGGTGGTGGGTTTTACTGTTGGGGAGACTTTTTATATTTTTACAGGTAAAAGATCTGATTTCTTTAGGGCGATGCCCTACAAAAGACCCTTTTAAGGGCTATTGGTAGTTTACTGTAGGCTAGGGGGTGTTTTTATTTTTTAGGGCTTTTTTATTTTTTAGGGCTATTAGATTAGGTGTAATTGTTTTTATTTTTGATAATTTTGTTTATTTTTTTTGTAATCTTAGTGTATTTTATTTTTCGTGATTTTAGTGTTTATTATTTTTGGTAAACTTAGATTATTTAAATTTTTCGTAGGATGTTGGGGTTTTTTTTAGTTGTAGTTTAGATTTTTTGATTTTTTTTCGTAGTGTTAGGTTTTTATAAATTTAAATAATTTACATATTTTAATTGATAGTATTTTTTTATTTTATTAGATTAGTTATGTTAGGTTAATTTATAGTTTAATGTTAGGTTTATATTTATTTCACAGGTAAGTTTTTATTTATTTAAATAGAGTTATATTGGGGGGGCAGAGCCAGAGCTCAATGGAGACGGCTGCACTTCTGTGAGCTCCGTTCTCCATACAGGGCAAAGTAGCGCTAAATGTGTGTTTAACCGGCATCTAAATACTTATAAATATTCCCGATCACACCAGAGTCCAGGACACCAAGCGGACATATCGGATGGGAGTTCCGTAACAACGGACTGGCCTCATTCCACTGGCCTGGTGGCACACGGGCAGGAAGCGCCCAGGATCCGCAGCCGCATATCAGATGTGTGGGGATCGACTCCAATGGCAATGCTGAAGACATATGTGAGACACATTAAGGTGAGATCCTGAACCTTCACATATCTGAGATAACACTGGGAGCTAAAGATCTCATGCTGACCCCAGGGCCTGCTGGGTGATTACTCCCGTTCGCCATCTTGGATCCTAGAATCACAGCACACAGCATATGGGGCCGGGAGGACGCAGGGTAACTGTGAGACGCTGATGGCAATGCTACGGCCTCAAGAGACATATACCCCTTACTGCCCCAGCAGCCTTTTAAAGAGACATTACGCTTCAGTCTAAACATATAGAAAGCTTTGGTTGTCAAATACATTTATATCCTACTCTGCTCTAGCACATGTGGGATACAATAAGAAGCTAGCAACTGTATGCAGGACTCTGGGCCTGCATAGGGATCAGACCGGACTTCCATCTTGGTTCAGTGAGAAGCGATGTTTGCCGCCTAGGGCCAGGGGAAAATAGAAACTTATGCAAATGCTGCCTGTAAAGACATAGTCACAAGGAACATATATTTTAATGCACCTGCTGCTCAATACAGAGGTTGAGAAAATCTTGCTCCTCAAAGAAATATACCACACTAAAATGGACCACATGTGAACCCTGGTTGTCAGCTGCACCCTATTTTCTGCACTAACGGGCTGCGAGGCCTAATATATATATTTTAGAGTGCCCTAATCTACTGTTATATCCTGCCAAATATGTCTCCTAAAAAAGGTAATAGACCAGAAAAACCGTCTAAAAAACAAGCTGCAGCAACCCCATCTGTCAACAATTTTTTTCAAGCATCTAGAACTGATGCCTCCTCTGAGTCGGAGGGAGAAGGCCCAGACTCTGCCATCTCTGTCCCTAGGGCCCTTCTGGACTCCCTACCTTCTAAAAAAGATTTTTACAATTTGATCTGTCAGGTCAAACAATACATAAGGGAGGAAATCTCTGAGATTAAAAAAGATCTTTCAGATATGGGCCTTAGAGTGGAGAAGCTGGAAGATAGCACAGACCTCACCAACTCAAATATCACTTTCCTCAGATCCAAGGTTGCGGCGCAAGATGAATCCATATTACAAATGGAGAACAAGCTGGATGACTTGGAAAACCGCAGTCGCCGCAGCAATATTAGGATTAGGGGAATACCAGAGTCCATTCCACCGACAGAACTGGAGAATTATCTGCAAGAACTCCTCACACATATCATAGGAGTTGAACCCGAAGCCACGATAGCCTTAGACAGATTCCACAGAGCCTTACGAGCAAAGCCACTGGGAGACCAACCTCCAAGGGATGTTATTGTTAAAGTAACAAGCTATCAGATCAAAGAGGAGATTATGAAAAAGGCACGCCAGAAGTACCCACTTAGATTCAGAGCTGAATCTATCCAACTATATAAGGATTTGACGCCTAGAACCTTGCAGAAAAGAAGGGAGTTTAAATATTTCACTGCCAAGCTGAGACAACGCAACATTACCTACAGATGGGGTCACCCATTTAACCTACAAATACCATGGAAAGGCAAAAGATTAATCTGCGATTCCACAGCAGACATTCTGCGAGTCTGTAAAGACCTGGATATCTCACCACCATCTCCACAAGATGAAGGAAACAGAGAGATTGCGGGGAAAAGTAACCCTGCACCGCCACTACCCCAGAGATCTGAGTGGAAAAAGATTCCGACAAAGTCCGTGACTCCAGAAGTCCAGAGCTCTGACTGTCTATCCATGATGGGAAAATGAGTCAGTTATTAATAATCACTTAGTTTTTGGTGAGGGGTACCTGACAGGGAACCGTCCTTGCTGCATAGGCCTCGCCTGCCCTAGCCCTACCCGGAATTTTAAGAAGGGGGGGGCTTCGGCGGATGGAGCCCGACTGATAGCTCCAGAGACGGTTGAATCCCTTGACTAGAGGTCTTGACAAAATCGTGAGAAGAAAGGTATGAGATAAACTGTTTGAACATTGCTGTCTTTCTCACATTGTCGATTGATGTATACATATGCCCAAACTGATGTATGGTATTATATGTTCCTTTACCTCTTACGTTTATATTGTGTTCTTTAACAGGGTCCAAAATCTAGTCTATGCAGTAAAGCCTTCAATACCATATGTTCCATACTGCTAGTTATACCACATATATAAAGTTTAAGTTAACATTTTGTTGCCCGCCAGGGGTTTGTGTTCTCCCTTTTAAAAAAATACTGTTTTTTGTCTTTTATGTATGCACCAGGGGGTCGATCCGATATAAAGCGTCGCCCGCAAAAGCCGGCGACGCCAATAATTGCGCGGATTTGGTATCCTATATACGGCGTAAGCTAGAAGTTACGCGCGTATATTTCTGCCGTCGCCCGCAGTTTTTTGGGCCATAGGCAGGTATACCAAACCCGCGCAGTTTGGTATACAATATGCAGCGTAAGGACTTACGCGGCGAAAATGGAGAAAACTTACTCCATTTTCACCTCGCCACAAAAAGCAGCCGTAAGAAGCCTTACGCTGACTATTGGAGCCCCGTAACTCCCTAAACTAGCTGCTAAAATAAACCTAACACCTAACGCATGCGCAATGTCTATCTCCCTGTCAACCGCGATCTGCTAAAATAAACCTAACACCTAACGCATGCGCAATGTCTATCTCCCTGTCAACCGCGATCTGCTAAAATAAACCTAACACCTAACGCATGCGCAATGTCTATCTCCCTGTCAACCGCGATCCCCCCCCCCCCCCGAAATCCCTAATAAAGTTATTACCCCCTAAAACGCCGCTCCCGGACCCCGCCGCCATCTACATAAACTAACCCCCTACTGTGAGCCCCTAAAACCGCCGCCATCTACCTTATCTATCCCGTAATCTGACCCCTTACACCGCCGCCACCTATATAAAAATGATTAACCCCTAATTTAATCTACCTACCCCGCCGCCAGCTATGTTATCTATATTAACCCTAAGTATATTATAGTTAATATAGTTATTACATTATATATATTAACTATATTAACCCTAATTATATTAGGGTTAATATAGTTAATATAGTTACTATAGTATTTATATTAACTATATTAACTCTATCTAACCCTAACACCCCAAACTAAATTTATATTAAATTAATCTAATTAATTTATAAACTAAAATATTCCTATTTAAATCTAAATACTTACCTATAAAATAAACCCTAAGATAGCTACAATATAATTAATAATTACATTATAGCTATGTTAGGGTTAATATTTATTTTACAGGTAAATAGTTAATTATTTTAACTAGGTATAATAGATATTAAATAGTTATTAACTATTTAATATCTACCTAGTTAAAATAATTACCCAATTACCTGTAAAATAAATCCTAACCTAAGTTACAAATACACCTACACTATCAATAAATTAAATAAAGTACAAACATCTATCTAAAAATACAATTAAATTAACTAAACTAAATTACAAAAAAAAAACAAACACTAAATTACAAAAAATAAAAAAAAGATTACAAGATTTTTAAGCTAATTACACCTATTCTAAGCCCCCTAATAAAATAATAAACCCCCAAAATAACAAAAATTCCCTGCCCTATTCTAAATTAAACAAATTTCAAAGCTCTTTACCTTACCAGCCCTTAAAAGGGCCTTTTGTGGGGCATG
This sequence comes from Bombina bombina, assembly GCF_027579735.1. Classification (NCBI taxonomy): domain Eukaryota; kingdom Metazoa; phylum Chordata; class Amphibia; order Anura; family Bombinatoridae; genus Bombina; species Bombina bombina. The sequence continues at coordinate 1,218,786,987 of NC_069500.1, read as the reverse complement.
CCCCAAAGAATTCAGCTCTTTTGCATTCAACAAATACAATCCCCCCCCCCATTACAACCCACCACCCACATACCCCTATTCTAAACCCACCCAAACCCCCCTTAAAAAATCCTAACACTACCCCCCTGAAGATCTCCCTACCTTGTCTTCACCACACCGGGCCGAACTCCTGATCCGATCCGGGCGATGTCTTCCTCCAAGCGGCAAAGAAGAATTCTTCCTCCGGCGATGTCATCCTCCAAGCGGCAAAGAAGAATTCTTCCTCCGGCGAAGTCTTCCTCCAAGCGGCAGCAAAGTCTTCATTCTTCCGGCGGCATCTTCAATCTTCTTTCTTCGCTCCGCCGCCGCGGAGCATCCATCCCGGCCGACTGCTAAACTTGGAATGAGGTACCTTTAAATGACGTCATCCAAGATGGCGTCCGCCGAATTCCGATTGGCTGATAGGATTCTATCAGCCAATCGGAATTAAGTTAAAAAAATCTGATTGGCTGATTGAATCAGCCAATCAGATTCAAGTTCAATCCGATTGGCTGATCCAATCAGCCAATCAGATTGAGCTCGCATTCTATTGGCTGATCGGAACAGCCAATAGAATGCGAGCTCAATCTGATTGGCTGATTGGATTAGCCAATCGGATTGAACTTGAATCTGATTGGCTGATTCAATCAGCCAATCAGATTTTTTTAACTTAATTCCGATTGGCTGATAGAATCCTATCAGCCAATCGGAATTCGGCGGACGCCATCTTGGATGACGTCATTTAAAGGTACCTCATTCCAAGTTTAGCAGTCGGCCGGGATGGATGCTCCGCGGCGGCGGAGCGAAGAAAGAAGATTGAAGATGCCGCCGGAAGAATGAAGACTTTGCTGCCGCTTGGAGGAAGACGTCGCCGGAGGAAGATTTCTTCTTTGCCGCTTGGAGGACGACATCGCCCGGATCGGATCAGGAGTTCGGCCCGGTGTGGTGAAGACAAGGTAGGGAGATCTTCAGGGGGGTAGTGTTAGGATTTTTTAAGGGGGGTTTGGGTGGGTTTAGAATAGGGGTATGTGGGTGGTGGGTTGTAATGGGGGGGGGGGGGTGATTGTATTTGTTGAATGCAAAAGAGCTGAATTCTTTGGGGCATGCCCCACAAAAGGCCCTTTTAAGGGCTGGTAAGGTAAAGAGCTTTGAAATTTGTTTAATTTAGAATAGGGCAGGGAATTTTTGTTATTTTGGGGGTTTATTATTTTATTAGGGGGCTTAGAATAGGTGTAATTAGCTTAAAAATCTTGTAATCTTTTTTTTATTTTTTGTAATTTAGTGTTTGTTTTTTTTTGTAATTTAGTTTAGTTAATTTAATTGTATTTTTAGATAGATGTTTGTAGTTTATTAAATTTATTGATAGTGTAGGTGTATTTATAACTTAGGTTAGGATTTATTTTACAGGTAATTGGGTAATTATTTTAACTAGGTAGATATTAAATAGTTAATAACTATTTAATATCTATTATACCTAGTTAAAATAATTAACTATTTACCTGTAAAATAAATATTAACCCTAACATAGCTATAATGTAATTATTAATTATATTGTAGCTATCTTAGGGTTTATTTTATAGGTAAGTATTTAGATTTAAATAGGAATATTTTAGTTTATAAATTAATTAGATTAATTTAATATAAATTTAGTTAGGGGTGTTAGGGTTAGATAGAGTTAATATAGTTAATATAAATACTATAGTAACTATATTAACTATATTAACCCTAATATAATTAGGGTTAATATAGTTAATATATATAATGTAATACCTATATTAACTATAATATACTTAGGGTTAATATAGATAATATAGCTGGCGGCAGGGTAGGTAGATTAAATTAGGGGTTAATCATTTTAATAGAGATGGCGGCGGTGTAAGGGGCTTAGATTAGGGGTTAATAATTTTAATATAGATGGCGGCGGTGTTAGGGGCTCACTTTAGGGGGTTATAGATATAATATAGCTGGCGGCGGGGTACGGGAGCGGCGGTTTAGGGGTTAATAACTTTATTAGGTTGCGGCGGGGTAAAGGAGCGGCGGTTTAGGGGTTAATAGCATTTTTATTGTTAGGCTAGTGAGGGGGGATAGCGGATAGAGGGTTAGACAGTGCGGGCTATGTTAGGGAGGCGTGTTAGACAGTGCGGGCTGTTAGGGAGGCGTGTTAGACAGTGCGGGTGTTTTAGACTTTAGTCAGGTTTTATAGGCGCCGGCAGATTCTAACGTGGCGCAAGTCACTGGCGACGCCAGAAATTTGTACTTACGCAGATTTCTGGACATCGCTGGTTTGTGAGACTTACGGCACGTTAGCATCTGACGGCGACCTATATGGGATAGCTCGAGTTGCGAGCTGAAACTGCGGGCGACGCCGGTTCCCTCGCTTGCGCCGCAAACTGCGATCGATATCGGATCGCGCCCTAGTTGTGCAAATTGTTCTTGGTTTATATTATGTTTTGTCTGCCTACATCAACACTGCCACTGGGTATTTCGCATTACAAAAATGATTACACATGATAGTAATTTTCCTTTGACTAGCAGGCCGCTGCCACTTACACGTGAGATTACAAAATCAGAAATTAGCAATAATGTCACCAGGTCCTGATACTCAACACATACAAATTCTCACTCAAAATGTGAGAGGCTTTAATAGCCCTAACAAAAGGAACCTGGCTCTCCGGGACCTTTGCAGGAGCGGGGGGAAAATACTCCTACTGCAGGAATATATATGGTGTTAGTATATTAATTCATCGATCAATCCCTTTTAAACTTCAATCTTTAGATAGGGATAAAGAGGGTAGATATTTGGGTATAATGGGTTTGTTGTATGGTAAGCCAGTAACCATTATCAATTTATATTGCCCCAATACTGGACAAGACCGCTTTTTCTCTAGTTGTACTAACAAAATATTAGACTTAGTTAAAGGCCCCTTGATTGTCGCAGGTGATTTAAATACTCCTCTAGTGCCAGATCTAGATAGCTCTAATCCAGCCACACGCCACAACCAGAAACTGCTTAGCTCTATGTGGAGGGATATTAAGAAGATGACACTCCATGATACTTGGAGATACACACACCCACAAACTAGAGACTTCACTTTTTTCTCTAACCTGCAAAAAAGTCATTCAAGGCTAGATTACATTTTGGTGGACCATATGGCTTTATCTTTAATAAAAAATGCTAACATTAGACATACGGTATGGTCCGATCATTCCATGGTGGAATGTAAGATAGCTTGGCCTTCGGCCCCTATCAAGCCATTTACGTGGCGACTGGACAATGTTCTTCTCTCAGATCCAAAGGTGGGGGAGTCATTTGCAGAATATTTAGATACTTATTTTACCCTCAATAATTCCACAGAAGTCGGTCCTGCGACGGTGTGGGAAGCTCATAAGGCCTACATTAGGGGGGAGTTTATCAAGCTCAAAGCCTATAAACGTAAACAGTTCCTTAAAAATTATCTTACATTAGCTCAGGAGCTTTCAGAGGCCGACTTGGCTCTGAAGCTTCACCCTGAAGATCAAGCCCTTGCTGACAATTTGCGGGAAAGGAGAAAAGCCCTAAACAAACACTTACAAATTGAATCGCAGAGGTATCAATTATACATAAAACAAAAGTATTATGGGGAAGGAAATAAATCGGGGGAAACTTTTGGCAAGGGCCTTAAAAATACAGCAGGCCAGCTCATACGTACATTCCCTCAAAACTGCACACAACACTTCAATCGAGGACACGAGATCCATAGGTAAATCATTTAAAGATTTTTATCACAGACTCTACAACTTGTTCCCTAATAGACAGATGACATCCCACCAGGTGAAATGCGAGGCATACTTAGACACTGTGACCCTTCCCAAGCTTACAGATGATGAGGCAGCTCTGCTAGATGCCCCAATCTCCAAAAGGGAAATATTAGAAGCTATAAAAGAGTTAAAACCAGAGAAAGCCCCAGGCCCAGATGGCTTTAGTAATAGGTACTATAAGGTTTTTAGTCCCCAACTTGTACCCCACCTGCACACTTTATTAAACCAGATTTCAGAATCCGCGACATTCCCTGATACCATGTTGCAGGCTCATATATCAGTACTCCCCAAGCCCGGTAAAAACACAGAGACCCCAGCAAATTTTAGGCCGATTTCTTTATTAAACGTAGATCTCAAGTTATACGCAAAAATTTTAGCAAATAGGATTAATAAAATATTACAAACTTTGGTCAGGTAGGGTTCGTCCCACAGAGAGAAGCCAAGGATAATATAGGTAAAGTATTAAACTTATTAGAATACCTTAAAAAATCAAACGTGCCCTCAGTTTATCTATCAACTGATGCCGAAAAGGCGTTTGATAGACTAGATTGGACTTTTTTACAAACTACACTCCAGAAATTTGGCTTTCCCAAGACTTTTATTCAAAAATATTTGCATTATACTCTAACCCCTCTGCCCAGGTTAGGGTTAATGGGGCGCTCTCTGACCAGTTTGAAATTAGGAATGGCACGAGACAAGGCTGCCCGCTCTCACCCATCCTCTTCATTTTGTCCCTAGAGCCACTAGCTGTAAAATTATGTGAACACCCCAACATAAAAGGTATTAACATCCAAGGGGAAAAATATAAACTGGCAATGTTCGCCGATGACATACTCATGACCTTGTCGGATCCAATACGCTCCTTGCCACACGTTCAACACGAACTACAGGCCTATGGTGCAGTGTCAAATTTTTTGATAAATACTAATAAATCAGAACTGTACCCAATCAATCTCTCAGAGGAGGAGATACAGGAGATCAATCGCACCTTCCCATATAAAATTCAGACCAGAGCACTGAAATATTTGGGGATTTTCCTCTCTAAAGATATTGACTTTACGAAAATTAAATTATGGCCGTCTGCTGGAGGAATATCAATGTTTGACATCTTCTTGGCTCCCAAAACAGAATATCTCCTGGTTAGGGAGAATAGCTGCCGCAAAAATGACTCTGCTGCCCAAAGCCCTATACATCATGCAAGCATTACCAATATCGGGGGTCTCAACAGACATCAGTAAATTACAAAACATCATAGACACTTACATATGGCAAAGAAAGCCACCTAGATTAGCCAAAAATACCCTTTATAGATTTAGGGAAGATGACGGGTTGGGGGTCCCAAACCTGCATTTTTATAAACAAGCTATTACTTTAAATAAGGTAGTAGAATGGTGTAGACAGGGAAATGGGTCCAATAAGAGATGTGTTCATCTAGAGTCCCAGCTTTTGGGCACCCCCTGTGTGGGCGAAATATGCTGGGCACCTCACAAACCCCCTTTAGAAAAAATAGGAAAATACCCAATTATTAAAGAGACCTGGTCAACGTGGTTAAAAATACTCACATAAACATATCACTTCAACCTACTCACCTCAACAACACTTTACCCAAATAGGGAAATTCAATTAGCCTCTTGGGGAAAACAGCAACATCCAAATCTGCCCACAAAACTATTAGACCACACGCCAGTGTTTTTGCTGGTGGACAGAGGGCGTCTAAAACACAGAGATGAATTGCTACTACAAGGTATTAACCAATTCCAATCTTGGTTTGTGTACCACAAGGTTCGACACTATCTTTCTATACATAAATTTAAACAGGATATGTTTAGAACACGCTCCAAGTTTGAACGTTTATGCACTTCACAGCAGCCCATCAAAAAAGTTATCTCCACAATGTATAAAGATATTCTTAAATCACACTACCCCACTAAGCCAAACTACACATACAGGTGGGAAAAAGAACTGGGGAAAGAAATCCCCCACAAAAAGTGGGTGGTATGGTTCCAGGCGACAGCTAAATCAGCACACTCAGCGACAGCACTTGAAACAAACATCAAGATCCTTACTAGGTGGTATCTGACCCCCAGCAAATTAAAACATATATTTCCAAGCGCTAGTAATAAATGTTGGAGAGGGTGTGATCAGGAAGGAACGATGTACCACATATGGTGGGACATGATACACACATACTGGTCACAAATTCACAAACTAATTTGTAAAATTATTGGGGTCGAATTGGTCCTCTCACTGGAGGGGGTTTTGTTTAATGCCAAGCCGCATATTCCCTGTAAAATTAGAAGGAACCTTTATCAAATTTTATTAAATACTGCAAAAAGGCTCATCCCACAGCATTGGAAGAGGGCTCAACGATTGCTAACTGGATGGAATTAGTAAAAAACACCCTAGTCTTGGAGAGGTTACATTATCTTAGAACAGGTGGTCTAGATACCTATCACGATATGATATTTTTATGGGAACAATTCTTATATGGTGAGAGCGCTTTAGATAGATAAATGCTCATAAAGAGGAGGGGAAATATAGATACACATCTAATAATAAAAAAAAAATAAAAAAATAAAAAAATGGCGGTGGTTTGTTCACGGCAGGTTGTTTATTATGATACGTGTTATTTTGATTTACTCTAACATTTGACTGCCCATTGTATTTACATGTTTCTCTTTGAGATTATGGACACACTAAGGTTGATGTTAGCTTAGGAGTAACATCAAGGACTCTTGTAATAGATGGACTTGGAAGTAGAGATACATTCTCAGAACCTACCTTTTTAGCCAAATGCTTGAGTCATAATATGAGTACACCGGTTTGGTTTATAATGGTAACAAATGTGGCTATATAACTGAAAATGTGCCTCCTAGGCCTGTTTTGATTGTACGCAAATGCAAAATTGTCACATCCTTTCTAATCTTGGCATGTTGTACATTTGATCTGCAATTTTTCTGTTTGTCTTGTTTTGAAAAATAATAAAGGAAATAAAATATAAAAAATAAATAAATAGAGTTATATTGTAATTTTAATTTAAAGTTAGGAGGGTGTTAGGTAAGGGGTTTATAGTTTAATTTAGTGTTTGCGATTTGGGGGGCTGGCGGTTTAGGGGTTAATGGTTTATTTAGTGGCGGCGATAGGGAGACTGGAGTTTTAGGGGTTAATAACTTTATTATAGTGGCAGCGAGTGTCGGGGGGCGGCAGATTAGGGGTTAATAACATTATTATAGTGGTGGCAATGTCAGGGAGCGGCAGAATAAGGGTTAATAGCTTTATTATAGTGTTGGCGATGTCGGGGGCAGCGGAATAGGGGTTAATAACATTTATTAGTCTTGGCAGATGTCGGGGGCAGCAGATCAGGGGTTAATAACTTTATTATTGTGGTGGCGATGTCGGAGCGGCAGATCAGGGGTGTTTTGACTTGGGGTTATAATTAAGGTGTTAGGTTTAAATGTAACTTTCTTTTCTTCCCCATAGACATCAATCGGGGTTGCGCTTTACGGCGATTGCCATTCGGCACTTCAGGTGTTTGTTTTTTTCTAACACTCTTTGCCCATTGATGTCTATGGGGGAAAGGGTGCACGAGCACGTCAAAGCAGCCCTTGGATTTTGTGCGATATGGAGCTTAACGCCACCATATTGCATGCACAAGGAGGCTTTCAGAAACTCATGATGACAGCACTATGGAGGGTGAAATAATGCACCCTGTTTAGCGCAAAACTCGTAATTTAGGTGAAAGTTTTTTTAGCTATCCATAGGACCATACCACAATAGTATGATAATGTTCACATATCGTATCCATAATAGGACTGATTCTTCAAAGACCCTACTAAATTTATCAAAAATTCATGTTCCCGAGACCCCCAGGTGGAGACACACATATATGGGGGCACATACTGCCCCCATTGCCGTACCTTGCACCTGCCTGTAAATTCTACCATCAAAAGAGAATTTGTTGTATTTTAATATGAATTCAAGTAACTCACAGACAACTTTACTGTGTTTGTCAAAATTGGGGCCTCTTGTTTCAAAAAAGACCTATAGCTCCTACACCAATGTTATGTGGTATGGAGGAATAAAGGCTTTCCACATCTAAAGACACTAGTAAAGTGTCCTTCAGATACAATTATTCCAACAAGCTTTTTTAACAGGTCACCTGTGTCCTTTACATAGGACGGAAGGTTTGCCAGAAAAAGGGCCCAGGAAAGAAGTCAACATACTGCCCTAACGTTTTCAGTACAGCTACCAATGCCGGATAAAATGGGCCTACCTGGTGGTTTTGTCATACTTTTGTGGACCTTTGGGATTGTGTAAAATACTGGCCCGTTTTGGGGAATTTAGAATACATAAACTTAAATTCTTTCTGAGCTATTTAAGTCCATCCCTTTTTGCCTTACTTACACCTAGATTATGAGTTTTGCGTTAGAAGCTGTGCGGTGCTAATGAGCAGTTTATGCTCTACCCGCTCACTTACAGACAACTCTTGGTATTACGGGTCTTTACAAAACCTGGCGTTAAACCGCAAAAAAGTGAGCGTAGAGCAAAATTTTGCTCCCACATCTCACCTCAATACCAGTGCTGCTTATACGTTAGCGGTGAGCTGGTAAAACGTGCCTGTGCACAATTTCCCCATAGGAATCAATGGGGGAGAGTCAGCTGAATAAAAACCTAACACCTGCCGAAAAGCAGCGTCTAGCTCCTAACGCAGCCCCATTGATTCCTATGGGAAAATACATTTATGTCTACACCAAACACCCTAACATGAACCCAGAGTCTAAACACCCCTAATCTTACACTTATTAACCCCTAAATCTGCTGCCCTCGACATCCGTTGACACCTGCATAATGTTATTAACCCCTAATCTGCCTCTCCGGACACCGCCGCCCCCTACATTATACTTATGAACCCCTAACTCTGCGCCGCCCCAACACTCGCCGACATCTACATTATATTTATTAACCCCTACTCTGCCGCCCCAATGTTGCCGCAACCTAGCTACATTTATTAACCCCTATCTGCCGCCCCCAATGTCGCCGCCACTATAATAAAGTTATTAACACCTAAACCTAAGTCTAACCCTAATAAAATTACTACAATTAACTAAATAATTCCTATTTAAAAACTAAATACTTACCTGTTAAATAAACCCTAAGATAGCTACCAATATAACTAATAGTTACATTGTATCTAGCTTAGGGTTTATTTTTATTTTATAGGCAAGTTTGTATTTATTTTAACTAGGTACAATAGTTATTAAATAGTTATTAACTATTTAATAACTACCTAGTTAAATAAAGACAAATTTATCTGTAAAATAAAACCTAACCTAAGTTACAATTACACTAACTACTACAAACTACAATTAAATTAATTACATAAATTAAATACAATTAATTAAAATTAAATAAATTATCTAAAGTACAAAAACAAACAAACACTAAATTACAGAAAATAATAAGAAATTACAATATTTTTAAACTAATTACACCCTAATCTATCCCCCTAACAAATAAAAAAGCTCCCCCAAAATAAAAAAGCCCTACCCTACCACTAAATTACAAATAGCCCTTAAAAGGGCCTTTTGTGAGGCATTGCCCCGAAGTAATCAGCTCTTTTACCTGAAAAAAAAAGTACAATTCCCACCCCAACATTAAAACCCACCACACACACAAACCAACCCTACTCTAAAACCCACCCAATCCCCCCTTAAAAAAACTAACACTAAACCCCCTGAAGATCACCCTTACCGGGAGACATCTTCACCCAACCGGGCAGAAGTGGTCCTCCAGACGGGCAGAAGTCTTCATCCAGACGGCATCTTCTATCTTCATCCATTCAGCGCAGAGTGGGTCCATCTTCAAGACATCCGAGCGCGGAGCATCCTCTTCTTTCCACGGCCAACGACTGAATGAAGGTTCCTTTAAATGACATCATCCCAAGATGGCATCCCTTCAATTCGATTGGCTGATAGAATTCTATCAGCGAATCGGATTTAAGGTAGAAAAAATCCTATTGGCTGATTGCAGCATTTCAAATATATAGGATTGAACTGTCAATTCTATGGCTGATTGGAACAGCCAATAGAATGCCAGCTCAATCCTATTGGCTGATTGGATCAGCCATAGGATTGAAGTTCAATCCTATTGGCTGATTGCATCAGCCAATAGGATTTTTTCTACCTTAATTCCGATTGGCTGATAGAATTCTTTCAGCCAATCGGAATTGAAGGAATGCCATCTTAGATGACATAATTTAAAGGAACCTTCATTCTGTGTTAAGCCGTGGAAAGAAGAGGATGCTCCGCGTCGGATGTCTTGAAGATGGACCCGATCCGCGCCGGATGGATGAAGAATAGATAGAAGATGCCGTCTGGATGAAGACTTCTGCCTGTCTGGAGGACCACTTCTGCCCGGTTGTTTGAAGACTTCTGCCCGTCTGGAGGACACTTCTGCCCGGTTGGATGAAGACTTCTGCCCATCTGTAGGACCCACTTCTGCCCAGTTGGGTGAAGACATCTCCCCGGTAAGGTGATCTTCTGGGGTTTAGTGTTAGTTTTTTTTAAGGGGGTATTGGGTGGGTTTTAGAGTAGAGTTGGTTGTGTGGGTGGTGGGTTTTAATGCTTGGGGGATTGTACTCTTTTTTTCAGGTAAAGAAGCTGATTACTTTGGGGCAATGCAAAGCAAAAGTCCCTTTTAAGGGGCTATTTGTAATTTAGTGTAGGGTAGGGCTTTTTTATTTTGTTAGGGGGATTAGATTAGGTGTAATTAGTTTAAAAATCTTGTAATTTCTTTATTATTTTCTGTAATTTAGTGTTGTTTTTTTTGTATTTTAGATAATTTTATTTAAATGTAATTAATTGTTTTTAATTTAGTAATTAATTTAATTATAGTGTAGTGTTAAGTGTAATTCTAACTTAGGTTAGGTTTTATTTATACAGGTAAATTTGTCTTTATTTTTAACTAGGTAGTTATTAAATAGTCTAATAACTATTTAATAACTATTGTACCTAGTTAAATAAATACAAAGTTGCCTGTAAAAATAAAAAATAATCCCTAAGCCTAGCCTACAATGTAACTATTAGTTATATTGTAGCTATCTTAGGGTTTATTTTATAGGTAAGTATTTAGTTTTAAATATGAATAATTTAGTTAATTGTAGTAATTTTATTTACATTTATTTTAATTATATTTAAGTTATGGAGTGTTAGGGTTAGACTTAGGTTTAGGGGTTAATATATTTATTATAGTGGCGGCGATGTCCGGTTCGGCAGATTAGGGGTTAAAAAATTTATTTTTGTGTTTGCGAGTTGGGGGGCCTCAGTTTAGGGGTCAATAGGTAGTTTGTGTGGGTGTTAGTGTACTTTTTAGCATTTTAGTTAAGAGTTTTATGCTACGGGCCATTGTGTGTAAAAACTCTTAACTGCTGACTTTAAAATGCGGTGGTACCAGTCTTGACAGGAGAGGGTTTGCCCGCTCACTTTTTGTCAGATTCGTAATACTCGTGCTATGCAAGTCCCATTGAAAATATAGGATACGCAATTGACGTAAGTGGATTTGCGGTATTTCTGAGTCGTGCGGTACACCTGGACCTGCAAGACTCGAAATACAGCGGGCATTAAAAAACAGTGTTGGGACCGGCCACGCTGCTTTTTAAGCCTAATGCATAGGACTCGTAATCTAGCCGTTAGTTTTGTGGATATCTGACTATTTTTTAGTTGGATTTGTGCTTAATTTTATGTACTGTCTCCTGTACTCCCTAGCTGTCTCTTCTTACTTCAAATACATAGTTAACCTCATCCATGAGTACCAAATTACCGCCCTTGCCCGCTGTCTTGATTATGACATTGGTAGCTGCTGTTAACTCTTTTAGGGCCTGTCTCTCTTTCCAAGTCAAGTTGTCCCCAGTTTCAACAATTTCTCTGTAGTTGTTCGATATCTTTTTCTATCGCTTTAACAAAGAGATTAATTGCTGGAACTTGGGAAATATTGGCATGAATGTGGATTTTGTTTTTAAGGGGGGGTAAGACCCCGAAACGTTGTGGACTTTTTTCTTGTGCCATAATAAAATTGGTTATAATTTATGCTGCTGCCATCTCTGTGTGCATCTGTTTGGGGGTTTGCAGGAACCCTGGCAGCGAGCATTTGCATTTAAGGGTGCCGGACTTTTGACTGTTTGCTTTTTTGTTCTTTTAAGGGGGGTGTCAGGGGGGGTTATTCTAGATCTTAAATCTTCACCTTCTAGGGACTTAAGGATCTCAAGGGTTTCTTTATCTTCTTTTGTTAGGGTGTCCCTATCCGCCTCAGATTAGTTCATTATCTGTGCTAAAACTAGTTTTCTGACAAATAAATAAAGATCTTTATGGCCTCAATAGGACTAAAATGATAAACCCTTATTAAGTAAAACTATGTGCCAAGTTCAGTTTAAAGCAGGAAAGGTTTATAATTTGAAGCTTGTCACCTTTAAATCACCTAGTAACCCTTTGATACCTCCTCTGTGGTCTCCCCCTTGTTCACAAACTTTTGTTCTGAGTAATACTCTCTCCTCTCACCTTTGCTGTCTTGTTTGGAATCTACTTTCGTCTTTAGACAAACTTATTGTTGTTCTCCTCCTCTTTCTACCCCCCTTCCCATAGTGTCCCTCTGAAAAATTTGTCGTTGTTCTAGTACCTGTTCCTCACCATCCTTCACATCTTCACCAACAGATAGCTCTGACATGGACTAATCTAATGTTTTCACTATCTTTAAAAAGTATAATATTCTACTGAATAGACAAATCAAAGTAAGGGCAGATAATTCAAAGTTTGAACAATTATATAATAACAAAATGATACACCAGGGGTCTGCGTTTGCATCTTGACCCAGGGCCAAGAAGATCCTGAAACCTTTATAGAGGACTGGAATAATAAACTAACAGGGATGGGCCTTAGATCTTATGGAGATGATGGTAAAGAGAAATGATAAAAGGTTAGAAAATTGAAACTTAAATTAGAAGGGGCGATATCAGCAGTTAATAATTTTGAAACTGATCCCAATTTCAATAAATTGAATGATGAGACTAGGATATTATCTCAAAATTACAAACTGAAATCTAGAAAGGAGGACTATAGGCTAAAAAGGATATATGTTTATGAATCCCAAAAGGGAATATTAAGATTCAGGTACAGATGCATCAGACACAGATGGTGAAGTGGTGAAAGAACAGGTACTAGAATAACGACTAATTTTCCGAGAGACACTATGAGAAAGGGAGGAGGAGGAGAGGGGGTAAGAAAGAGAAGGAGGAACAACAATAGTTTGTCTACAGGTGAAAGGAGATACCAAATGACACATCAAAGGGGAGGAGAGAGTATTACTCGGAACAAAGGTTTGTGAACAGGGGGAGACCACGGAGGAGTTATTGAAGGGGTAACTAGGTGAATTTAAAGGTGATGAGCTTCAAATTATAAACCTTTCTTCATTTAAACTGAACTTGGCACATATCAGTTTACTTAATCAGGGTTTATGCATTTAGTCCTACACAATCAGTTGAACAAGTTTGAGGCCATAAAAAGTTCTTTATTTATTTGCCAGAAAACTAGTATTAGCACAGATAATGAATTAATCTGAGGCAGATAGGGATACCCTAACAAAAGAAGATAAAGAAACCCTTGAGATCCTTAAGTCCCTAGAAGGTGAAGATTTAGATCTAGATTAACCCGTCCCTGGCTTGTCCACTCTCTTAAAAACAAATTCCACATTCATGCCAATTTTGTCCCAAGTTCACGCAATTAATCTCTTTGTTAAAGCGGTAGAAAAAGTTATCAAACAACTACTGAGCAACTTGTGAAACTGGGGCCAACTTGACTTGGATAGAGAGACAGGCCCTAAAAGAGTTAACAGCAGCTACCAATGTCATAATCAAGCCAGCGGGCAAGGGTGGCAATTTGGTACTCATGGATGAGGTTAACTATGTATTAGAAGTAAGAAAAACAGCTAGGAGTACAGGAACAGTACATAAAATTAAGCACAATAATACAGTCAGATCTCACAAATTACTAACGGCTAGATTACGAGTCTTGCTTTAGCCTTAAAAAGCAGTCACCTGAGAAGGTCACAATGCTGCTTTTTAACGCCCGCTGGTATTACGAGTCTGGCAGGAGAGGGGTCTACCGCTCACTTTTCTTCCCGCGACTCGAGCTTACCCGCAAATCCCCTTACGTCAATTGCGTATTCTATCTTTTTAAACCCCCTTAATGACCACAGCACTTTTCCATTTTCTGTCCGTTTGGGACCAAGGCTATTTTTACTTTTTTGCGGTGTTTGTGTTTAGCTGTAATTTTCCTCTTACTCATTTACTGTACCCCACACATATTATATTACCGTTTTTTCTCGCCATTAAATGGACTTTCAAAATCTACAATTATTTTCATCATATCTTATAATTTGCTAAACTTTGACCCCAAAATCTGTTACACATCTACAACCACCAAAAAAACACCCATGCTAAATAGTTTCTAAATTTTGTCCTGAGTTTAGAAATACCCAATGTTTACATGTTCTTTGTTTTTTGTGCAAGTTATCGGGCCAATAAATACAAGTAGCACTTTGCCATTTCCAAACACTTTTTTTCAAATTTAGCGCTAGTTACATTGGGACACTAATATCTTTCAGGAATCTCTGAATATTCCATTGACATGTATATATTTTTTTTTAGAAGACATCCCAAAGTATTGATCTAGGCCCATTTTGGTATATTTCCATGCCACCATTTCACCGCCGAATGCGATCAAATAAAATTTTTTTTTCACTTTTTCACTAATTTTTTCACAAACTTTAGGTTTCTCACTGAAATTTATTACAAACAACTCATGAAATTATGGCATAAATGGTTGTAAATGCTTCTCTAGGATCCCCTTTGTCATAAATAGCAGACATATATGGCTTTGGCTTTTGCTTTTTGGTAATTAGAAGCTGCTAAATGCCACTGCGCACCACACGTGTATTATGCCCAGCAGTGAATGGGTTAATTAGGGAGCATGTAGGGAGATTCTAGGGTTAATTTTAGCTCTAGTGTAGTGTAGTAGACCAACCCCAAGTATTGATCTTGGCCCATTTTGGTATATTTCATGCCACCATTTCACCGCCAAAAGCAATCAAATAAAAAAAAAATTGTTCACTTTTTCAAACTTTAGGTTTCTCACTAAAATTATTTACAAACAGCTAGTGCAATTATGGCACAAATGGTTGTAAATGCTTCTCTGGGATCCCCTTTGTTCAGAAATAGCAGACATATATGGCTTTGGCGTTGCTTTTTGGTAATTAGAAGGCCGCTAATGCTGCTGCGCATCACATGTGTATTATGGCCAGCAGTGAAGGGGTTAATTAGGTAGTTTGTAGGGAGCTTGCAGGTTTAATTTTAGCTTTTGTGTAGAGATCAGACTCCCACCTGACACTTCCACCCCCTGATTCCCTCCCAAACAGCTCTCTTCCCTCCCCCCACCCACAATTGTCCCCGCCATCTTAAGTACTGGCAAGAAAGTCTGCCAGACTAAAATAAAAGGTATTAAAAAAAAAAAGCTCCCAACCTCCCTGATCACCCCAAAATAGCTCCCTAACCCTCCCCCTCTGCCTTATTGGGGCCATCTTGGGTACTGGCTGCTGTCTGCCAGTACCCAGTTTGCAAATAAAAATGTTTTTTTATTACTTGTTTTTATTTGTTTCTGTAGTGTAGGCTTCCCCCCCCCCCCCACAGTCCAATATCCCACCAGCCAAACCGATCACCAAATAAATATAATTCCCCCCTTGATCCACACTTCTAACTAAAAATTTTCTGTGGCGTAGTGGGTCCCACCCGCTCCCTCCCCGTGCCATGCGCCTGCCCGGGCTCCCGAGCACGTGCGCGCGTCCGTGCGCGCCCCCCTGGTCATCCCTGCCCCCCGATCCCACCCCCCCTCCGCATAACAAAGGCCATCAATGGCCGCCACCTGCCTCCCACACCGGCTCCCACCCACCAACGAACTTAGCCGTTAATGTCCGGTGCAGAGAGGGCCACAGAGTGGCTCTCTCTGCATCGGATGGCTAATAATGGTTATTGCATAATGCCTCGATATCGAGGCATCACTGCAATAACCGGAAAGCAGCTGGAAGCGAGCAGGATCGCTTCCAGCTGCTTTCCACACCCGAGGACGTGCAGGGTACGTCCTCAGGCGTTAAACTGCCTTTTTTTTTCAGGACGTACCCTGCACGTCCTCGGTCGTTAAGGGGTTAATGGGACTTGCCTAACGTCGGTATTATGAGTCTTGGAAGAAGTGAGTGATAGACCCTCTCCTGTCAAGACTCCTACCGCATTTAAAAGTCAGTAGTTAAGAGTTTTATGGGCTAACGCCGTAACATAAAACTCTTAACTAAAGTGCTACTAACACCCATAAACTACCTATTAAACCCCTAAACCAAGCCCCCCCCCCCCCACATCGGAAACACTTAAATAAAGTTTTTAACCTTTAAGCTGCCCGAAATCTGGCCGACCCCGGACATCACTGCACACTGTAATAAATATATTAACCCCTAAACTGCCGCACTCCCCGCCTCGCAAACACTACTTATATTTTATTAACCCCTAATCTGCTGTCCCTAACATCGCCGACACCTATCTACATTTATTAACCCCCTAATCTGCCGCCCCCAACGTCGCTGCTACTCATATTCAATTTATTAACCCCTAAAACCTAAGTCTAACCCTAAGTCTAACCCCCCTAACTTAAATATAATTTAAATAAAACTAAATAAAATTACTACAATTAAATAAATTAATCCTATTTAAAACTAAATACTTAAAATAAACCATAAGCTAGATACAATATAAGGAGTAAAAAAAGGAGCACAAGCAGCGGTTCAATGCATATAACATTTATTTTCAAGTGCCAAACATAGCGCCATGGCGCTCAGAGTGAAGAAAAAAGAAAAACAACACGTTTGTCAAGCAAAACAAAACCGTGAGAGGGGATAACACACCCCGGGGTAAATACTGACAAAAATCAATGGGACTAGCTTAAAGAAACAGGTATACGCGTTTCAGCTTACGCCTACTCATTACCTGACTAAAACACAATGAGGTGAACTTAAAAACAGTGGCTAGTCATCCTATTGGTAGTTGGGAACACTCCCTTAATTAATCCTCCAATGGAAATTGGTTTCGTAGCTATGAACACCTGAGACAGCACGGAGATGTGCCACTGTTTTCAGCTCACAGTAAAACATATGGAATAGAATAGAAAAAAATAAACATAAACATAAACATAAACAGTTCCAGTGCATTATGTGTAACATCAATCTAATGAATATAAACAATTTAAGTTAACAAAACATGATAAATTGTTGATGTACTCAATTCAGACAAGAGAGAGTATTAAAGAACCCGGACCCAGCCGGAAACCATTTGTGTTGCTGGGAAACCGCTTCATAGTTGCCTGAAATATAAAAAATACAGATGGTATAAGCACAGGATGACTGTTGTTTGCAACCAGATATACAACTCATGTAAATATTAAGCTATAGTGGCCAGACCCTAGGCATACTATACATACGCTATAGTTATGATAATAATACAATTAGCTCATAATAAAAAATAGTAAGGTCAATAATGTCTACAGATACAAAAGTGTTGTAATCATATGCATTCCTTAACAAACTGGACAACAAGTAGCCTTATTATTATAACAGGGAGCCTTATTTGCAAATAGAAGAGTGAATCTAGAGGGCAAGCCTAAAATGCCAGGGACCGCGGAGAGCTATACTGAAGTGTCTGTGTTGTTAGGCTCCTACTCTCCTGGGGTAACATGGTATAGACATGGTGAACCGGGTGGGGGAGAGGAGGGGATAGGCCCTACCAAAAATTGATAAGGTCATATTCTGAATTCAGGCCCTCTGGAAACTCTTGGCCTGAGTTTAAAAATCCAGAAGGCCTCCCTCTCCCCCAACCTGCGGACCCTGTCAACTCCACCCTTACAGGGAGCCACCCTCTCAATAATAGTCCAAGTGAAGGAGCTAGTGTCTTTCTGGTGTGTGCCCGCAAAATGTTGGATCAAAGCTGTAGTGAGTACCCCCGCCCTTATATCACTAAGGTGCTCTTTAATACGGGTTCTGGCCTCTCTTGTCGTGAGGCCTACATATTGAAGGGGAACATCCCTACAAGAAATAACATAAACTACATATGTGGACCTGCAATTGAGGCAAGAATCTATCATAAAATTCTGACCTGTCATTAGTGAGGTAAACTGGTTTCCAGGGGCCAGCTTTTCACAGGCCACACATGTACGATGGTGGCAGTGAAATGTACCTTACAAACTCAACCATGAAGAAGTGGGTTGTACTGTCTTTTTAATTCTTGTGGGTGCCACCCATATTTCCTATTGTTCTGTTTTTTCTTGTAGGAGTACCTTAGGCCATCTGTGACCACTCCTTGGTTTGTCATCTGCAGATAGCATGTTGAAATTATGCCTCACTATTTGGCCAAATTTCCCTGTATTGTCTTGAGTACTCAGTTAGGAAGACAACTTTGTTGTCTTTCCCTTCCTGAGTGCAGGATTTAGGCCTAAGGAGTCTTTCCCTAGGTATTCCTCTAAACATATTCCTCGCTTTTGTAATGACAGCACTCCTATAGCCTCTCTCTTTTCAGGCGTAAGGTCAGTTCTTTGGCCTGTTTCTCATAAACCTCTGCATTACTGCAGTTTCTTTTCAGCCTAATGAACTGACCCTTCGCTACCCCTTTAAACACTCCTGGCGGATGGCAACTAGCCTGCATGTAGCAGTGAGTTGCCCGAAATGGGTTTGCGGTAGGTCTCTGAGCTGATGAACTGGTCCTGTCTACCTATGAGGGTCACGTCTAGAAAATTAATAGTGTCGCCTTTGTATCTCATTAGTAAAGTGTATCCCCATAGAGTCATCATCAAGACTTTTTATGAATGTCTGTAATTCAGATTCACTGCCTCCCCATATAAAAAGGAGGTCGTTGATATAGCGACCGTACCAAACCCACTTTGTCTTTGTGAGGATTCCATCTCCATAGACGTGGGACAGCTCCCACCAACCCATGAACAAGTTGGCGTAGGAGGGGGCAAATTTAGCCCCCATAGCCGTCCCAATGCCTCTGGAGAAAGAAATCCCCCCCAAATTCAAAGTAGTTATGGTTGAGAAGGAAGTAGGTAACTTCCACCACAAAGTTCACAAAGTTTGATTCCGGTCCGTATTGTTTTTCTAAGAAAAACGAATGGCCTGTAGCCCCTTTATGTGTGGAATAGAGGTATATAGCGATTTTACATCAGCTGTCAGCCAAACATAGTGTTTGCTCCAAACTACTCTTGAGAGAAGATTGAGTACATGCTTGGTATCTGAGAGAAAGCTCCATAAAGCACTCACATTGGCTGCAAGACATGATCCAGCCACTCTGACCAGGTGTTCCAGCAGGGATCCAATACCACTTACGATTGGCATCCCCTGTATATTTTCAGTAGATTTATGGACCTTGGGCAGGTGGTTAAATGTAGGGATGGTGGGATTAGACACCTATGAGATAATCCTGTGTCTTGGCATCAATAAAGCCTAGCTCCCACCACCATCGTCCACAAGGGAGGCCAACCGCCCGCTGGAACCCTCCCTGTCGGATCACCTGGCAGAGCACTGTAGTCATCAGTATTCCTTAATTGCCTGTAAGCTTCCCTCCCTGAAGCTACTGGCATTGAGCACCACTATGGTGCCACCCTTATCTGCGGCCCTCACCACTATGTTTTCATTGCTGGCTAGGCTGTCTAGTGCCTTCCTCTGTAGTGCTGATATGTGTTATGTTTGCCCCTCTCTGACTTATAATATAACTTAGTGAGGTCCCGATTCTACCCTCTGTTGGAATTTCTCCAAGACTTGGCCTCTGTTCTGGATCGGATAGAACCGAGGACCTTACACTTAAAGGATGGAACCTGTACACACCCAGCCTCGCTGGCCTCATCCCCTAGTGTCTCTAAAGACCTAATGTCACAGAGTTCCTGGAAACTAAACTGATTGTCGGGCCTGAGCCTACCAAGCCCCCTGACCTGTTCCTGGTAATAGATGCGTGGCTCTCTATCACTCTCTATCCCTCTTGGGAATAGTAGAACCTTCCTTAGTGTTAGTTTCCGAATTAGCTTATTGACATCAAGTAATGTCCTGAACAGGTTAAAGTCTGCAGTGGGCGTAAAGGACAGTCCCAGGCTCAGTACCTCCAGTTCATGTTTGGTCAACACCACATCTGAGAGATTCAGTACATTCTGTAGTTGCCTCGGCCTCTGCCCTTTCTCTGAGGATACCTCCTTTGATCCTTGTATTGGTGGCTTTGATCCTTGCTGGCGCGCTCCCCCCCCCCGTCTGGTGTTCTTTGGGGGACGTGAAAAACTGTTCCAATTGTGCTCTCTCCACTTCCGTAGCCTCTGTAGTACTCGTCTCTACACATCTTGTTTCTTCCCTGTAGTGTGAGCGTGGCTGTGGAGCTTGTGTTTTTAGTATAGAGGGTGGTAGAGGTATTGAATTATCCTTTGGTCTGGTGACTGGTGTCTTAGGTGTGTATTTCTTCCCCACCGATCCAGACCCCTCATCACACGGATTCCCCTTCACTTTCAAAGAAGTTCACTCTCCTTCTACTTCGCCCTGTGTCTGTTATTCCCCACCTCGTTTATTTGGGTAAATGTATTTCTGTTTGTTCCTTCCTTAAAGTTTGTCTATCCTTTTTGTTCCTTACATAGACACGATTCAAGTCGTAGTCTAGCTGGTCTCTAAGGTATTTACTGTGTTTTATTTTCTAATAGCAGTGTTTTCGCTTCTGCTTTTATTTGCTGAAGTGTGCTGTCAAACTTTAAATAGCTTGGTTCTTGCTCCTATTATTTAGTTCCTCTGAACCTCTTTAATTTTTAATGTTAGCTCCTCTAGGGATTTCTGTTTGTATTCGCAGATCTGCTGCATAAGTTTCTGTGAGCAGGTACTCAGGTGGCCATTCCACAGATCAATGAATATTTTATCATCTGTGACAAAAGTTGGAAATTTGTTTAGCCTCTAGTCCCCTGGGTATAATGCCAATTCCTGATATTTAGTCAAAGTCTTTATATCCCAAATGAGCTTGTTTTCTTTTAGGAGTAGAAATTCTAATTCCTCAAATAGGGCAACCAAGCTATAATGGGATTTGTCAGTGGAAAACACTTTGTTATAATTCTGCTTTATTACGTGTATACGTGGGGTCCTTGGCCAGACTCCTGGGAGGGTAACCGAAGTTCTAGGTGGCATCACACCCAATTGAAGTTATTGGCACACAATCATTGTTATCAGTTTTATAACAATTTTTTTTGGTGTGAGCGTTTTTTTGCGGTCAGGGTATGAGTGAAGGGGGTAGATACTGAAGTAGCTTCACTGTTTTCACTTCGGAATGCACAGGAAAGGAACACTGCTCCTGTGGATTATAACAAAGTGTTTTCCACTGACAAACTCCCATTATAGCTTGGTTGCCTATTTGAGGAATTAGAATTTCTACTCCTAAAAGAAAACAAGCTCATTTGGGATATAAAGACTTTGACTAAATATCAGGAATTGGGCATTATACCCAGGGGACTGAGGCTAAACAAATTTCCAACTTTTGTCACAGATGATAAAATATTCATTGATCTGTGGAATGGCCACCTGAGTACCTGCTCACAGAAACTTATGCAGCTGATCTGCGAATACAAAACAGAAATCCCTAGAGGAGCTAACATTAAAAATTAAAGAGGTTCAGAGGGAACTAAATAATAGGAGCAAGGAACCAAGCTATTTAAAGTTTGACAGCACACTTCAGCAAATAATAGCAGAAGCGAAAACACTGCTATTAGAAATAAAACACAGTAAATACCTTAGAGACCAGCTAGACTATGACTTGAATCGTGTCTATGTATGGAACAAAAAGGATAGACAAACTTTAAGGAAGGAACAAAACAGAAATACATTTTACCCAAATAAATCGAGGGGTGAATAACAGACACAGGCGAAGTAGAAGGAGAGTGAACTTCTTTGAAAGTGAAGGGGAATCGTGTGATGAGGGGGTCTGGATCGGGTGGGGAAGAAATACCACCTAAGACACCAGTCACCAGACCAAAGGATAATTTCAATACCTCTACCACCCTCTATACTAAAAACACAAGCTCCACAGCCACGTCACACACTACAGGGAAGAAACAAGATGTGTTGAGACGAGTACTACAGAGGCTACGGAAGTGGAGAGAGCACAATTGGAACAGGTTTTTCACGTCCCCCCAAAGAACACCAGACGGGGGGGGGGAGGCACCAGCAAGGATCAAAGCCACCAATACAAGGATCAAAGGAGGTATCCTCAGAGAAAGGGCAGAGGCCGAGGCAACTACAGAATGTTACTGAATCTCTCAGATGTGGTGTTGACCAAACATGAACTGGAGGTACTGAGCCTGGGACTGTCCTTTACGCCCACTGCGACTTTAACCTGTTCAGGACATTACTTGATGTCAATAAGCTAATTCGGAAACTAACACTAAGGAAGTTCTACCATTCCCAAGCTGGGAGAGAGAGTGATGAGAGCCACGCATCTATTACAGGAACAGGTCAGGGGGCTTGGTAGGCTCAGGGCCCGACAATCAGTTTAGTTTCCAGGAACTCTGTGACATTAGGTCTTTAGAGACACTAGGGGATGAGGCCAGCGAGGCTGGGTGTGTACAGGTTCCATCCTTTAAGTGTAAGTCCTCGTTCTATCCGATCCAGAACAGAGGCAAGTCTTGGAGAAATTCCAACAGAGGGTAGAATCGGACCTCACTAAAGTTTATATTATAAGTCAGAGAGGGGCAAACATAACAACATATCAGCACTACAGAGGAAGGCACTAGGACAGCCTAGCCAGCAATGAAAACTTAGTGGTGAGGGCCGCAGATAAGGGTTGGCACCATAGTGGTGCTCAATGCCAGTAGCTTCAGGGAGGAAGCTTACAGGCAATTAAGGAATACTGATGACTACAGTGCTCTGCCAGGTGATCGACAGGGAGGTTTCCAGCGGCGGTTGGCCTCCCTTGTGGACGATGGTTGCTGGAGCTAGGCTTTATTGATGCCAAGACACAGGATTATCTCATAGTGTCTAATCCCACCATCCCTACATTTAACCACCTGCCCAAGGTCCATAAATCTACTGAAAATATACAGGGGAGGCCAATCGTAAGTGGTATTGGATCCCTGCTGGAACACCTGTCAGAGTGGCTGGATCATGTCTTTGCAGCCAATGGTGAGTGCTTTATGGAGCTTTCTCTCAGATACCAAGCATGTACTCAATCTTCTCTCAAGAGTAGTTTGAGCAAAACACTATGTTTGGCTGACAGCTGATGTAAATCGCTATATACCTCTATTCCACACATAAAGGGGCTACAGGCCATTCGGTTTTTTCTTAGAAAACAATACGGACCGGAATCAAAACTTTGTGAACTTTGTGGTGGAAGTTACCTACTTCCTTCTCAACCATAACTACTTTGTATTTGGGGGGGATTTCTTTCTCCAGAGGCGTGGGACGGCTATGGGGGCTAAATTTGCCCCCTCCTATGCCAACGTGTTTCATGGGTTGGTGGGAGCTGTCCCACGTCTATGGAGATGGGAATCCTCACAAAGACAAAGTGGTTTGGTACGGTCGCTATATCGACGACCTCCTTTTTTATATGGGGAGGCAGTGAATCTGAATTACAGGACATTCATAAAAAAGTCTTGATGATGACTCTATGGGGATACACTTTACTAATGAGATACAAAGCGACACTATTAATTTTCTAGACGTGACCCTCAGAGGTAGACAGGACCCAGTTCATCAGCTCAGAGACCTACCGCAAACCCATTTCGGGCAACTCACTGCTACATGCAGCCTAGTTGCCATTCGCCAGGAGTGTTTAAAGGGGTAAGCGAAGGGTCAGTTCATTAGGCTGAAACGAAACTGCAGTAATGCAGAGGTTTATGAGAAACAGGCCAATGAACTGACCTTACGCCTAAAAGAGAGAGGCTATAGGAGTTCTGTCATTACAAAAGCGAGGAATATTGTTAGAGGAATACCTAGGGAAAGACTCCTTAGGCCTAAATCCTGCACTCAGGAAGGGAAAGACAACAAAGTTGTCTTCCTAACTGAGTACTCAAGACAATACAGGGAATTTGCCAAATAGTGAGGCATAATTTCAACATGCTATCTGCAGATGACAAACTCCAAGGAGTGGTCACAGATGGCCTAAGGTACTCCTACAAGAAAAACAGAACAATAGGAAATATTGTGGCACCCACAAGAATTAAAAAGACAGTACAACCCACTTCTTCATGGTTGAGTTGTAAGGGTACATTTCACTGCCACCATCGTACATGTGTGGCCTGTGAAAAGCTGGCCCCTGGAAACCAGTTTACCTCACTAATGACAGGTCAGAATTTTATGATAGATTCTTGCCTCAATTGCAGGTCCACATATGTAGTTTATGTTATTTCTTGTAGGGAATGTTCCCTTCAATATGTAGGCCCTCACGACAAGAGAGGCCAGAACCCGTATTAAAGAGCACCTTAGTGATATAAGGGCGGGGGTACTCACTACAGCTTTGATCCAACATTTTGCGGGCACACACCAGAAAGACACTAGCTCCTTCACTTGGACTATTATTGAGAGGGTGGCTCCCTGTAAGGGTGGAGTTGACAGGGTCCGCAGGTTGGGGGGAGAGGGAGGCCTTCTGGATTTTTTAAACTCAGGACAAGAGTTCCAGAGGGCCTGAATTCAGAATATGACCTTATCAATTTTTGGTAGGGCCTATCCCCTCCTCTCCCCCACCCGGTTCACCATGTCTATACCATGTTACCCCAGGAGAGTAGGAGCCTAACAACACAGGACACTTCAGTATAGCTCTCCGGGTCCCTGGCATTTTAGCTTGCCCTCTAGATTCACTCTTCTATTGCAAATAAGGCTCCCTGTTATAATAATAAGGCTACTTGTTGTCCAGTTTGTTAAGGAATGCATATGATTACAACACTTTTGTATCTGTAGACATTATTGACCTTACTATTTTTATTATGAGCTAATTGTATTATTATCATAACTATAGCGTATGTATAGTATGCCTAGGGTCTGGCCACTATAGCTTAATATTTACATGAGTTGTATATTCTGGTTGCAAACAACAGTCATCCTGTGCTTATACCATCTGTATTTTTTATTTCAGCAACTATGAAGCGGTTTCCCAGCAACACAAATGTTTCCGGCTGGGTCCGGGGTTCTTTAATACTCTCTCTTGTCTGAATTGAGTACATCAACAATTTATCATGTTTTGTTAACTTAAATTGTTTATATTCATTAGATTGATGTTACACATAATGCACTGGAACTGTTTATGTTTATGTTTATGTTTATTTTTCTATTCTATTCCATATGTTTTACTGTGAGCTGAAAACAGTGCACATCTCCGTGCTGTCTCAGGTGTTCATAGCTACGTAAACAAATTTCCATTGGAGGATTAATTAATGGGAGTGTTCCCAACTACCAATAGGATGACTAGCCACTGTTTTTAAGTTCACCTCATTGTGTTTTAGTCAGGTAATGAGTAAGGCTGTAAGCTGAAACGCGTATACCTGTTTCTTTAAGCTAGTCCCATTGATTTTTGTCAGTATTTACCCCGGGGTGTGTTATCCCCTCTCACGGTTTTGTTTTGCTTGACAAACGTGTTGTTTTTCTTTTTTCTTCACTCTTGAGCGCCATGGCGCTATGTTTGACACTTGTAAATAAATGTTATGTGCATTGAACCGCTGCTTGTGCTCCTTTTTTCACTCCTTGTTCTCATTTGACCGGCCCCTAGTGTAGCACAGCAGCTAGGTATTGCACCAATTCACCTGACCGCATTATTACGCCCATCACCTGGGACACAAACGGAAGGAGGAGCTACCCCACCGCAGCCATTCAGAGCTCACTCAGGCTTACCGCAGGAGCTGGATACCAATTGAATCAGACGTCCCATACACAGTAAGGAGGACGGATATATTACCGCAACGGACTGTCGTTCAGGATCCAGCACAGCACACAGGTATGAGGTGTGGACTCTTGGCATATATTTACTAGACATCTAGTGTGTTTGCATTTTATTCTTACATATGTGCAATCTAGCGGTGGTTATACGAACCTCACCGGTCTAAGTCTGAGGTAGGGAATACTCACTGGACCTGGTTATATAATCCTGTCATTTTTAAACATCACATGCATTGTGATTCTGGGAGCTAGCTGACCCAACACACTGCTCTCAAGTGGATTGACACACATCACCGCGGTTACTCTCTATCTAAGTGACTTTCCCCTTGTTTTTCTGCTTTAGATACAATATAACTAATAGTTACATTTGTATCTATCTTAGGGTTATATTTATTTTACACGGCAACTTTGTATTTTGTTTTACAATAGTTATTAACTAGTTATTAACTATTTAATAGCTACCTAGTTAAAAATAAGTACAAATTTACCTGTAAAATAAATCCTAACCTAAATTACAATTACACCTAACACTACACTATCATTAAATTAATTACATAAACTAACTAAAATTAACTACAATTAAATTAAATAAACTAAAGTACAAAAAACAAACAAACACTAAATTACAGAAAATAAAAAAATAATTACAAGAATTTTAAACTAATTACACCTAATCTAATCCCCCTAATAAAATAAAAAAGCCCCCCAAAATAATACATTTCCCTACCCTATACTAAATTACAAATAGCCCTTAAAAGGGCTTTTTGTGGGGCATTGCCCCAAAGTAATCAGCTCTTTTACCTGTAAAAAAAAATACAATACCCCCCAACATTAAAACCTCTCTAAAACCCACCCAATCCCCCCTTAATAAAACCTAACACTACCCCCCTTGAAGATCACCCTACCTTGAGCCGTCTTCACCCAGCCGGGCACAAGTGGTCCTCCAGAGGGGCAGAAGGCTTCATCCAGGCGGCATCTTCTAATCTTCATCCAATCCGGAGTGGAGCGGGGTCCATCTTGAAGCCATCCAACGCGAAGCATCCTCTTCTTCCGACCGCTAAGACTGAATGAAGGTTCCTTTAAATGACGTCATCCAAGATGGCGTCCCTTGAATTCCGATTGGCTGATAGGATTCTATCAGCCATTGGAATTAAGGTAGGAAAAATCCTATTGGCTGATGCAATCAGACAATAGATTTGAGCATGCAGTCTATTGGCTGATTGGAACAGCCAATAGATGCAAGCTCATTCCTATTTGCTGATTGGATCAGCCAATAGGATTGAAGTTCAATCCTATTGGCTGATCAAATCAGCAATAGGATTTTTCCTACCTTAATTCCGATTGGCTGATAGAAATCCTATCATCCAATCAGATTTCAAGGGACGCCATCTTGGGATGACGTCATTTAAAGGAACCTTCATTCATTCTTAGCCGTCGGAAGAAGAGGATGCTCTGCGTCGGATGGCTTCAAGATGGACCCCGCTCCACTCTGGATGGATGAAGATAGAAGATGCCACCTGGATGAAGCCTTTTGCCCACCTGGAGCTCCTCTTCTGCCTGGATCGGATGAAGACTTCTGCCCCTCTGGAAGACCACTTTTGCCCGGTTGGGTGAAGACGGCTCAAGGTAGGGTGATCTTCAAGGGGGTAGTGTTAGGTTTTATTAAGGGGGGATTGGGTGGGTTTTAGAGAGGTTTTAATGTTGGGGGGTATTGTATTTTTTTTTACAGGTAAAGAGCTGATTACTTTGGGGCAATGCCCCGCAAAAAGCCCTTTTAAGGGCTATTTGTAATTTAGTATAGGGTAGGGAATTTTATTATTTTGGGAAGCTTTTTTATTTTATTAGGGGGATTAGATTAGGTGTAATTAGTTTAAAATTCTTGTAATTATTTTTTTATTTTCTGTGATTTAGTGTTTGTTATAGTTAATAACTATTTAATAACTACTGTACCTAGTTAAAATAAATACAAAGTTGCATGTAAAATAAATATAAACCCTAAGATAGATACAAATGTAACTATTAGTTTATATTGTATCTAGCTTAGGGTTTATTTTATAGGTAAGTATTTAGTTTTAAATATTATTCATTTATTTAATTGTAGTAATTTAATTTAGTTTTATTTAAATTATATTTAAGTTAGGGGGATGTTATACTTAGGGTTAGACTTAGGTTTAGGAGTTAATAAATTTAATATAGAAGCTGTGACGATGGGGCGGCAGATTAGGGGTTAATAAATGTAGGTAGGTTGCGGCGACATTGGGGTGTCGGCGATGTTGGGGGCAGCAGATTAAGGGTTAATAAGTATAATGTAGGTGCCGGCGGTGTTTGGAGCAGCAGATTAGGGGTTAATAATATAATGTAGGTGTCAGCGATGTCGGGGGCGGCAGATTAGGAGTTAATAAGTGTAAGATTAGGGGTGTTTAGACTCGGGGTTCATGTTAGGGTGTTACAGGAAAAAATAGGTATCTCAAAGGAGATAGCTAAAATAGGGGGCGCACTACACATATAAATAGGTGAATTAATAATAATGTACTTACAAAACTATCGGCTAGATTTATAGTTTGGCATTAGCCGTCAAAACCAGCGTTAGAGGCTCATAACGCTGGTTTTGGGCTACCACTGGTATTTGGAGTCAGTCAGGAAAGGGTCTAACGCTCACTTTGCAGCCGCAACTTTTCCATACCGCAGATCCCCCTACGCCATTTGCGTATCCTATCTTTTCAATGGGATCCTTCTAACGCTGGTATTTAGAGTCTTGGCTGAAGTTAGCGTTAGAAATCTAACGACAAAGCTCCAGCCGTAGAGAAAAGTCAGTAGTTAAGAGCTTTCTGGGCTAACGCCGGTTTATAAAGCTCTTAACTACTGTGCTCTAAAGTACACTAACACCCATAAACTACCTATGTACCCCTAAACCGAGGTCCCCCCACATCGCCGCCACTCTATTAAAAATTTTTAACCCCTAATCTGCCGACCGCACACCGCCACCACCTACGTTATCCCTATGTACCCATAATCTGCTGCCCCTAATGCCGCCGACACCTACATAATATTTATTACCCCCTAATCTGCTGCCCCCAACGTCGCCGCCACCTACCTACAATTATTAACCCCTAATCTGCCGACCGCACACCACCGCCACCTACGTTATCCCTATGTATCCCTAATCTGCTGCCCCTAATACCGCCGACCCCTATATTATATTTATTAACCCCTAGTCTGCCGCCCCCACTATCGCTGACCCCTGCATATTATTATTAACCCCTAATCTGCCGCTCCGTACACCGCCGCCACCTACGTTATCCCTATGTACCCCTAATCTGCTTCCCCTAACACCGCCGACCCCTATATTATATTAATTAACCCCTAATCTGCCGCCCCCAACGTCGCCTCCACCTACCTACAATAATTAACCCCTAATCTGCCGACCGGATCTCACCGCTACTCTAATAAATGTATTAACCCCTAAAGCTAAGTCTAACCCTAACACTAACACCCCCCTAAATTAAATATAATTTAAATCTAACGAAATAAATTAGCTCTTATTAAATAAATTAATCCTATTTAAAGCTAAATACTTACCTGTAAAATAAACCCTAATATAGCTGCAATATAAATTATAATTATATTGTAGCTATTTTAGGATTAATATTTATTTTACAGGCAACTTTGTCATTATATTAACTAGGTACAATAGCTATTAAATAGTTAATAACTATTTAATAGCTACCTAGTTAAAATAATTACAAAATTACCTGTAAAATAAATCCTAACCTAAGTTACAATTAAACATAACACTACACTAGCAATAAATTAATTAAATACAATACCTACAATTAAATACAATTAAATAAACTAACTAAAGTACAAAAAATAAAAAAGAACTAAGTTACAAAAAATAAAAAA
This sequence comes from Bombina bombina, assembly GCF_027579735.1. Lineage (NCBI taxonomy): Eukaryota > Metazoa > Chordata > Amphibia > Anura > Bombinatoridae > Bombina > Bombina bombina. The sequence goes on along the minus strand of NC_069500.1, from coordinate 1,218,757,254 downwards.
ATATTTATAAACAGAAAAATATTACAAGAATTTTAAAATAATTACACCTACTCTAAGCCCCCTAATAAAATAACAAAGCCCCCCAAAATAAAAAAATGCCCTTCCCTATTCTAAAATACAAATTGAAAAGCTCTTTTACCTTACAAACCCTTAAAAGGGCCATTTGCGGGGCATGCCCCAAAGAATTCAGCTCTTTTGCCTGGAAAAAAAACATACAATACCCCCCCCCAACATTACAACCCACCACCCACATACCCCTAATCTAACCCAAACCCCCCCTTAAATAAACCTAACACTAAGCCCTGAAGATCTTCCTACCTTTTCTTCACAACGCCGGGTATCAGCAATCCGTCCAGGCTCTGATGTCTTGATCCAAGCCCAAGCGGGGGGCTAAAGACATCCATCCTCCGGCTGAAGTCTTGATCCAAGCGGGCAGAAGAGGACATACGGACCGGCAAACATCTTCATCCAAGCCGCATCTTCTATGTTCTTCCATCCGATGATGACCGGCTGATCTTCAAGACCTCCACCGCGGATCCATCCTCTTCTTCCGACGACTAGACGACGAATGAAGGTTCGGAACAGCCAATAGAATGCAATCTCAATCTGATTGGCTGATCGGATCAGCCAATCGGATTGAAGTTGAATCTGATTGGCTGATGGAATCAGCCAATCAGAATTTTCTACCTTAATTCCGATTGGCTGATAGAATCCTATCAGCCAATCGGAATTCGAGGGACGCCATCTTGGATGACGTCCCTTAAAGGAACCTTCATTCGTCGTCTAGTCGTCGGAAGAAGAGGATGGATCCGCGGTGGAGGTCTTGAAGATCAGCCGGTCGTCATCAGATGGAAGAACATAGAAGATGCGGCTTGGATGAAGATGTTTTCCGGTCCGGACGTCCTCTTCTGCCCGCTTGGATCAAGACTTCAGCCGGAGGATGGATGTCTTCAGCCCCCCACTTGGGCTTGGATCAAGATATCGGAGGCTCTTCTGGATCGATCGGTGAACCCGGCGTGGTGAAGACAAGGTAGGGAGATCTTCAGGGGCTTAGTGTTAGGTTTATTTAAGGGGGGTTTGGGTTAGATTAGGGGTATGTGGGTGGTGGGTTGTAATGTTGGGGGGGTATTGTATGTTTTTTTTTTTACAGGCAAAAGAGCTGAATTCTTTGGGGCATGCCCCCGCAAAGGGCCCTTTTCAGGGCTGGTAAGGTAAAAGAGCTTTTCTATTTTAATTTTAGAATAGGGTAGGGCATTTTTTTTATTTTGGGGGTCTTTGTTATTTTATTAGGGGGCTTAGAGTAGGTTTAATGAGTTTAAAATTGTTGTAATATTTTTCTAATGTTTGTAAATATTTTTTTATTTTTTGTAACAGTTCTTTTTTATTTTTTGTACTTTAGTTAGTTTATTTCATTGTATTTATTTGTAGGTATTGTATTTAATTAATTTATTGATAGTGTAGTGTTAGGTTTAATTGTAGATAATTGTAGGTAGTTTATTTAATTTATTTATTGATAGTGTAGTGTTAGGTTTAATTCTAACTTAGGTTAGGATTTATTTTACAGGTAATTTTGTAATTATTTTAACTAGGTAGCTATTAAATAGTTATTAACTATTTAATAGCTATTGTACCTGGTTAAAATAATTACAAAGTTGCTTGTAAAATAAATATTAATCCTAAAATAGCTACAATATAATTATAACTTATATTGTAGCTATATTAGGGTTTATTTTACAGGTAAGTATTTAGCTTTAAATAGGAATAATTTATTTAATAAGAGTTAATTTATTTCGTTAGATTTAAATTATATTTAAATTAGGGGGATGTTAGTGTTAGGGTTAGACTTAGCTTTAGGGGTTAATACATTTATTAGAGTAGCGGTGAGATCCAGTCGACAGATTAGTGGTTAATTATTGTAGGTAGGTAGAGGCGACGTTGGGGGTGGCAGATTAGGGGTTAATAAATATAATATAGGGGTCGGCAGTGTTAGGGGCAGCAGATTAGGGGTACATAGGGATAACATAGGTTGCGGCGGTGTACGGAGCGGCAGATTAGGGGTTAATAATAATATGCAGGGGTCAGCGATAGCGGGGGCGGCAGATTAGGGGTTAATAAGTGTAAGGTTAGGGGTGTTTAGACTCGGGTACATGTTAGGGTGTTAGGTGCAGACTTAGGGAGTGTTTCCCCATAGGAAACAATGGGGCTGCGTTAGGAGCTTAACGCTGCTTTTTTGCAGGTGTTAGGTTTTTTTTCAGCTCAAACTGCCCCATTTTTTTCTATGGGGGAATCGTGCACGAGCACGTTTTTGAAGCTGGCCGCATCCGTAAGCAACACTGGTATCGAGAGTTGCAGTGGCGGTTAATATGCTCTACGCTCCATTTTTTGGAGCCTAACGCAGCCATTCTGTGAACTCTAAATACCAGCGGTATTTAAAAGCTGCGAGGGAAAAAAAGCATGCGTAGCTAACGCACCCCTTTGGCCGCAGAACTCTAAATTTAGCCGAAAGTTATTCAAGAAAATAAAGTTAAAAACATCAATAAAAAAATATATGTTATCAAGACAAAAGAAAGTCTATAAATGTGAAAAGTCCAAATACATATCCTCCAGACCAGGAGAATATGGATTATATCGATGAGTAGGTGTAATCTGTAATAGGATAGCAGCAGCAGCACTCTCCTCACATCAACCAGGCAAGATGTCTAAACAGAAAAATAAAGAACACAAAGAGAGGCGCTTGTATGTACCAATAGGAACAGTAGAAATAAGTAAGATCACCCACAACAGGGTACTCACATTTGGTAGGAGCACTCAGACAGTGCTATTAGGTGCGGACTTGGTACTCCACAGCAACCAAGTTTGCTGATACTTCCAGCGTGTCACCAGGAACACCTAGAGCTCTCCCTTCTCATCCAGGAAAGCCGGGTGCCAGACCATGCAGTCTCACAGAAACAGGAAAATGGATCCAAAAAATCCCTCTCCAAGCAGGGACAGTCCCAGTGTGGATAATAGGAGTAGGATGGTGTGGTTAGTAGCAAAGATCAGTAGCCGTTACGGTATCAAAAAATAGGTTTATTAAAAGATTAAAAAATTAAAAACAGGAACAAAAGGAAGGGGTATACATATACCCTCCTAATTTACATGCAACGCGTTTCTCAGCTGTAGTGCATATAAGGCATACTGATCATGGCTGTAATATATATACCCACGAAACTTAACAAACATGTTAATTATACACAATAACAAACACCTGGGGTTTTCCAACAAGGGGAGGAACCTCAGTTTATTAACCCTTCATCTATGGCATAAACTTCACATTTTGAAATGAACTCAAATGTATGTATACATATATCTTCTACTGTGATGTCAAAAAAAACAGAGTGGTTTTAGATTAGTGCTTATTTGTGAAGATGTTATCATAGATTCTTGTTAAACAAAGACAGATAAATGAATGACATATAAAGATCAGATCATGGGATCAATATAAAGTATTTTAGACTAAGTGTCAATATGTGGAGGAGAGAAGAGACCGGAATACACAGATCGTTCCTTATATATAAAAGAATTATATCACCAAAAAAACAGTTGTTATGTACATGTGTCAGCTCTTCTTTTTCGGATCGATATTGTGCTATGGTATGGTAGTTTATGCACTCATGCCTCCCATAGCACAATATCGATCCGAAAAAGAAGAGCTGACACATGTACGTAACAACTGTTTTTTTGGTGACATAATTCTTTTATATATAAGGAACGATCTGTGTATTCTAGTCTCTTCTCTCCTCTACATATTGACACTTAGTCTAAAAAACTTTATATTGATCCCACGGTCTGATCTTTATATGTCATTCGTTTATCTGTCTTTGTTTAACAAGAATCTATGATAACATCTTCACAAACAAGCACTAATCTAAAACCACTCTGTTTTTTTGACATCACAGTAGAAGATATATGTATACATACATTTGAGTTCATTTCAAAATGTGAAGTTTATGCCATAGATGAAGGGTTAATAAACTGAGGTTCCTTCCCTTGTTGGAAAACCCCAGGTGTTTGTTATTGTTTATAATTAACATGTTTGTTAAGTTTCGTGGGTATATTACAGCCATGATCAGTATGCCTTATATGCCTGATGAAACAGCACTACAGCTGAGAAACGCGTCGCATGTAAATTAGGAGGGTATATGTATACCCCTTCCTTTTGTTCCTGTTTTTAATTTTTTAATCTTTTAATAAACCTATTTTTTTGATACCGTAACGGCTACTGATCTTTGCTACTAACCACACCATCCTGCTCCTATTATCCACACTGGGACTGTCCCTGCTTGGAGTGGGATTTTTTGGATCCATTTTCCTGTTTCTGTGAGACTGCATGGTCTGGCAGCCGGCTTTCCTAGATGAGAAGGGAGAGCTCTAGGTGTTCCTGGTGACACGTTGGAAGTATCAGCAAGCTGGGTTGCTGTTGAGTACTAAGTCTGCACCTAATAGCACTGTCTGAGTACTCCTACCAAATGTGAGTACCCTGTTGTGGGTGATCTTATGTTTGGGTGTTAGGTGTAGACATCAATTTTATTTCCCCATAGGAATCAATGGGGCTGCGTTAGAAGCTGAACGCTGCTTTTTTGCAGGCGTTAGGTTTTTTTTCAGCTGAATCTGCCCCATTGTTTCCTATGGGGAAATCTTGCACGAGCACGTTTAGCCAGCTCACCGCTACCGTAAGCAATGCTGGTATTGAGGTGAGATGTGGAGCTAAATTTTGCTCTACGCTCACCTTTTTGTGGCTAACGCCGGGTTTAAAAAAACCTGTAATACCAGCATTGTCTTAAGGGAGCATTGAAAAAAAAATGCTTGTTAGCAATGCACCCCTGTTACCGCAAAACTCATAATTTCGGTGTAAGTAAGGCAAAGGGATGGACTTATATCTCAGAAAGAATTTAAGTTTATGTATCCTTAATGCCCTAACATGCCAGTATTTTACACAATCCCAAAGATCCACAAAAGTATGACAAAACCACCGGGTAGACCCATTGTATCCGGCATTGGCAGCTGTACTGAAAACTTAGGGCAATATGCTGACTTCTTTCTGCGCCCTTTTCTGGCAAACTTTCCCTCCTATGTGAAGGACACAGGTGACCTGTTAAAAAAGCTTGATGGAATAACTGTATCTGAAGACACTTTACTAGTGTCTTTAGATGTGGAAAGCCTTTATTCCTCCATACCACATAACATTGGTATAGGAGCTATAAGGTCTTTATTGGAAACAAGTGGCCCCAATTTTGACAAACACACCGACGTTGTCTGTGAGTTACTTGAATTTATATTAAAAAACAACATATTTTCTTTTGATGGTAGAATTTACAGGCAGTTGCGGGGTACAGCAGTGGGGGAGGTATGTGCCCCCATATATGCGTGTCTCCACCTGGGGGCCTGGGAACATGACATTTTTGATAAATTTAGTGAGATCTTTGAAGAATTAGTCCTATTATGGATAAGATAGTGAACGACATCCTACTATTGTTGGATGGTCCTATGGATAGCTTAAAAAACTTTATAAGTACTTTAAATGTAAATAATAATAACATTTTTCTAACCAGTGAAATTGATACTAAAGAATTAGCATTCTTGGACATAAAAATAATGAAGGAGGGAGTATCTATAGATACAGAAAATCATAGAAAAATTAATGCTACCAATAGTATATTGAAAGCCGTAGTGCTCACCCCCAATCTATGAGAAAAGGTATCCCAGTCGTCTAGTTTCTTAGACTAAGGCGTAATTACTCATCCCTAAATAAATTTGATGAACATGCAGTACCTATGATGGATAGGTTCCGCAAAAGAGGATATTCAAATAAGTGTATAAAAAAAGCCTATGTCAGGGCCAGAAAGAGTGGTAGGGATAATCTTCTCTACCATAGCAAACCAAAGGACAATACTAGACAAATAACGTTTATTACAACATACAATAATCAATGGAATAAAGTAAGAGAAACACTAGAAAAAAAATTGGTAGATTTTGCACCTGTATGATAAGGTGAAAGAGGTGGTGGGAGATTTTCCCCTACTCACAGCTAAAAGAGCCCCAAACTTAAAAAATAAACTAGTAAGAAGTTTGAAAAAAGCCCCTCTGCAGCAGATTGGATCAGGAAGAATAGGGGCATTAAAGGAAGCTTTCCCTGGGGGGAAGTGCATTTACTGTCCTTACATGGAAAAAAGTAATAGAATTTCTGGAAATTGTACAAAAGAATTTGATATAAACTTCTTTTTTAACTGTAACTCAGTGGGGGTGGTATATTTACTACACTGTGGATGCCCCCGTTTCTATATGGGAAAAACTAAGCGTATCCTTAAGGTCAGGATCCAAGAGAGATACCAATGTTGCTAGGAATTTTACTAAGTGCCATGCAGGTGATCCTAGCTCTCTAAAATTTGTGGCTATAGATAAGGGGGATCCAAACAAAAGAGGTGGGGACGTAGATAAATATCTCCTGCAAAAAGAGGCCAAGTGGATTTTTGTATTAAAAACAAAGTTCCCCCTGGGACTTAATGAAAATTCCGATTATGCTTGTTTTCTCTAATATCACATAATTAAGTAAGCAGTGATAAATAGAGGAGGTTTGTGTTTTCCATAAGACTATTGTACCCCAAGTTTAAATTCATGTTGAATCTAGCGGTGTATTTACCAAAGGAAAAAAGTTAAGGTAATTACCTAAATGTAATTCACTTCTGAATAGGTGTATGCTATTCCGATAAAAGAGGTTTTTGTATAATTAGATGTATATATTTAAATGCACAAGATGTATATACAATTAGATAATGAGACATTCAACCGGGAAATAAAGACAAGTTCCCTTTAATATTCAATAGGTATTTTAAAAAGTAGTTTGGGCAACATCAGGTTTAAAAGGCTGTTTGGAGTTGAAGTGATTACAGCCCTGACGAAGCCCCAGCAAGAGACTGCCTGTGGGGTGAAACACATATGTTGACGGCTAAGGCTTTTACTTTTTGCTCTTTTTAAAGGACTCAAGTCCAGACATTATTTCTATGTACCTACCTGGACATTCATAGGTGAGATATGCTAAGCATTCCTTATCAGCTTGCTACGTTTGGTACCTGATGCGAAGGCTGACACATAGCCGGTCGCAGCACTTGCTGTGGACATTCTGAGACTTACCGAGGTGGATTCTTTGCCTGAAGTTGACTGTTGTTTACATAGTGATACAAGAAAAGCTGCCTATAATTCTTGAATTTTCTATCACTCTAGTGAAACACAGTGACGTAAGAGGAGAAGGAGGGCTTACTGAACGCTAACACATTTCTAGTTTGTATACAAGCTCTCGATAAAGGGAGTCCCAGGAGGGAAATGTAAGCTGCTCCATACACGATCACATAAGCATTGTTAATGTGCCCCATGTCAAGGACTATATTCCAGTCCGGTCAGACCTAGAGTGCGGCGAAAGCCGCGGTCATTTACCGGGAAGATTACTCTGGACACTAGTCTTATAGACAACAACATCTTTGTTTCGCAGCAATATTATATGGTACTATTTACATTGAGGAGGCGGTATAGCTTCTAACATTGACATCATATGCCCTCTGTATATCACCTAATGTCTGCCTTATTCATTAACTCTGTGGCCAGGATTTTCAGCTAGTATAGGCTGTGGTGGTTAGATTGTATTTAGGATTGCTTTGTTTAGGTATACAATGTTTCTGTTATTGGTGTCACACAGAATTTCTTTGAATCTGGAAGATTAATAATAAAGAATTTTTGTTTTGAAATTAAAAAGAGTGCTGAATTCCCTTTCTCTTTAAGAGGATATAGCTATCCTCTTATCTTTCTATTCACATTTATGGTTATTTCTACTTAAAGGGTTTGCACCATTACCTTTACCAAAGTACAGAACAAACATCAGGTTTACTAAACCTGACATAGGATTAAGTTTTTCTCTCCTTTGTACATTTATTATATATATTTATATGTGTATATAATCCACACCAAGAAAGAAGCGGAGCACCGCCACACGGATCGTAATTAAAACGTTGACTTTATTCACAAAAGTTAAATGTTTTTTCCATAGCCGGATCAAAATACCACTATGACAGTGGAGATGGAGAGAGGCGCTCATTCCTCAACACTACTGCTGACGCGTTTCAGCAAATACAGCCGTAATCGTAGCTGCAGTGTATAGATCAATTAGACCTTTTAAAACACATAATAGTATGTGATTGGCTAAAAACATTAGCAACAAGTGAAGCTTCAGGGGGATATTTATCAAAGGTCTGTCGGACCTGATCTGACAGTGTGTAACAGGTCCGACAGACCTTGCTGAATGCGGACAGCAATACGTTCTCTGTATTCAGCATTGCACCAGCAGCTCTTGTGAGCTGCTGGTGCAACGCTGCCCCCTGCAGATTGGTCGCCAGCAGGGGGTGTCAATCAACCCAATCGTATTCGATCAGGTTGAATTCCGGCAATATCTGTCTGCCTGCTCAGAGCAGATGGACAGCGTTATGGAGCAGTGGTCTTTAGGCTGCTGCTTCATAATTGCTGTTTCTGGCGAGTCTGAAGACTCGCCAGAAAATGGGCCCTCAAGTTCTATCTAGAGCTTGATAAATGGGGCTCTCAATCTCTACCTCCTAATTATGTGAGATATACATCACCTTACATTTAACCTTTTATGTTACCGGTGCATTGTTATAGGATTAACCTATTGTTAAGTTTAATACATTGCTTAGTACAACAGAAAACTAATAATAAGCAGAGACAAATAAAGACTTGTCTATCACTGCTATGAATTTCAGTGATTTAAATTACCAGTGTTGTGCATGGTGACTTTTTAGAACAAAAAAGAGAGGATATAGAGAAGTGATGACATTTGTAACAGATAACTGTCACATTAGGTTACCCAGATTTGAAACATAACCTGGCCCATTTCTAATGTCCACTTCTAAGAATAAAATATCCATTCATTTTCCTAAAGTATTTATCTAAGGATAAATTATTTAAAAAAAAATTACTTCATTTTTTTTATTAACCCCTTGAAAACAACTCAAGATAAATAAATTATTGTGACAGATATTATATGAAGTTATGCACTGTAATATGAGCCTGTGTGAATAGAATAGAAAAAAGGGGAACACCATGTGAAGAGATGTGATAAGGGGGTAGGAGAAGAGTAATTTGGAGTAGGTTTCCTGGTATTCACAAGAAAAATATCTAAAAGCCCTATTCCCAGAAATTGATCAGGTCATAGTCAGAATTAAAACCATCTGGAGTTCTTGTTTTGAGCTTGTGAATCCAGAAAACCTCCCTTTTTCTTAAAAGCTTGTCCCTATCTCCTCCCCTAAATGGACATTTAACCATCTCTATAATGGTCCATTTTAAATACTCAGCATTTGTGCCATGTACATCCTTAAAGGGACAGTCAACACTAGAATTTTTGTTGTTTAAAAAGATAGATAATCCCTTTATTACCAATTCCCCAGTTTTGCATAACCAACACAGTTATAATTAGACACGTTTTACCTCTGTAATTACATTGTATCTAAGCCTCAGCAGACTGCCCCCTTATTTCAGTTCTTTTAACAGACTTGCAGTTTAGCCAATCAGAGCTGTTTCCATGGTAAATTCACGTGCATGAGCTCAATGTTATCTATATGAAACACATGAACTAATGCTCTCTAGTGGTGAAAAACTATCAAAATGCATTTAGATTAGAGGAGGCCTTCAAGGTCTAAGAAATTAGCATATGAACCTCCTAGGTTTAGCTTTCAAGTAAGAATACCAAGAGAACAAAGCAAAAGTGGTGATAAAAGTAAATTGGAAAGTTTTTAAAAATTACCTGTCATCTAAATCATGAAAGTTTTTTTGGGACTTGACTGTCCCTTTAAAGTGCTGTACCAGGGGGGGCGGAGCCTAGCAGCACACACGGATGGATGTGTGAGAGCTGAGCTCCGGTATGTGATACAGCAAAATAGGTGAATAATGCCGTATAACTACACACCAAGAGGCTAACAAGGCAATGCGGTTGATGGTACAGTTCCCGGCTACAATCCGGAGAGAAATTCCCTAAGAAAAAGTGAGGAAATCCGCCCGATAGCAACTTTGCAAGACACGCATATATACAGCGGACGCCATCTTGGAGGCCATGCGCAGCTAACTATTATCTCTCTCGAAGTAGACAAGGGAATGACTGTTGGTGGTTCTGATTTCACTGCTCGATATGACATCAAGATGCAAAACCAGTACAAGAGGTAACTGGGTTTAAAGGGCACACAAACCACAAGAGGGGGACACAAAAAATAATGGTGAAGCATTACAGAAAGAGCGCCAAGATACGCACATAAACATCTCTCAGGCTGATGAGCATTGAGCCTTATATTTTTGCACACCATGGCTAGAATACCTCAATGTGAGGATTACAAACTGTGTAGATGCGATAGTGATGATATATAAAGCAAGCTGTAAGGACCACACACATCTGCAGAAAGTGAACTATCATTGAAATACCTGAACCGGAACACTGCTGGCAGCTATTATAAATCTCACTGGTGTTTATGCAAAGGAGAACTAAGCCACAAATTTACCCACAATAAATGGGACGCTGTCTCTTGGCAGCAGCATCTGAGAGCACAAAAGATATATATATTCATCACTCTGCACAGAAACGAGCAAGGTTGCCTGCACTCCTGGCCTGATTCATAATGTCTACCAGAAGGTTTCAAAAAACTGACAAACTCAATAAGCTTACATCTATGGATACATTTCTTAGATCCAATGCAGCCCATAAACAGCTAGAAACTACCGCAATGGAGGCAGAAGAGGATTCTGATTTAGAGTCTGAACAAAGCAAGCCTGCAGACGATCAAACACCGGTAACCAAAGCAGACCTCAGTATGCTGGTGTCAAAACAGGACATTGCATCAAATTTTGAAAAGCTCTGGGATAAAATTGATAGTCTACATACTACAGTGACTTCCAGTCTAACAGAAATCAAGAACGAAATGCTTGAAATGGGAAACAGGGTGGAAGCCCTAGAAAATGACAAGGAGGATATTGAGGAAAATGTAGCTGTTATGTCGCAAACAATCTCCCTCCAACAACAACAAATAGATGACCTCCAAGACAAAATGGAGGACATTGAGAATCGCACTAGGAGGTCGAACCTCCGGATAAAGGGTATACCGGAATCGATTGGACCAGCTGACCTTTTGTCTTATTTACAAGGCCTCTTTAAAGCTATCACAGGGGCTACAGATGACACAGAATACCAAATCGTAAGGGCCCATAGAGCACTCAGGGCCAGACCGCAGAAAGATATGCCACCAAGGGATGTGATCATCAAATTCCTCAGGTTCCTTGATAAAGAAAAAATCTTGAGTGCATCTCGGAAGAACCCCACGTTTAAATACCAGGGGAACGTGGTGCAATTCTTTCAGGATCTATGTGTGAAAACACTACAACGACGAAGCACACTTCGACCATTAACCTCATTGCTCAGAAAACGCCAGATCACATATCGCTGGGGTTTTCCGTTTGCCCTCAACATACTTAAAGATGGTAAGATAACTTCAATCAAGACAATACAGGAGATTCCTGGGGCTTGTAGGACCTTAGGTATCGAAGCACCGGACATACCGCCTGATCCCGAACTCAGGGAGAGGAGAGGGACACCAATCTTAACACATCCTCTCAAGAGATCCAGTTGGATTAAAGTGAATAATAAACGATCCAAGACATGATTCCTTATCTGACTGGAACTTTATTGGTGGCAGATCGAATTTAGGAGATTGGTGAGACTCTTTTCTAAAACACTAACAGAGATGTATTTTGAAAATTATATGCAACATACTTAGACTGTCATGGATGGTGAGCTGAAACCACTAGAACTTATTTTGTATACACAGATTATTTTGTTAACCTAACACTGCTCTTCAATTTTATTATTCTTCATCCACTACCACCTATGGTAAACAAGGGTAATAGTATGAGCTACAAAGTCACTGGTTATATGTTATATCAATGCAAATTAGGGAAATTTTGTATTGTTATTACTGTTTTTTATTACAGGATTATGTAAATTTTGTTATGTTATTTAATTGGTTTGTTTTGTGCCAAGTCAACTGCATCTTCGTTAACACCTTTTTGGGGCGCTACACCGAGGTTAAAAATACAGGGACTGTAGGAATGGACTTACAGAATAGCACAGAATCTGACACTTCAGGTTACCTAAATATCGAAAAGAGATGGTTATATACTGATGTATGCATTATTTTACTGAAATATTGTTATGGCTGAAACACTACACTTTCCTGGAGTAAACTTGATTTCACACAATGTGAGAGGCCTTAATTCAGACATAAAAAGGAGGACTGCACTAACACAATATAGGAAGCTTAAAGCAAATATTTTATTCTTACAGGAAACTCACTTTCTGAAAACACAAATACCCAAATATTGGTCCAAAGAATATTCGCAGCACTTTCATTCCACCGCTAACACTAAAACTAGGGGAGTCTCTATACTGATTCATTCATCCTTGGGTTTTGAACACAAAGACACAGTGAAAGATAGTGAGGGCCGCTATCTAATAGTGAGGGGGAATATACAGGGAACTGAAGTACTCCTATGCAATATCTATGCACCCAATGAGCAACAAGAACCATTCTTTAGATGTATAACTAATTTGCTTACCAACTGGTCCAGATCGAGAATCATATTGGCGGGGGATTTCAATATAGACCTTGTAGCACTAGGGAGGGCGACGACAGGGAACATTTCAAAAAAGAAAATAAGACAACAAAGCATAGCTAGGAAGGTTGGTGAACTATTCCGGCCACACGGGTTACAAGATACATGGGTCACACTGTACGGTGATACTACTGACACAACTTATTACTCCTCAGCGCATAAATGCTACACAAAAATTGATTATGTTTTCACAAGTCAAATATTGCAACCTACACTACGTGAGGCACATATCCACACTTGTGTTTGGTCGGACCATTCTATTACACAGCTTCTCCTGGGATCCCTTATGGAACCAAACAGAACCAAAACATGGACTTTCGACCCGACCTGCCTGAAACATCCTACCACAAAAGACAGATTACTAAAAGACATGAGTGACTACTGGAGAATTAATACAGACTCCACAACAAACCCTATCTCGGTGTGGGCAGCCCACAAATCAGTTTTCAGAGGACTATTAATAAAAGAAAAAACAAATTACAAAAAACAAGCTAACATTCGCTATCTGCAGCTCCAGCAAGACATTAATCTTTTAGAAAAGGAACATAAACAGACTGGCTCCCAAAATATATTGAACTCCCTAAACCAAAAGAAGGCAGATCTACTAACATTATTAAACGACAATTCTATTAGGGCAGCCCAAAGGCTTAAAGCTAATTATTTTATCTATGCAAATAAGCCTGATAGGTATTTAGCTAAAAAAATTAGAGAGGAGTACCAGTCAATGTCCATTCCACACATACAGAACACATCAGGCAATATCACATCTCACCCACAAGAAATTGTGAACACTTTTGCAGATTACTATAAAAAGCTATATGATGGGGAGAAAGTCCAACACAACACCCAAACCCAGACTATTCTCGAAAGGTTTTTGAACTCCGCGAAGCTACCACAATTAACTGAGGAAGATCGAGACCAGTTAAACTCAGCTGTTACACATGCTGAAGTGGTATTGGCCATAAAGGAGCTCAAACCAGGCAAAGCCCCGGGACCGGATGGATTCCCGGGGGAATACTATAGGCTTTTTAAACAGCTATTGACCCCCCACATAGTTAAATTTGCCAACCATGTACTGGAGGGCCAACCTATACCCGCCGACCTCCTACAAGCCAAGATAATTGTAATCCCCAAAAAAGGTAGAAATGCTTCGCTGTGCTCAAACTATAGACCCATATCTTTAATAAACCAGGATATGAAAATCTTGACCAAAATACTTGCCAATCGACTGAAACACATCTTACCCTCTATCATACATCCAGATCAGGTTGGCTTTGTAAAAAATAGAGAGGCTCCAGACAATATCAGACGAATGATTACGGTTATAGACTATTTACAACGCGAGCGGACGCCTTCTCTGATCCTGTCATTGGATGCGGAGAAGGCGTTCGATAGAGTGGACTGGGTATACATGAACACGGTGCTGATAAAGATGGGATTTACGGGATCTTTCATGAAAGCAATTAAAAGCTTATATTCAACACCAACAGCATATATCAGAGCAATAGGACACCAATCTGCAACTTTTAAAATTCTCAATGGCACAAGACAGGGTTGCCCACTTTCACCCCTCCTTTTTGCGCTCTGCATTGAGCCATTAGCTGCAAACATAAGAAATTCCCCAATCATTACTGGCTTGCAAATACAGCAGTCCCAGCACAAAATTGCACTATTTGCGGACGATGTGCTGCTGACAGTAACAAAACCACTCATTTCTCTCCCTCACATATATGACATCATACAACAATTTTCGGACGTTTCGGGATACAAATTAAATCTAGACAAATGCGAAGCACTCCCATTAAACTTACCAAAGCAGACCATCAAACTGATTGAAACAAATTTTGATTTTGACTGGGTGAAAAGTGACTTGAAATATTTGGGGATAAAACTAACGACACACTCTTCTCACCTATATAAAGCTAACTATATACCCATGTTTAAGTCGATTAGAGCTGATTTGCAGAAATGGAAGAGTTATAACTTCTCCTGGTATGGGAGGCTTTCGTCAATTAAGATGACAGTACTTCCGAGACTCCTGTATTTGTTCCGTACCTTACCCATAAGCATAGATAAATCTGACCTGAAAGCTCTTCAAACAGACCTTCATAAATATCTTAGAGGGTCTAGACACGCAAGGATACCTCATGACACACTCACTAGACACAGACAGTTGGGGGGAGTGGGATTCCCAAATCTAAGGGACTATTACTCGGCAGCTAGACTGGCCCAAAACTCTCTCTTAGGGAGAAGACAGGAGGACATACTATGGCCTAAATTAGAAGCACTCGTAGGGGGCTATGATGACCCAGGAGATATACTATGGGGTAAAAATACTGATGAGAGACTTAAGATTTCTCAGAACCTAATTACCAAGACGACGATCAAACAACTAGAAATATACAACAAACAATATGCATTTTTACCGGCTAATTCTTTAATAAGACCCATAAAATATATAGTTTCCAGAGAATCTAGTCGCCTCATAGATAAATGGGCACACAAAGATTTATATAGAATAGCAGACTTCTTGGTCAACAAGAAAATTATAACGTATCAACAGCTTCAAGATAAACTTGGAATGATACGCCTTCCCTGGTTTTTATACTTACAGATAGCTTCGGCTGTTACATCATATCTTAGGTTTGGAATAGAGTCCAAAGGCACAACCATCTTTGAGAGGTTGTGCAGTGCGGAGTTTAGACAGAAAAGTGCGATATCACATTTATATTTACACATCCAAGAATCACACACAACAACAAAATCTCCTATCATTCTTCGGTGGGAAGCGGACTTAGAGAGAACATTTGACTTAACAACATGGAACCAGATTTTTTTAAACTCAGCTAGAGGCTCATTGGGAGCGGATCTGAGGGAAAAAAATATAAAGACAACTTTCCGCTGGTATTTGACCCCTCTAAAAACAGCGCACATGGTTAAGGGTGGCACCACACAGTGTTATAGAGGTTGCACGCAATTAGGTACATATTTTCATATGTGGTGGGAATGCCCAAATGTTCAGAGGGTTTGGCTAGACCTGTCCAAGATGTTAACCACCATACTAGAGGATCAAGTTATATTGACACCTATGCAGGCACTATTGAACGTCGATGATTTGAGGTTTAACACACCAATAAATAAGTTAATTAGAATCTTATGTACAGTGACCCGCACAGCTATAGCAAAACACTGGAAACTAGGAGTGCCAGAGAGGGGGGAGATACTTGGAAGGATTAGAAACATGTTTGACATGTGTCAGACAGCTGCTTACATACAGGATACAGTTGAAGTCTTCAACCAAGTTTGGTTCTATTGGATTCTAAATGAGAAGCAAATATAAGGACGAGATAACAGGAGAGACAGAAGGAGACAAAGATATGAGTATAGGAGAAGATGGGAGGGATTGGAAGATGCGCTCTGAGGGTTCATAAGGTACGATGATTTGTTAAGAAACGTTTATTACTCATTTATTAATATGATTTATGCAGTTGACTGGCATAGGGGTTACATTAGTTAAATATGTTGATTGTTATATTTGTTTAGATTCAGAAAATTAAATAAATAATTGTTGGCTTCAATAGGAGCTATGATTGACGACACATGGTAAAGAGTGACTAACAGAACTCATTAAAAAGGAGGAAGCGGTGGACTATTAGAATCTGTTAAATGGCTTACATTTGTTTGAAATTTGTCAACTGTTTTTTTTTTCCACCGAACTGACCCATGTATTGTTCACATTGTACAACAATAATAAAAACTATTTCAATCTAAAGTGCTGTACCAAAGGGGTAGTGAGTTTCCCTTGTTTAATGCTGGAAATATGCTCCCAAATTCTTTCTCTCATTTCCCTGCTTGTGAGCCCCATATACTGTATCCCACATTGGTTGCATGTAAGGAGGTAGATGGCATATGTAGCTCTACAATTTAGACATGAGAGATGTTTAACATTTTCTCCAGTTACTTTGCTTTTGAAGCCTTCCCCAATATGAAGATGATATATAATACAGCCTGGGTAACTGCACCTAAAGGTGTCCTTTTTAATTGCAGCCATGAAGAGCCACTAGTTTGGATGGGCCTCAGTTGTGTGTGGGCTACGATGGTGCCTATGAATATACCTTTTTTAAATGTATATCTACACCCCTTACTGACCACATCAATTAAGCCATCATCAGAATTAAGCATATTAAAGTGTTTCCGAATGATATTACAGACTTGGGGCGCCATGTACTAAGGCGTCAATTTTTTCGCACAGACCGTATCGAAATAACCCGCCGGCATTCGCACCATGCGGATGGCACTTCGTTACATGAATGTACTAAAAACCAAGCCGTAAAATTTCGCGTCTATTGTGTGTCGAAGACAATCGGATTATTGATAACTTTGAAGCTTCGTTCGGCGCGAAAGAGCAAAGTTAAGAAGCAGTCTGCGACCTGATTGGTTTAGTTCTTTACCCACGTGACGATCTAGGTGTCATAATCGCCAGACAAGCGGCAACGTCTGGCTGCTGACATGTATAAGAATGTGCATTTTCCCAGAAATCTTAGAATATTGTTTATTTACTTTTCGGTATTCACTTTGACAAGATGGCTTGCATAATAGCTTCTCTATCCAAACGGAATCTCTGGATAATCTCTCGATCAGAAATGCTTTCCAAACCCATACGTGGAAGGAAAACTCTAGGGACTCTAATTCTTCTACCTCTCCTTCTCTGCAAGTTGTTAACCGGTGCCTGTATAGCCCTTCTTCCTCGTAATTGAATTAATCGGAAAAGAAACATGTGTAAAACTGTCTCCATCTTCATTCACTGATCCAAAAACCAATAATGCTACAATAGTAGTCTAGTCCTTTCACTTAAGTACTTCTACCTGGCGTCAGGTTGATAACCCCTATAGTTTTCTATTGTATTCGCTACCTAAATGGTCGCGAAGGAAATCACGCGAAGTTACAGTGAAAGTTGGAGCGGGCGGATTAGTTGTAACATTCATAATTTCCGATTACAGCGAATTTACGTGCGATCGAACATGTAGTAAGTGGAAAAAGGCTTTGGAACGATGAGTTGAGTAAAATTACGATCGCTGATGAAAAATAGTGGTTTTTCGAGCAGATCTCAGATTGATACATACGAGAAGCAGATCGTGAGCGAATTTTGACGCGGAAATACAGACGGACGGTCACTTCGAAGCTTAGTACATGGCGCCCTTGGTGAAAGTCATTACTGTATTGGGTAATAAATGAAACCCCCTTAAAATTTTCATTATTCTATTTTCCAGGTCTCAAAAATTATTTTCTATCTCTTACAGATATCCTTCTTTTGGATGCTATCACATCCTTTCTTTTGTACCCTTTACTGCAAAACCTCTCCTCCAGGTCCTTTGTGTGTCTTTTAAATTCTTCATTTCTTGTGCAGTTTCTGCAGAGTCTAATAAACTGTCCATTCAGGACCGACTTAAAGACCCTCTTGGGATGACAACTTTGGGCATGGAGGAGGGTGTTGCCGGAGATGGGTTTTCTGCAGACTTCTGTTAAGATTGTATTATCTGTTGTTCCTTGTAGGCATACAACAAGATAATTAATCTTAGTCCCTCCAAATTCAAAGGTAAACTGTATACCAACATCATTCTGATTATGTCAACAAAGATTTCCACATCCTCCTTAACTCCCTTCCAAATCAATAAATCATCAATAAAACTTTTATAATAGATGATCTTATCCTTTGAGTGTCCACCACATCCATAGATGTGGGACAGCTCCCACCAACAATCACAAAGAAGGCAGGATCCAGCTTTAGTGTATAATAAAATCCAATTTTATTAGGTTTGTTTAAAACGCCAAACAGGCTATAGAAACAGCACAAACAGAGTAGGTGTGTGAGCGTGACACCAGGGCTTACATGTTTCGGCCCGCAGCCGTAATCATAGCCATAGGTGTCATGCAGGTGAGTGCATACTTAAAAAGGTAATAGTAAAATGTGATTGGACAAGAATACAAATTCAAAATACGCCCACACTCCACAGGTAGAAAGGGAATTAACCCTTGTTTCCCTTGATATAGAACAACACGTGTAAATACATTAGCAGATCAATATATGTACAAAATAGTATAATCTCCAAAACAACATTAGTAAATGATATGAATGTTAGAAATGTTAAAAACATTGGCCATATAGACCGCACAGAATACTATGTAAATATAAGAATAGAAGATATACACATATAATATACTGCACTTAATGTACTATACTTCAGAATACGGTACAAAATGTATAATATGTTTACCTCATAACACTTAACACTTCAAATACACAATCTTGTATAGTTTAACCCCTGCCTACCAGATAAATAATAATAGAATATGTAATATAGTATCAATGCACCTTAATTTTATATATATATAATAGTGCTAGTGGCTAGCTGTGGTACTATATAAACCTTATAAATTGTGTATTAGAGGATAAAATAGGAGGATATGGGGAGAAACATAATACATAGTTCGGTTATGAATGAGAGTCAAAGGATGTGGATTGTAAAATTAAATAAAAATGAAAATGTAAAAAATGAAAGTAAAAAACGCTGGAATGAAGTGTATGTGCTCAGTATGATATATGCCCTAAAAGTACGGTCCTAGATGGCTAATACTAGGAAAATGTAAGAGAAATATATATATATACACAAACATCACAAATATAGCATGGTAATATCCTGATGATGAGCAGTAGTGCTTAAGGATATTTGTATATACATATACACCACTCCATATATAGGGCAACATTGAAGTGAAGGTATATAAACCCATAATTGCAGTAATACCAATAGTTGCACAGGATGGTAATTGGATAGTGCATTAAATGTATAATATGTTATACTATATATTATATAAGGCATGGTGGACATTACAGTAGGGCTAGCTAGTGTGGCTATTCCCAGAAATTAATTAAATCGTATCTGGAGTTTAATCCTAAAGGAAGTCTAGTTTTTAACGTATAAATCCAATATACTTCCCTTTTGGCAAGTACATTCTCTAAGTTGCCACCCCTCTTCGGCACCTTGGCTTGTTCTATTGCCAGCCATTTAAAAGAATTTAAGCTACATCTGTGTTTAGTGGCAAAATGTTGAACCAGAGGTGTACTTGACGTGCCTTTAGTAATTGTGGAAAAGTGTTCTCTGATACGTGAATTGATGTCCCTCGAGGTTAAACCTACATACTGGATATTACATAAGGTGCATATAATAATATATATGACATCCGTACTTTGGCAATTGAGGCAAGTTTTAATGGGATATGTCTGACCAGTTGTTGTAGAGGTAAATTCTTTAGTAACCCAAGCAAAATCACAGGGTTTACACTTTTTATGGCCGCATTTAAACATACCTAAATGTTGTAGCCACGAGCTAGTAGGTTGTAATGTCTGTTTGAGTTCTGTTGGCGACAGCATAGATGCTAGTGTGGGGCTTTTTCTGTATGAACACCTGACCCCTTGTTTCACGGTGTCAATCAGCTTATCATCAGCTGCCAGTAGAGGGAAATGTTTCTTAACTATATTACAAATCTGTGAGTATTGTGTACTGTATGTTGTCACAAAGTGTACACCTTGAAAATCACTGTGTGTTTGTTTGGGTTTGTCTTTCAAAAGTTGGTCCCTATCTAGCTTGTCCACAGCTGATCTAGCTTGTTTGATGTGTCTGCGTGTATATTTTCTTTCTTTAAGCCTCTTCTCAAGGCAATCAGCCTCCTGCACATAATCCACGGTGTTGCTACAGTTCCTCTTTAGCCTAGAGAATTGGCCCTTTGCAACAGCATATGATGTATTTTTGGGATGGCAACTGGAAGCGTGCAGGAGGGTGTTGCCAGAGATGGGCTTGCGATATACTTTAGAGGTGATTTGTCCACTACTTTCTCCTGTAAGGCATAGGTCTGAGTAATTAATAGACTTTGTGTCTGTAACGTAAGTGAAACTTAAGTTTAAATCGTTATTATTGATCATTTCCATGAAAGACAATATATCTACAGGAGACCCTGACCAGATAAAAAGAAGGTCATCTATGTAGCGTTTAAAAAAACAAATATGTGATCTGTATGGGTTACTGTGGTCAAAGATGTTGTCTAGCTCCCATTTGCCAAGAAATAAATTTGCATAGGAGGGGGCGTATTTCGCCCCCATGGCCGTTCCACATCTCTGAACATAGTATTGCCCTTCAAAGGTGAAAAAATTGTGAGTCAAAAGAAATTCTAGGATTCTCAGAACGTAGTCTTGGAAATCAGGTGTGTATTCTGTATGTGTAGTCAAAAAATACCTAACTGCCTCAATACCTTTATTATGTGGAATTCTGGAATATAGAGAGACCACATCCACTGAAAGCCAGTGATAGTTTGTTTGCCAATTTGTGTCAGTTAGTAAATTGAGTACATGCTTTGAATCCCTGGTATATGAGGGTAGTTGGTTAACCAGAGGTTGTAAAATGGCAGACATGGTAGAGGTCACCGCAAACAGGTCAGCTTCTCTGATAGTGATACAGACAGATCGTCTGATGAATATAACTCAGGAGGCGAATATAACTCAGGTGGTGACAATGAGATAGACAGAGTAACACAAACAAACACTATTTCTAACACTCAACAGGGCATTCTAAAGGTACCCACTGTTCCCACTGTTTCCTCCAATATTGCTAATGCCTCTAATATTCCCAGTATGCCCAACACAACATCTGCTAGCCTGGTACCACAAGCAGCTAGATCCAAAGATAAAAATACTGTGTCCAAATATGTTCCTACTAACAGACCAGATGAACAAATGAGTGCACACATTGGGAACACAGGGGCACAAGATATGCTACTTTTAAATCAGGTTTTTCCAATAGGTCCACCTTTGCAGGGTATAGGGGGGACACCTTACAACAGCCAAGAGAGATACCCTGTACGGGGCAACCGCACACAGACCAAATACAAATAAATAGTGTGGTAAACTTATCCTCAACTACACTGACTAAAGATCAAATAGATGTATTGTCTCTGGGTTTAGGTTTTGCACCTACTACAAGCTTTGACATTTTCCAAACACTCATCGATATCAACAAATTTGTAAGGAATATCACACTTAAGAAACATTTTGCAGACACTCCATATGAGATCACTCACTCTGAATCAACCAGTGTCCACACTACAACATGTACAGGTATAAACACATTTTCAGAAGTCTGTGATCTTATATCTCTACAAAATCTAGCCATAGAGAGTAACAGTGCATCTGGAACACTGAATAGGGCTTTTTCATTCAAAAATAAATCTACCTTCTACCCGATACAAAACAGAGGGCCAATAATAGAGACATTCCACGCACGAGTAGAGGCAGACCTACAGAAACTGAAGGAGACTATAGATAGTACAGCAAATAATCTGACCAAAAGACAATCCCAAGCACTCAGGTCATTACAACAACAACCAAATCTTGTGATTAGACCGTCAGATAAGGGCGGCACTATTGTAGTCCTTGATAGGAAAGATTATGTATCAGAAGCTCTCAGACAGCTAAGTAATCCTTCTGACTACTCACTCTTACCCAGAAATCCAACAAATGAGTATAAGAAACTCCTATGTGGTATCCTAGATGATGGTGTGGAACATGGTTTTTTGGATGAAAATACAGCAGACTATCTTTATGTCAAATATCCTAGGATCCCAGTGTTCCATATGTTCCCCAAGGTCCATAAATCATTAACTGATGTAAAGGGCCGCCCAATAGTTAGCGGCATAGACTCCTTATTTGAAAGATTGTCCCAGTGGCTTGATGCCATTTTACAACCTCTGGTTAACCAACTACCCTCATATACCAGGGATTCAAAGCATGTACTCAATTTACTAACTGACACAAATTGGCAAACAAACTATCACTGGCTTTCAGTGGATGTGGTCTCTCTATATTCCAGAATTCCACATAATAAAGGTATTGAGGCAGTTAGGTATTTTTTGACTACACATACAGAATACACACCTGATTTCCAAGACTACGTTCTGAGAATCCTA
The DNA here is from genome assembly GCF_027579735.1 of Bombina bombina. Lineage (NCBI taxonomy): Eukaryota > Metazoa > Chordata > Amphibia > Anura > Bombinatoridae > Bombina > Bombina bombina. Next base: position 1,218,734,487 of record NC_069500.1, on the reverse strand, counting down.
GAATTTCTTTTGACTCACAATTTTTTCACCTTTGAAGGGCAATACTATGTTCAGAGATGTGGAACGGCCATGGGGGCGAAATACGCCCCCTCCTATGCAAATTTATTTCTTGGCAAATGGGAGCTAGACAACATCTTTGACCACAGTAACCCATACAGATCACATATTTGTTTTTTTAAACGCTACATAGATGACCTTCTTTTTATCTGGTCAGGGTCTCCTGTAGATATATTGTCTTTCATGGAAATGATCAATAATAACGATTTAAACTTAAGTTTCACTTACGTTACAGACACAAAGTCTATTAATTACTTAGACCTATGCCTTACAGGAGAAAGTAGTGGACAAATCACCTCTAAAGTATATCGCAAGCCCATCTCTGGCAACACCCTCCTGCACGCTTCCAGTTGCCATCCCAAAAATACATCATATGCTGTTGCAAAGGGCCAATTCTCTAGGCTAAAGAGGAACTGTAGCAACACCGTGGATTATGTGCAGGAGGCTGATTGCCTTGAGAAGAGGCTTAAAGAAAGAAAATATACACGCAGACACATCAAACAAGCTAGATCAGCTGTGGACAAGCTAGATAGGGACCAACTTTTGAAAGACAAACCCAAACAAACACACAGTGATTTTCAAGGTGTACACTTTGTGACAACATACAGTACACAATACTCACAGATTTGTAATATAGTTAAGAAACATTTCCCTCTACTGGCAGCTGATGATAAGCTGATTGACACCGTGAAACAAGGGGTCAGGTGTTCATACAGAAAAAGCCCCACACTAGCATCTATGCTGTCGCCAACAGAACTCAAACAGACATTACAACCTACTAGCTCGTGGCTACAACATTTAGGTATGTTTAAATGCGGCCATAAAAAGTGTAAACCCTGTGATTTTGCTTGGGTTACTAAAGAATTTACCTCTACAACAACTGGTCAGACATATCCCATTAAAACTTGCCTCAATTGCCAAAGTACGGATGTCATATATATTATTATATGCACCTTATGTAATATCCAGTATGTAGGGTTAACCTCGAGGGACATCAATTCACGTATCAGAGAACACTTTTCCACAATTACTAAAGGCACGTCAAGTACACCTCTGGTTCAACATTTTGCCACTAAACACAGATGTAGCTTAAATTCTTTTAAATGGCTGGCAATAGAACAAGCCAAGGTGCCGAAGAGGGGTGGCAACTTAGAGAATGTACTTGCCAAAAGGGAAGTATATTGGATTTATACGTTAAAAACTAGACTTCCTTTAGGATTAAACTCCAGATACGATTTAATTAATTTCTGGGAATAGCCACACTAGCTAGCCCTACTGTAATGTCCACCATGCCTTATATAATATATAGTATAACATATTATACATTTCATGCACTATCCAATTACCATCCTGTGCAACTATTGGTATTACTGCAATTATGGGTTTATATACCTTCACTTCAATGTTGCCCTATATATGGAGTGGTGTATATGTATATACAAATATCCTTAAGCACTACTGCTCATCATCAGGATATTACCATGCTATATTTGTGATGTTTGTGTATATATATATATTTCTCTTACATTTTCCTAGTATTAGCCATCTAGGACCGTACTTTTAGGGCATATATCATACTGAGCACATACACTTCATTCCAGCGTTTTTTACTTTCATTTTTTACATTTTCATTTTTATTTAATTTTACAATCCACATCCTTTGACTCTCATTCATAACCGAACTATATATTATGTTTCTCCCCATATCCTCCTATTTTATCCTCTAATACACAATTTATAAGGTTTATATAGTACCACAGCTAGCCACTAGCACTATTATATATATATAAAATTAAGGTGCATTGATACTATATTACATATTCTATTATTATTTATCTGGTAGGCAGGGGTTAAACTATACAAGATTGTGTATTTGAAGTGTTAAGTGTTATGAGGTAAACATATTATACATTTTGTACCGTATTTTGAAGTATAGTACATTAAGTGCAGTATATTATATGTGTATATCTTCTATTCTTATATTTACATAGTATTCTGTGCGGTCTATATGGCCAATGTTTTTAACATTTCTAACATTCATATCATTTACTAATGTTGTTTTGGAGATTATACTATTTTGTACATATATTGATCTGCTAATGTATTTACACGTGTTGTTCTATATCAAGGGAAACAAGGGTTAATTCCCTTTCTACCTGTGGAGTGTGGGCGTATTTTGAATTTGTATTCTTGTCCAATCACATTTTACTATTACCTTTTTAAGTATGCACTCACCTGCATGACACCTATGGCTATGATTACGGCTGCGGGCCGAAACATGTAAGCCCTGGTGTCACGCTCACACACCTACTCTGTTTGTGCTGTTTCTATAGCCTGTTTGGCGTTTTAAACAAACCTAATAAAATTGGATTTTATTATACACTAAAGCTGGATCCTGCCTTCTTTGTGATTGTTCGTATCCACACCAGCTTGGGATCCGCTTTAGCCCCTGTTCACCTGTATCCTGTTGTAAACCCGGGTGAAGACAGAGAGCACCGCCCCCCGACCGAAGAATCCTGTGACGTCACGATCGACGCTGAAAGTCCGTATGGCAAACCAGAAGCGCTGCTGGAGTCTCATGTGAGTGCCGTTTACTTGGAGCTATTAGCCCACCGACAAGGTTTCGGTCTGACCACGTAGGTCACCCGGCATATCCAGAGCATCTTTGTGGTAAAGATCATACAGCCAAGTCGCAACTACAGGGGCGGCAGAACTCATTTGGGGTAAGTCCCGGGAACAACGAAATAGACTGTTGCATATGTTTGTTTGCAGTGGAGTTGCATATTTGAAGAGCTTTTCTCATCCTTTCATATTTCTCACAGCTCCCACCAACCCATAAAAAGGTTGGCATAGGAGGGGGCAAACTTTGCCCCCATAGCTGTCCCTACATCTCTGGAGGTAGTGGACACCCTTGAACACAAAATAATTGTGGATAAGTAACATCTTGGTCACCCTTAGTATATACTGCCGAAAATTTAGGTTATAATTAGTAAATCTCTCTAGAAAGTAGGTTTTATTTGTTTGTTTTTTTACTTTGTGGAGGGCTTGATGTAGGGGCTGCTTCAGTATTAGGATGAATACTTAGATGTTGTTAATATTAAAGTGAAGAAGGTTTTGTGGGAGTGCCCAGATGTTAAGAGGAGTCATGTTGGGGTTCCCTTAGGTATTAGTATAGCATCTGAGCCAGTCAGCAGTGTCAGTCATACAACTGCTATAAAGAAAAAATATACAATTAGTGAACATTCTACATATAAATAAAACTTCATGAAAGGATATGTGTCCAACTAGTTTACCAGTCTTAACGATCTTCTTTATTAACAGATAATTTGAGATTATATCCAAGAACCATGGGGGTAAAAAAATACATAGTGCAATATTGGAATGATATACTATTCACAATAGTACTCACATTCTGTAAATATGTGAACCCAGCTCTTAGTTTAAACAGCATTGGTTGTAGATGTCATAAGCCTTTGCAAAAATCTGCTAAAGCAGCTCAGGTAAATAATAACTTTAATTAAAAAGAAATAAAAACAAGATGGCAGGATACTCATCACGTACAAGAGGTAGGTAAACTATCACAATTAAAACACCAGCCTTTTCTTTGAAACTCTGTGTATTTCCAGGATACACAAGAAAGTCTTTTTAGAGTTCAGACACACTGCAATAACCCTACTCTTACTAGTGGTGGTCCACCCTCTTTCACATCCAACGTACGTTTCTCCAAATCTCTTTGGCTTTTGAAAAGTTGATATAACCTTGGCTTGGGAGTTACAAGGTGTGCAGGTGTTATTTAAATCACTGGACTAACATGGCTACCCCAATCAATGTACATATATATATATATATATATATATATATATATATATATATATATACTGTATATATATATATATATATATCTATATATATATATATATATATATATATGTATATATATATATATATATATATATATATATAAAATAATATTTTAAAGGGGCAGGGTTGCTGTACCTTGGGCTTGAACTTGCCCCATGGGCCAAAAGTTATCAATCCTCCCTGGAATTTGGTATTATAAATGGATGGTTAAATATTTTTACCAAGACATCTTAATATGGCTGAAACTTTTTTTAGCGCACCCTATACTTTTAATGAATAGTGCAAGCAGCACTATTAGCACACAGACCTAAAGAAATATTATTATTAAGAGTATAGTACAGAACTACATGAAGACCTCCACTACTTGCACATCATTGGCTTACTGGACACTTGGCTTAGCGCACCATCGACTTAGTGCTGAATCGATATTCAACATTACTTTTACTTTGTGCCCCCAAATAAATCTATTATTTGAGAGATTTAGTGCACCTTTGCTGTCCCACATGCTTGCATTCCTTAAAATATCACTTAAGCTTGTAAAATGAGCACAGTTGACTGTGCTTTTAGCGCTCCACTTGTAATCTGGCCCAAACGTTTAATTATGCATAATTTTAAAAAATTCCAAAGTGCTGTAATTGTTAATTTTACCTGATTTTCCTTTAATGTAACACTGAAAGTTGATGCTGTTTCCACGCCTTCACAGAGGATGGAGTGCATTCTGTGAAATGCAGAACCCTGTCCCTCAGTGATAGGTTGTACCAGAGCTTGTGTATATCAATCCTAGTTTGCCACAACAAAGAAACTATGATAAATAACATCCAATAGGCTTTTCAATGGGTGTGTCCTGGTCCTGCAAAACCATGCATATTTTTCTAAGAAAATGCAGCGCTTTTGCAATGTAGTAAATCATTTCTGGAGCATAAAACAATTTGAATATCCCTTTAAATGTGGCATAAAAAATAGAATATCTTCCTAAATGTCAACCAGATCAGAATATGTAACCAAATCATTGCATGTCACACACAGAAAAATATCTAGCGTGCGAGGAACAACAGAGCTGTAATATGGTACAGTCTAAGTGACCTTTATTGAGCATCATATGTGGTTTACCGGATTTATATTTATCCCAGATCATTTCTGACCCTTCACCAGTTCCTGTAGATAATAGCCTCAATATTCTGTAATTATATAACAGTCTTCATTTAACCACTAACTTTGAAAATCAGTTTGAAAATTTGATCTGCGAATGCAACACCTCATTATAAAAGTCAGTACAGTGTTGCCTCACTTAGCTGACAAGGACAGTTGCCAAAAAGATAATTACTCTCTGCTTAGCACCAGTGTTTTGGCTCAGACAGACATCCCCTGAGGTTTATAAGGATTAAATGAAAGACAACATGTAAAAAATGTATGCAACTGTCATTTGGATGCAGGAAATCTAGTGAATCTATACATGCTTCTGTAACGTCTATTCTGTCATTTATGTTAGTTCGATGATACACTGAAACGAATTAAAAATCAGATTTTCAGTTTCCAGCTGCCCAGCCCCAAATATACTTCCCAAAGCTCATTTGGAGACACAAACATTTGTATTGAAATAGAAAGAATTAGGCTTCCTGTAAATTTCGTCTTTAGTGAAAGTTCTAAATGAGGGAGTTGCCTTCAGTATTTTAAGTGAATTTGCTTTGCTTCCTGAATGTGATGTGACAGACAGATAGGCATATGGTAATTACAAGATTGACATCACCACCAAAGCTTATCTCTTTGATCACTGTACAGTTATTTTTTAACAATAAAGCTTTTCCTTTTTAACTTAATACACATAGGGACAGATTACGAGTGGAGCGCTATTTAGCACTTTCACTAGAGCTCTAATGGCGCTAGAAGTAAACTTTTCACGCGCATCGGGTTGCACTCGTATTATACGTTAAAAGTAAAAAGTTATCATTCTCGCGCTAACCCAATGCGCACAAAAAGCCAAACCTTCCGCACGATATAACCTATTCCCCCATAGAAGTCAATGTAGCAAAAAAAGTGGCGAAAAACCTAACACCCCACTCACGTGCAAACCCGATCCCATAGTCTCATGTGTACTTTTTCGCAATCCGATGTTCTTCACATACAAGATTATGTTCTATTTATTCATAAATACATATTTCTAGATATATCTGATGGTATTTTGGTACAATATATATTTATACCTATATATATATATATATATAAATAATTTTATATAGGTATAGATATATACTGATATATATAGGAATATTTATCTATAGATACTTAGAACATAATCTGCTATGTGCAGAACATTGGAATGTGAAATATTTACTGTAAATACACAATATAACACATAATTTAATATCATTATTGCATAAATATGCTTTAATATGTTCTCACCTACTTAACTGCAAAGGGCTGCAAGGCTGCAATGCACTTATATATGCAGGCATACCTCATTTTATTGAGCTTTGCTTTATTGTACTTTGTGTCAAACCTGTTTTTAGCAAGTCTATCTGTGCCATTTTTCCAATATATATATATATATATATATATATATATATATATATATATATATATATATATATATATATACATTGTTTTTTTAGACATAAGGAAAGTGTAGAGCCAAATAGGCTTGCAGCGCCTTAAGGGTTAAGGCTGGCAGTGAGTGGGATAGAGGAATGGGAGTTGCAGTAAGTTGCAACAATGTTGCAGGGCTAGGGAGTGGCTTACCTTTTGTCCTGATGAACCTTTATTTCCTCTTTTGCTGCTGGGCAAGAAGCTGTCAAGTTGCTGTCAGGCTGCTCTAGTTTTTTCTTTTTCACCATGAGGCGTTCCAAGCGTTCTTCGGCTCCTCCTTTGAGATTCAGGGAAGGGAAGAATCCTCCGGCTGTCTGCAGTGGCCTGGATCAACAGGTAAGTGTCCAAGAATTAGATGACATTGTTCTACCATCCCAAAATCCCCCACCTCCCCCTCCTTCCAAACCCCTGCCTGATCAACAGGCTAAAACAACTTCCAATACCCTGGTGGAGGATATACATCACCCTCCAGCAGTACAGTTGCATAGCCCTGTCCACAGTCCTGCCCATGTGGTTATGGAGACTCCTCCTGAGCATTTGAATCCTCTCCCTTTAACAGGGCCTGCTCACAATTGAACCCCCCAGGAAATTTCAGCATCTTTTGTGCAGTTATTCACTGCACTACCTGACTCTGCGACAGGTGCAGTCCGGTGGCTACTAATCCTGCTCCTTTATCATTAGGCAGCGGGATGCTTAGCCACGTGGCTTCAAATTTGCCCCCTATATCTGGTGCAGTTGGTGTAGGCCTGCAGGACGGCATAGCTCATCTACAGCCTTCCTCTGGCCCCGTAGTTTCCCAAGTGCCTACTGAGGTAGGCCGCCCGGATCATGCAGCTTCCCATGATGTGGTTAAGCAGGCTGATCCCACAGGCCCACAGGCCTCATCAAAATATCCCCAAATATCACCTTTTTATGTGCCCCCGGCCTACCTTTAGTTTCAGGCCCACCCGGACCTAGATCCTCAGTCCCTCTATCTGCTGACATACCCCTGGCCCTAAATAATATGCGCCTGCTGCCCCATTTCATACCCCTCCTAGGGTTGCCCCCGGGCCACCTGTTAACTTAGGCCCAGGCCTGCAGGCCAACATGGGTCTGGGCCTAGCCGCATGGAGCGGCGTTGTCTCTCCTGCCCATCCGAGCATTCCTCCGGTTGTTCTACCATGCCACACTACCCCTGCAGCTGATGGCATACTTACCTGGCCTCCTGGTGCGCAGATCGATCCTCCGCCATCTCGCGACTCCAGGCCTTTCACGTGTGCACAGGTAATGGCACCTCCTTCATTTTCAGTTGCGGGCAACGTCACTTCAGGTGATGTCACAGCCCTCGGGAATCACTCCATACCAGGCTCGGTGCAGGTGAGCACCGCAAGTGCACAGCAGCCAAAGAGAGCCTGGTGGGTTACGTCTCTGAGTTTAGGAGAAGGATGGCTGGTAGTAGTATCCTAACTTTCGGTTGACAGGAGATGCATTTGTGGTCCTGGCTAGGCTCAGAGAAATCCCCCTCTCCTCCCTCAACACCCCTAGGGCAGGGTACTCACTTTTTAAAGTAGGAATAGGCGAAAGGGGAGAGAAAGTTGGGGCTTTCAGGTGAAAATGTGTGAGAAGGGCAGTGCCTGTATCTACAGGCACGTATGTAAATTTTGCAGAGGGTATCATACCGGATCGGACTGTACCAGCAAAAAGACCTCCAGTACTGAGAGAACTGTTTCTAAGTTCACCCCTGCAGCTAAGAGCACCCACCCCAGTGAGGGTGGACGCTCTCAAGCCATGGCTTCGTGCATACCCCGACTGCCAGGCAGCGGACCTCCTTTTGGCAGGCTTTAAGGACGGCTTTGTTATCCCTGTAGGTAGACCAGTGGTGGGTTCCCATACTCAACAGAACTTAAAGTCTGCTTATCAGCATCCGGGCATGGTTAGGGAAAAGCTTGCAAAGGAAATATATATGCAGAGGATCCTGGGCCCCTTTTCTTTTTTTTTAACATAATTTTTATTGAGTTTCATAATTATACAGAAATATTTCAAATACATCATCATTCATATGAGCTATTGCAAATAGCACTTGTTAATTTGACAATAACATACATGCAGTTGAGAAATATCACAATTGTCAGTTCAGCTATTCTATTTGCAACTGTTTAATAAACTGAAGTAGCCTTCTAAGAGGAAGATAAGAACAAAAATGCAATTTTCTTTGAAATGAACAAGTCAATCTAGTACATATATTTTATTTCATATCAAAAATATAGAGTGGGCTTGGAAAGGTATACACATTATTTAACCTAAACCCCTACTTTCCTGTACATATATCTTTGTCAATGATACTGATGGATATCTAACGTAAGAGATGAATATAACCTCTGAGATTATTTCACTTACTTACCTATTGAGCAACCCAACTAACTATCTTACACCCCAACAAAAAAATTTGAGAAATTCTTAGCAATATCTGTCCTTGTCAAGGATTTGACTAGTGGGCCTAACGAATAAGTATAGTCACTCATATTAACTGTGCCTTTCTACCAATTTAAACAATCCATTTATTAAGTTCCCTGACTTCACATGCAAAGAGAGATAAAAAAAAAAAAGAAGGAAAACCAAGAGTGAATAAAATTATCTTCTCTCTCCCCTCCTCACCAAGTGCCCAGTAACACTAAATCGGTATGTCTGAAAGGGAATATTAGATATTCAATTTCCGAGGGCGGGAAAGTCTTGATAAATTTTGCCCATTTGTCAAAGAAGAATTTTATTTCCCTTTCTAAGTTTAGATCTGTAGCTTTCTGTTCAATTAAGTATTGTTTTCTGAGATAATTTTTAACTTCAGTGATTGATGGTGCTATCCTGCTTTTCCAGTTTTTGAATATTAAATTGCTGGCTGCTAAGATGACTAGGTTTACAATTTTAAAGTCCGTAAAATTGTTATTCTTATCAACTAAAAAGATAGTATGGAACAATGTTATTTTAAAGGGGATGATTTTTAATGTTTTATTTAACCAGTATTCTAATTTATACCAAAATTGTATAATTCTTGGGCAATCCCACATATGGACTAGAACCGCTGCAGGTAAGCTGCACTTAGGGCACTTATTGAAGTTCATGTTGTACCATCTGTAATCCCTCTCTGGTGTTTAATATCTTTGATATATACGTTTTAAATGTGACTCTCTCCAGGTCTCAGCCATGGTTGCTTCCAGTGATAATTGAATTGACCTGGACACTTGTAGTTCACTATTTATATTGACCTGGTTTACCCATTTCTGTGCTATTCTCATTAAATTCTCATCTCCTTTGTGAGAAACAAGGAGATTGTACCAAGGAGCTATGGAGAAATGTCCTGCTCTATTCAGTATTATCCAATTGTCCAGCTTGCCCCACATCCATTTCCAATTGTATTTATTGATTAATTGCCAAGCATAATGCCTGGTTTGTAAGTACATAAAGAATTCCTGATATTTTAAATTAAATTCCAATTTCAATTCCTCGAACGACTTAATGACACCTGATTCTTGCTTAAAGAGCTGCGAGACCTTTATTAGTCCTTGATTATGCCAGCGTAGTAATATTTGGTCTTGTGTTCCCTCCTGGAACTCTGGGTTCCCTCAGAAAGTTTGATGAGTTGGTATTTGAGTGTTTACCTGGATATGGGAACCAATTTTTCCCCAAGCTATAAGTACTGTGTAAATAGTCTTCAAGTCTTTTATTTGTTTAGGTACTTGTTGGAGGGAGATATGCAAAAGTGATACTGGGGAAAGTGGCTTTGTCACACTTTGTTCAAGATCATAATCAGTAAAATGATTTGATTCTGAGATCCAATCTGCCGTGATACGCCCAAGAAAAGACAAATTGTACAGAAATAGATTATGAAGGGTCATTCCACCTTTTTGTTTAGGAAGCGTTAATCTCTTTAGGGAAATTCTAGGTTTCTTAGCTTGCCAGATAAAATGGCGGAGGGCTGTGTTAAAATTCTTGACATCATATGCTTTTAAGATTAGTGGGAGATTTTGAAACACATTTTTGGCAATATGACCATTTTAAACAGCGCTATTCGTCCCGCTATTGAAAGGGGAAGATTTTGCCAATTCCTCATTTGTTGTAGTGCTTGATGGAGAATGGGGGTGAAGTTTAATGAGTACCATTCCAGAGGGTTTGCTGAAATGATGACCCCAAGATATCTAAATGAATTGGAGACTATTTTGAATGGATTGTCAATCAGAGAGTTATTTTTTTACCCTTAGCCACAACATTTCTGATTTGGTGCTGTTCATTTTATAACCTGAAAAGAGGCCAAAGGTATCGATTATATTTAATAGCTTAGGGATATTCTTATTGGTATTAGCTATGTAAACCAGCAGATCATCCGCATACAGCGCCACTTTAGCCTCTTTCTTGCCAATTGAATTACCTTCGATTTTTTGCCTTATCTTTATAGTTAACGGCTCAATTGCTAGGTCAAATAGCAAGGGTGACAGTGGACACCCTTGTCTTGTGCCTTTTTCTAACTTGATTTTGCCTGAAACCTGACCATGAATGACTAAACTTGTAGATGCTTGTGTACAGATGTTTTTGACTAGGTTAAGGAAATTGTTCGATAGACCAAACCTGCTTAATGTATCGAACAAATGATAATGATTAACCCTATCAAAAGCTTTTTCAGCATCTATTGCAACTACTGCTGCATCTGGGTATGAGGTTTGAAGTTTATCCTCAGAGTTTTTAAAATAATCAACAATCAAAAGAAGTTGCCTAATCTTAGCAGCTGAGCTGCGATTATACAAGAACCCCGCTTGATCATTATGAATGATCTCGGATAGTCCCTTTTGCAGTCTCTTGGCTAGTATAGATGTAAAAATTTTATAGACAGAGTTTAGCAATGCGATGGGTCTGTATGATTCTCTTTTTTGCTGACTCTTACCAGGTTTTAAGATAAAGATGGTATGCGACTCCAAGAAATTAGGCTGGATTTGGGTATTTTCGCAAAAATAGAAGTTAAAAAGTTTTGTAAGATAGGGAACAATTGTCTCATCTAAGCTTTTATAGAATTCATTAGGAATTGTGTCTGGGCCTGGTGCTTTCTCCATCTTTAATTCTCGTATTGACTGCAAGACTTCTAATTCAGATATTGGGGCATTTAAATTAGTTTTACCTTTCGTAATAGGGAGCTTATCCCATAATCTCTCCCGTGCTTCTTTATCAAGAGACGATGGAGCCTAAATATCCTTGTAATATTGAAAAAATGAGTCTAAGATTTCTTCTGTTGAAGTTAAGCGATTATTTTCAACCTGCAGGCATTCAATTGTATTTGATTGTCTGGAGTTTTTTACCAGTCTCGAGAGCATTTTGCCTGCCTTATTGCCATATTTATACAGATTAGATTGATATTTTAATTCTGATTGCACTGTTCGTGAGGTTATATATGAATCGCGTTCCTTTTTTACTCTAATATATTTATTCCAGTTACCCTCGCTAGGGGCACTCAAATAGCTGTTATATGCATTAGCCACTGAGGCTATTAATTGACTTTCCTTCTGTTTAGATTCGCGATTAAGTTTAGCTATGTATGCAATAATATCACCCCTCAAGACCGCTTTTGCTGTTTCCCACAGAATCGAGGGACTAGAGACCGAGCCTTCATTTAGCATAAAAAAACTCCTCCAATTTAGTTTTTAGCCACTCTTTAAATTTTATATTATTGCTGAGGTGTTTTGGGTAAAAAAAATGTGAACCACCTAGATTCTTCCTCTGAGTTGGAATATCCAACATTATTGGGGCGTGATCAGAAATACAGATTTCTGCTATGGTTGCTTTGGGTCCTGCTTGAAAGCATCTGTCATTTATTAACATTAAATCTATCCTGGAGAGACTCTTGGTAGCTCTCGAATGGCATGAGTAGGCCTTGCTATCAGGGTTCTGAACCCTCCATATATCCCTTACTGCTAGAGTTTGAAAGATATTTTTAAATAGCTTCATTTCCAAATGATCTTTTTTTGTTTTTCTGGTTGCACCTCTATATCTATATCTATCCAAAGAGAAGCAGGGAGCCATGTTGAAATCGCCAGCTATAATTAATTGACCCTCCGTGACCTGGAGGAGTTGCGCTTGGAGAGTATCCCAGAATTGATAATCAATTACATTAGGAGCGTAGAGGTTGCAGATGGTATAAATTGAACCCTGAATTTTTATTTTTAAAATCAGATATTCATAAACTAGCTTTTTCCCCAGGAGAATAGCAACTCCTTTCTTCCTATTTAACGAGGGCGCGAAGAGTGCCTCCGCTACCCAAGAATATTTTAACTTTGTTGATTCCTCTGTATTCAAGTGTGTTTCTTGGAGAAGTGCTACTGTGGTATTTAATTTCTTAAGGTGCGAAAGAACAGTCTTCCGCTTAATCGGCGAGGTTATACCCCCTATGTTCCATAATGTAATTCTGATCATATTGTTCCTAGCCAAATGTGATCAAAGGATCCGGGCATCGAGAGGGGAGGGGAATCAACCATGTGGGGGTAACAGGGAATAAGCATTGGGGAGAGGAGAGAGAAGAAAAAAAAATATATAATAAAATAAAAATAAATTTTTTTTTGTAAACCAATATAAAAAAGCAATAAAAAGACATTTTTAATTACAATAGAGTCAAGTCACCAACCATGATTAATTAACTAATATTTAAACCCATGTTCTGCTAATTTTTTCACTGCTTCTTCAGCTGAGTCAAAAAAATAGGTTTGCTCCTTATAACTTAGCTTAAGTCTAGCAGGGTATACAACAGTAGCTTGCCAACCTACTTTGATCAATTTTCCACATATTGGGGTGAGCTCTCTCCTCTTCCTGGAGGTCTCTATTGAGAAGTCCTGGAATTTATTACCTTCATACATGATTGGTTGATTTTTCCGATAGTGCTGTAGGTATAACATTTTATCTTGAAAATTTAAAAACCTTGTTATGATTGGCCTAGCTCTATTTTTATTAATTGAGTTTTCTGTAACTCTTTCAATCAAAATAGGTGGATAATTTGGGGGAATTTTTAACAATGTAGGTAGTATTTTGGTTATAATATTCATGAGGTCTTCTTGTTTAAAAGGGTCAGGAAATCCAATTATTCTAAGATTATTCCTCCTGGACCTATTCTCTAGGTCGTCGATCTTAACCTGAAGTTTCATGATCTCATTTTGATTACTTTCTATCATGGGAATATATGTGTTTGTGGTGTCTTCTAAATCAGAAACTCGTTGCTCCACTTCCTGTAATCTTGCAGAAAATTGTCTAATTTCTGCTGTAAGGGATATAAGATCCTGTTTGATTTCATTCTTTAATTAATCAAATTTTGGGGAGATAGCTTCTAGAATGCTAACTACCAGATCTTGGTTATCTTGCGTTGCTATGGTCTTTTGAGTTTTTGATGGAGTGCCTTCACTGGTGTTTTCTGCTAAAACATCCGATGGATTCTTGTTCCTGCGTTCCCTATTCTTGGTCGCCATGTCTGGATTGTGTTTGGGAGTGATAAATTTATCCATAAAGTGGAGAATGTGGTCGAGTACCGTGTGCAGTTAGGAATCAAGGCCCCAATTTGGGGTAAAGTGAAACGTGGGTGAAGAGAGAAGGAAGAAAAAAAAATATTTTTTAGATAGTCCAGGTGACGAAAACCCCTGTGAAGGTGGCAGTGCTCAAGTGAAGTGAAAAAATAAAAGCAAAATGTGATTAAATTAATAGGAGGACCAGGAGATGGCGGTTAGAAAGGGTGGTATATAAACCAGCGCCGAGCGATGCAGGCCCTACTTGATCAATAATATTGTTCTCTGCCTTGACTATAGATAGTATTCTCTTTAATTTAAACCCATGAATTTCAGAGGCTTTTTGAAGTGATTCACCTAACTTAGAGCCGCGTTATCAAAATAGAAATAATATTCAAGTTATTTCTCCTATATTTACTCTTCAGGAGGGTTTTTAAAAAAAAGCTCTGTGCAAAAGGTTTACCACCTTTCGGTGCACACTCTTATTTCTTTGAATCTAATTTTATTTATAAAATTAGCTCTCTAGGTTTTAACCTTGTGTTCTCTACCCCAAGAACCTAATGGGTTAAATTTGTCTGAAAGCTGGTAGCCTTTCCTGCCTATTTCAATTTAGATCTATATAGATCATCCAGAATTTGTATTAATATTTAGGCAGTATGATGCTGCATACGTGTGTATGAGCCACTGTATGTGCCAGTATTATTAGACTGAATACAGCTTGATTAGTGCTTAGCATTTCACTTAATCTAACTGTAGGAGGGAGGCTATAGCTTGCTAGCGTATGTAATGTATTCCTGAGTAGAAGTGCTAGCTAACTCTGTGAACTCCTCCTGTCTAGGGTCACATAAAATTTTTGTACCTGCTAATTTTCCCTCTTCTAAAGGGGGCTTTGTACAGTTGAGGGTTTTACCCTCTGGATGAACCTGTATTTTATCAAGAGTATGAACTTATATAGAATGGTCCTTGCTTGGTTAGAGGGATCAGGAATAGTAGGGGTCCCTCTTAACCAAGTTTTGTAGCAGGATGAATGATATAATGAAGGATAGACGTTAAACCAGTTATTCTGAAAGATATACCCTTTGATCTACATGCAGATCCCTTATATAACTTACACTCAATTGTTTCTGGTGGGGACAAAATTAACAATAAACCACAACACAGACAAACCCCTGATCCCTTTGCCTGATGGGATCTTTCATCTGACCCATATGGGGTTTAGCTGAGTAACTTCTAAGAAAAAAATTAAAGAAGAAAAACAACCAACAAGAGGGGAGGAACAACCATTAAATAAAGCATAAATACTGAGGATAAAGGGTATATGATAATTTGCCACTGTGCAAAAGGAAGATTGAGTTATATTGCATGACAGTGCTTAAGTTCAGTTCATAAAATCTTGTAAGTTCAGTTCATCTTTTCCCTTTTCCTCGCCCCTCTTATTTCTTCTCCTTCCCTCCTTTGTTCCCCTCAAACTCTATTAATTGAGGGTTTCCAATACGGAGATAAGGGTGCAGTCAATAGGTATCAACCAAATTATAAAAAGATTACCCCTTAAAAAGATTTCTAGCCAGCTTCAAGTGTTTTACTTTTAGGGACCCTTTCCCCCAATAAGTTCTTGCTTGATTATTCTTTTTTTTTTTTCAAAGCGGTATAAGCCGTTATCTAACACTCACCCCTCCAGAGTAGTATCCTCTCAGGATTCCAATCTTTTCTGCCGAATTAATGTGTAGAAAGCGGAGTGTGCCTTTGCGCTGCTACTTCAAAGTAGCCTCCATAGGATTTGCCGGAATCTAGCACCACGTGTTCAGAGACGCTGACCTCCCTTCACTGCAGCTACTTGTCTCCAGCGTGCTCTCTCTCTCAGCACTGTGGCTTGCGATCACCGACTCCTCCTCGCAACATCGGTGGGGAGGCGAGTCAATCAGCAGTAGAGGTCCATCCGGGTCAGCGTCACTCCGTAGCAGCGCAAACCTGGCGTCTCCACACTCGCAGCACCGGGTTGCCCTTAACTATTCTTAACTATTTTTTTATTTTATTTTTTAAATTTTTTAATTAAAAAAGAAAATAAATTATATTACAATTGTTTAGGAGACGCAGCTCCTATAATTCACAAGATCAAATGCAGACAGTTTCCAACATTTAACATGGTACAGCCAGTTACATTCACTGATAGTTCTTATTTAAGAAAAAAGAAAGAATAAACAAAAAACAAAATACCATCTTATGTAATTACCTGTTTTAACTATCAAAATCAATTGTACATTCTATCCATATTGGTAACTCAGCTCTTAGTAAGGTACATATATTTAGTCTGTAAGGGACAATGGGAGACTAATAAAAAGCAGACAAGTTCCATTGCAAAAAGAAGTGCAACCAATTACCTTCAGTAAGACTTCTATCTAACCATAAAAGACTTCTTGTGTGTATGCATGTTTTAACTACAGAGATATCAGTTATATATCCTGTCCGTATGATGACTCAAATCTTGGTATAAACACCACTGTCTAATCTGTAAGCATCTTTGAAAGTTTATACCCTCTTATCTGTTCCGCATGTGACCTCTATAAGTATGGCAAGTGACAGTAAATTACTATTTTCAACAGCTTAGATCTATTAGATACTACGAAGGTTACATTGAAATTTAATCTTATTACCATAACCTAAGATCCTAAAATTGGTCTATTTAACCTTGATCTGAGGAGGAGGGGAAGAAAGGGAGGGGGAGGAACGAAAAAAGGAAGAGAGACAAGAAAGAAAAGAAAAAAAAAAAAAAAAAAAGAAAAAAAAAAAGGAGCAAAATTATATAAAGACTACATGAACATTGGATGAGTGGTATGGATCTGGGGAAAAATATGTATCAGACTCTTACAGAGGTTATTAATCATACCATGTTCTAGGTAGGAGATCTAACTCTATTTGGCGCTGAACCCAGACTGAGGACTTGAAATGTTTCACCGCTTGCCTCTGCATCTCTAAGGGAAGTGAATAGATACATCTCTTCCATTTGCTGAAAAATCTGGTGATCATTTTTGGGTTATTGACTTTTACCTGGCACTGTTCCATCACCATTTGATGTTGTACTTCTTTTAAGAAGTCTATAAACTTAGGTGGAATATAGTTTTTCCATCTTTTTAATATTATATTGCGGGCCGTCAGGATTAATAGATTTATAAATCTATTGTTGGGTATAATGGGCGAAAGTTTGCATAGAAACATTATTTGGTGTGGACTAAGATTGAATTTTACCCCCATTAATTTACCTATCCAGAAATTTATCTTTTGCCAAAATTGAAATATTTTGGGGCACTCCCAAAAGGAGTGCAAGAGGTCTGTCTGTTCTTTACAGCATTTGGGGCAGTTCTTATTCTCTGGACTCTATTTTGCCAGTCTGGTGGGCGTTAGGTATGCCCTATTTAATAGTTTCATGTGAGATTCCTTCCAAGAATGCATACAAGTCGCCCCAGCGCAAGGGTAATACTCTGTGAGAGGGTCTCACTCTCGACCTCCATTTTTTCTTTAACCCATTTTGATGCTATTTCGGTAAGATTTTTCTGACCCAGAAATTTCATAATTACGCCGTAAGTTATGGAAATAGAATTCACCCCCTCACTATATTGCGTAATAAAGTTCTGTAACTTTTTGCCATCGATCTCCACCCCAGATTCTTGCCTTAAATTTTCTACCCAGTGCCTAGTTTGTAAATAAGCAAAGAAACTAGACCTTGGGATACCGAACTGCTGTGTTATCGTTTCAAAGGAATGAAGCCGGAGATTGCTCCCCTCACATAACTGGATCACATATTTAAGTCCTCGATTAGCCCATAACTCAAATATCGATGAGTCATGAGCTGCTGGGAAACTAGGATTACCACATAAAGGTAGAAATTCTGATTTTCGGAAATCAGTTCCCAGTTCCTTGCATATTTTCTGCCAAGCCTGTACAATATACTTAAAGGTATGGAGATAGTTAACTGGGTCTGGAAGCTTGCCTGCTGGGTGATGGAGAATCGCCTTAAGATTAAACGGTTTTATCACTGTCGACTCCAAGTCATAAAATGTAACCAGATTTTTTTCGGTAATCCAGTCCAAAGCAAATTTCACAACTGCTGCATAATTATAAAGCTTTAAGTTGGGACAAGCCATTCCACCAAAAGCTCTAGGCAGAGTTAACTTGTGAAATGATATACGTGGTTTTTTACCTTGCCAGATAAATTGATTAAAGGATCTATTAAGGAGAACACAGTCTTTTTTATATAGCAACAGGGGGAGGTTCTGTAAGAAATATAAAATTTTAGGAAGTAGGACTACTTTGATTAACATTATTCGGGCCGTAAGCGAAAGGGGGAGATTGCTCCAGCTCCGTAGTTTAAGCAATAGTCCCTTAATACATTGTTTGAGATTGAGATCGTACCAACGGTTGGGGTCCCTAGTTAACTTAATTCCTAGATAGGTAATTTGCGTCGATTCTCTAAATGGGTGCCGGCTCTGACCTATAGGTTTACGAATCCACATAATCTCAGATTTTCCATAATTTATTTTATATCCTGAAAAAGAACTAAACAGATTAAATAATTCCAGAAGACGGGGGATTGAGTCCTTTGTGTAACTAAGAAAGAGAAGGAGGTCATCTGCGTATAACGACAGAACTAACTTATGCTTCCCTACCAGAATACCATGTAATTCCTCCCTTAAATACACTGCCAGGGGTTCAAGGGACAAGTTAAATAAAAACGGCGAAAGCAGGCATCCTTGCCGCGTACCGCGTCCGAGAATAACCTTTTCTGTTGCTTCCCCATTTACTATAATTGTAGAGGTTGGTGCCTTACAAAGCTGTGATATAAATTGTTGGAAGTGACCAGCGATACCGAATTTCCCTAGGGCTGTTATTAAGTGATCCCATATAATGGAATCGAACGCTTTCTCAGCGTCGATTGTGAGAATAGCAAGGTCTGGCTTAAGATACGATCTCTGTCTTTCCACTTTGTTCCAAAAAAAATCCAGAACCAATTGTACTTTCCTCAAATTCTTGACAGGATTCCTTCCTGTCATAAAACCGGTCTGATCTTGGTGCACCAGATAACCTAATGGGGCTTTTAATCTGTTAGCAAGAATGTGAGTAAGAATTTTATAGTCTTGATTCAAAAGTGAGATAGGCCTGTAGGAGGCGGGCAATTCAAGATCTTTATCTTTCTTTGGAATCAGAACTATGTTAGATGCCGCGAACAAACACGACTGTGGCTTGTTCTGAATATAGTAATTGTTATAAAGTTGGACCAGCACCTTCGGAACTTGATCCAGAAGTAATTTGTAGAATTCTGCTGGAAGGGAGTCTGGCCCGGGAGCTTTCCCGATTTTTAACTTTTTAATAGAGTTAATAACTTCTTCCAGAGAGATAGGGTCATTCAGTCTTTGTAGGTCCTCTCTCGTGATTTGAGGTATAGTTAGCCCTTGCCAGAATTGTTGCTTTGATGATATATCTATCTGTTTAGCTGCATATAGTTCTTGAAAGGTCTGAAAGAATGCTTCCCTAATTCCTGCAGAATCCGTAATCCTGATATTCCTAAATTTAATTGCAGTAATAAGATTCTTCGTTTGTCTGATCTTAACTATTCTAGCTAGATATTTAGCTAACGTGCCTTGAGCGCCTGAATATATAGCCTTCAATTTAAGCTCTTCTGAAATCAGGTTTTGTTTCAGGAAGAGATCATAGAGTGCTTTGCTCTCTTTGTATTTGAGCCACTGTTCTGGCAAACGGTTACTTAAATATTTCCTGTAGTTGTTACTTAAGGTGTTCGCGAGTTGTTCTTCCCTTTTCCCCCATATTGTTCGCATCCTAACCAAATATGCCTTTATCTCTCCCCTGAAAACCGCTTTAGCAGTTTCCCAGAGGATTTCTGGTCTATTTATATAATCTTTATTCTCGGCCCGAAATTGATACCATCTGTTCTTAAGCCATTTTTTAAAATGCAGATTGTGATACAGGTGTTGAGGGAAGTACAACCTGGTGTTATTCAGCCTGCTCTTATCACTTATTCCGATCTCTAGTGTGATGATAGCGTGGTCAGAGACCACAATCTCACCAATATCTGCCCGGATTTGCAATTTAGCCATATGCTTAGAGATTAAAAAGTAATCTATTCTGGAGAAAGAGGAATGAGCATGCGAACTGCACGTATATTCGAGACGATCCGGGTTTTGTCCCCGCCATATATCATATAGAGCTAATTTCTTACTAAACTTTTGTAAGATATCAGCTTCCCTGGCCTTTCTCGGAAAGAATCTGGTCTTAGATCTGTCTAGGATATGCGAGAAAGCCATATTGAAGTCTCCTACAACCACTAAATTTTTCCCAGTATGTAAGAATAGTTTTAAACTTATGTCTTCCCAAAATCCTTTATCAATCAAGTTGGGACCATATATGTTACAAAAAACGAAGTTAGAACCGTTCACTTCAATCTCCAAAATCTGATATCTCCCATTAGAATCGTTATCTACTGTAATAATTTTACAGTCCAATTGTTTGCGAATTAAAATAGCGAGGCCTCTCTTTGCTTTATCATATGGGGTATATAAAACCTCCCCTACCCATTTAGATCTAAGTTTAACCGCTTCTTTTGGTCTGAGATGGGTTTCCTGAATAAATGCTATATCTGGCTTTTGGAGTCCAAGATGCTTAATAGTCAATTTCCTTTTGCAGGGGGATGAAATCCCCCCAACATTCCAGGATACTAATTTCAACTTACCCATCTATCAGAGAAAGAAAAAAAAAAAAAAAAAAAAAGGTAAAAAAAGTGGGGGGTACCCCCCCGCCCCAATCCCTCTCCTCGGAT
This sequence comes from Bombina bombina, assembly GCF_027579735.1. Taxonomy (NCBI): domain Eukaryota; kingdom Metazoa; phylum Chordata; class Amphibia; order Anura; family Bombinatoridae; genus Bombina; species Bombina bombina. Next base: position 1,218,713,658 of record NC_069500.1, on the reverse strand, counting down.
CTATTATGTTGCTAAACTCTTCTACGTTGCTTCCCACCAAGTTACTTATTATTAAAATTTGCTTTCTGTGTTTGAGCATTCTTATGCCTGTATCGTTCCCCAGCACAACCAAGCTATTCATTCCTTCTTGCTTCCTCATTCCCATTCCTTTCTTTATGGGCCCTTTCTCCTGGCTAGATTACTTTATTGTAAGCCTATACTCTGGCAAAATCTTTTAATCTCTTCTGGCTTTGTAAAGGTGTGAGATTCGCCATCTTTTTCCAGGATCACTTTAGCAGGATATACTAATCTTGCTTTTAAATTAGCTTTTATCAATTTAGAACAATAAGGAGCCATTTCCCTGCGCCTGTTTTGAGTTTCTATTGAGAAGTCCTGAAATATTAAGATTTTATGGGAGCCAATCATAAAGTTGTTATTTTTACGATAAAGTCTGAGGATGTGAAATTTGTCTTGATAATTCAAAAATTTGATGATTACTGCTCGTGGTCTTGCCTGTGCATCTAAACTCCCTCTAGGAGGGCCCAGTCTGTGTGCTCTCTCTATCGGAATTCTTATATTTTCAATATTGCTACCAAGTAATTTGGGGAGTTGTGTAGCAGCAAAATTTATCAGATCGTGAAACTCTGTCGATTCTGGGAGCCCGACAACCCTCAGGTTGTTGCGCCGTGCCCTATCCTCAATTTCTTCTAATTTAGCTTGTAATGAAAGGAGTCTAAGCTCATGTGAGTTAGTCATCTGATCCTGAGTTACTGCTCTATCTTCTAGATCTGAAACTCTCGATTCAACTTCATTCATACGGGTTGCAAACTGCTTTATTTCGTTAGTGATTGTTGCCATTTCTAGTTTTAAAGCGTCAAATTGAGGGATGATTAACTCAGAGATCTGTTGGATTAGCAAAGTGTTTTCTAAAGGGCTCACAGCTACTTCATTCTGACTTTGTGTGTCTGAACTACTTTCACTGGGCTTGGCTTTTTTATCTTTAGTTTTAGGTGGCATGCTTGGTGAGGAGGGTTTAGAGTGTGAAATGTATCTTTCCATATATACAGTGAAAGAGTGAATCGTGATTACTACAAAATCAGGCTGAGAACTTAGTCCTAGCCGTATTTGTTAGTGCTAAGGGTACCGAAGCACCTTTAGTTATAGGCGGAAACCTACGGTTTCTAAGAAATTTTAAAAATATCAGACCAGCCTTCAAACCTGCTGGAGTAGATTAGACACAATAAATGTGTTGTGATGTGTCTATATATACATGAACCGTGAATCAAAAAATCTTGGTGTGAATATTTCAATACATAATCATCATAAATCAACAAAACATCATACGATACAAATGTTAAACATCATATCAGTGAAAAAAAAAAAATCCAAAAAATGGGGTGAAGGAAAAGAAGAAGAAAAAAGAGAAAAAAAAAGAAAAGAAAAAAAAACACAAGAAAAAAGGAAACGTGATCAAAAAAAGTGATCACCTTATCAGAAAAAATAAATAAAAAGAAAACAAGCCCACTTAGGATAGTGAGCATACCACGTAAGAACTGTTCATTATTTAGCTCAAAGTACTTATTTCCAGTGCAGCTCAGTCACTTTACAATTCAGATCTAAACCGCTTTATATATCAAAAATAATAAAATTAAAATATCAAAAGCCTTGCTAGCTAACTATCTGTTACCTCTTGATTCCTTTTTATCAGAAACCACTGATATATAATATAGTCATGATTTACGTATAATCTTTATGTATAGATTGGAAAAGCGAGAAATAGATCTATATGCAACTCATAAATTCTCAGCTTTCCTTTACTCTATATTATATGCTGTGGGGGATAAGCTTTTCTACCTTTTCTTCTCCAAACCTCTTCCCTTTTTTAAAGGGGGATTCGAAATTTAAACTATAGTATGAGAGGAGATACCTCAGGAGATGTATTTACTATTTATGTTACCCCATGATTTTTCAGGACAGTTTGCTAAGGGAAGATCTTATGTTGAACCTCTTATTAGCAGCTGAGCCTGCTTATATTTTAACCAATGTTGCTAGTCACACTTAGCTTAATCAGTTACACCTATTAACCTTAGATAGATTAAATAGTAATGTTGACATATATTAGCGTATTCAATACATCCTGCCTCAAACCTTATACAAATCTAAAATTATAATCAGGATATCACAGCTCCTATAACAAACAAACAATAAAGGGCTGTTCAAGCAGAACCAGGGAATTCCTTTAACAGTTCTATTTCTTTTAGAGTCTTGGATGTATTTTCGATAACACCTTGAATGTTATGCCCGAATTCTGAGTGAAATAACTTTTCTTAATGTCATTTTATGCATAAAATATGTTCCCAGGACTCCTTAAATAGGCACAAGCATCGAATTTTCTATATTAGGGACAAGAAACTCTTGTTTTCGAAAAATCTCCGCTTTGTTTCTCAAAGTCCCCTATGCAGTTAGTTTAATAGATCCGATTAGGGCCCAACTAGAGGAGAGAGCAGGCCTAATTTAACTCCAGTTTAGGGAGCAATTACGCCCCTTAAGTCCAAAGAATCCTAACTGTAAATGTTTTAAATACGGCTTGCAAAGTTCTGATACAAGAATCTACCAGTAGTCTTACCGGACCGGGCAGTACAAACCATGCCCCAGCAACCAGGGTCGCTCCGTTGACCTCAATGTCCGCTCGCCGGCTGGTTACACTAACTCCTCCGGTGGTTCCGGCATGCAGGTACGCACTTCCTGTGCGATGTAACCCCCGCAACAGAGCCAGCTGAAGTACAGGATCCACAGGATAGTTGCCAGACGTGGTAGGATGAAAAGGGCCGCAGCTCCCGGACACCTCTGAGAATGCCGCCCCAGCCACCGCAGACCGGACTCCACTCCTCTCCCGGGCCCAGAGATAAGTATGTTGCGGATCAGCGTCTTCAGATTTAGAGCGTGTTATGGTTGTGCTGGTAGCAAGAACGCCTTCCCGGCGTCGTGACTCTGCACCGGAGTCAATCTGCAAAAGTGTTTGTCGGCCTCTGCTTAGTGGGTTCCAGGCCAGGTGTATCTCGCTGGCCAAGGAACAAACGCAGGTGGGGTATGATCAGAAATTGCCCTTCACCTCAGAGCACTGTGCTAGCATGCAGCCTGCTGCTAGCTCCTCCCCTTCCGACCCCTCTCTTTTTTTTCTGGAGTGAACCCAACTATTCTTAACTATTTAATAGCTATTGTACATGGTTAAAATAAATACAAAGTTACCTGTAAAATAAATATAAATCCTAAAATAGCTATAATATAATTATAATTTATATTGTAGCTATATTAGGATTTATTTTACAGGTAAGTATTTAGCTTTAAATTGGAATAATTTATTTAATAAGAGTTAATTAATTTCGTTAGATTTAAATTATATTTAACTTAGGGGGGTGTTAGTATTAGGGTTAGACTTAGCTTTAGGGGTTAATACATTTATTAGAATAGCGGCGAGATTCGGTCGGCAGATTAGGGGTTAATAATTGAAGTTAGGTGTCGGCGATGTTAGGGAGGGCAGATTAGGGGTTAATACTATTTATGATAGGGTTAGTGAGGCGGATTAGGGGTTAATAACTTTATTATAGTAGCGCTCAGGTCCGGTCGGCAGATTAGGGGTTAATAAGTGTAGGCAGGTGGAGGCGACGTTGTGGGGGGCAGATTAGGGGTTAATAAATATAATATAGGGGTCGGCGGTATTAGGGGCAGCAGATTAGGGGTACATAGGGATAATGTAAGTAGCGGCGGTTTACGGAGCGGCAGATTAGGGGTTAATAATAATATGCAGGGGTCAGCGATAGCGGGGGTGGCAGATTAGGGGTTAATAAGTGTAAGGTTAGGGGTGTTTAGACTCGGGGTACATGTTAGAGTGTTAAGTGCAGACGTAGGAAGGGTTACCGCATAGCAAACAATGGGGCTGCGTTAGGAGCTGAACGCGGCTTTTTTGCAGGTGTTTGGTTTTTTTTCAGCTCAAACAGCCCCATTGTTTCCTATGGGGGAATCGTGCACGAGCACATTTTTGAGGCTGGCCGCGTCCGTAAGCAACTCTGGTATCGAGAGTTGAAGCTGCGTTAAAAATGCTCTACGCTCCTTTTTTGGAGCCTAACGCAGCCTTTATGTGGACTCTCGATACCAGAGTTATTTTTATGGTGCGGCCAGAAAAAAGCCGGCGTTAGTTTTTCGGGTCGTTACCGACAAAACTCCAAATCTAGGCCTATGACTAAAACTAAATCAAAATTTGCTGACAAAAAAACATTTTCTGCAAGGTGTTTTAATCAATCCATATCCAATTACTGCTCTTTTGTAAAATTTACGAAACTTAATTTTATTAAATTTTAAGATAAATAAACACATCTGTATTGTATGTTTAAACCTTAATACCATAAATAAAAACAGGTTAATAAACCTTTAATCCAGGAGTATATAATGAGTTTGGAAGTTCTAGAGCAGTGCTAATATCGTTGCCAAAAATGTTTTGAATCTCTGAACAAACAATTGATTCTTCCTATAGAAATAAGCATAACCCACGAGTATGGGTTTAAGTTATGCTGTGCCTGTGCTAGCTGCAGAAACTTTTTGTTGTGTTGAGTTACTTGATACTTGTTTTAATTATTAACAGAGAACTGTTAAAGTTTTTATATTGGGTAATATGTTCAATACAGCCAATACAGTTTACAGTTATTTTTTTTTTTTTTAAAGTTGCACTTCTGTTTGTTTATGAAACTTGGTTTTATTTCATTTTAAGTTTAATAAAAATGTTACATATCACAACGGCTAAATCTGTGTCTGTATTGCATGTTTAAACCTTAATACCATAAATATTACCATGTGTTATGTTTACTCCTGGAGTATATAATCAGTTTTCAAATTTTAGAGAAATGCTTAAATAATGCATTACACTTTAACTAAACCCCTTAGATTTTAGTCGACTAAAATCTACTGGAGATTCAATCGACTAAAACTAGACTAAAACTAGACTAAAACTAACAAACACTAAATTACACAAAATAAAAAAATAAATTATCAGATATTTAAACTAATTACACCTAATCTAAGAGCCCTATCAAAATAAAAAAGCCCCCCAAAAATAAAAAACCCTAGCCTAAACTAAACTATCAATAGCTCTTAAAAGGGCCTTTTGCGGGGCATTGCCCCAAAGTAATAAGCTCTTTTACCTGTAAAAAAAAAATACAAACAACCCCCCCAACAGTTAAACCCACCACCCACACAACCAACTACCCAAATAAAAAGCTAACTAAAAAACCTAAGCTCCCCTTTGCCCTGAAAAGGACATTTGGATGGGCATTGCCCTTAAAAGGGCATTTAGCTCTTTTGCAGCCAAAACCCCTAATTGAAAAAATAAACCCACCCAATACACCCTTAAAAAATTCCTAACACTAACCCCCGAAGATTCACTTACCGGGAGAAGTCTTCATCCAAGCAGCAAGATGTCCTCAACGAAGCCGACAGAAGTGGTCCTCCAGATGGGCAGAAGTGGTCCTCCAGATGAGCAGAAGTCTTCATCCAGGCGGCACCTTCTATCTTCATCCTTCTGGCGCGGAGCTGGTCCATCTTCAAGACATCCGACGCGGAACATCCTCTTCAAACGACAGCTTCTTCATAATGAATATCTCTTTAAGTGACGTCATCCAAGATGACGTCCCTTAGATTCTGATTGGCTTATAGCATTTTATCGGCCAATCGGAATTAAGGTAGAAAAAATCCTATTGGCTGATTGGATCAGTCAATAGGATTGAACTTATATCTTAATGGCTGATCCAATCAGCCAATAGGATTGAGCTTGCATTCTATTGGCTGATTGGAACAGCCAATAGAATGCCAGCTCAATCCTATTGGCTGATTGCATCAGCCAATAGGATTTTTTCTACCTTAATTCCGATTGGCTGATAGAATTCTATCAGCCAATCGGAATCTAAGGGACGCCATCTTGGATGATGTCACTTAAAGAGATATTCATTACAAAGAAGCCGTCGTTTGAAGAGGATGCTCCGCGTTGGATGTCTTGAAGATGGACCCGCTCTGCGCCGGAAGGATGAAGATAGAAGATGCCGTCTGGATGAAGACTTCTGCCCGTCTGGAGGACCACTTCTGCCCATCTGGAGGACCACTTCTGCTGGCTTCGTTGAGGACATCTTGCCGCTTGGATGAAGACTTCTCCCGGTAAGTAAATCTTTGGGGGTTGGTGTTAGGATTTTTTTAAGGGTGTATTGGGTGGGTTTATTTTTTAGATTAGGGGTTTGGGCTGCAAAAGAGCTAAATGCCCTTTTAAAGGCAATGCCCATCCAAATGCCCTTTTCAGGGCAATGGGGAGCTTAGGTTTTTTTAGTTAGCTTTTCATTTGGGATGTTGGTTGTGTGGGTGGTGGGTTTTACTGTTGGGGGTTGTTTGTATTATTTTTCTACAGGTAAAAGAGCTGATTACTTTGGGGCAATGCCCCACAAAAGGCCCCTATAAGGGCTATTGATAGTTTAGTTTAGGCTAGGGTTTTTTTTATTTTGGGGGGCTTTTTTATTTTGATAGCACTATTAGATTAGGTGTAATTAGTTTAAAGATCTGTAATTTGTTTTTTATTTTCTGTAATTTAGTGTTTGTTTTGTGATCTAGCTAATTTAATTTAATGTATTTAATTGTATTTAATTTAGTTAATTTATTTAATTGTAGTGTAGTGTTAGGTGTTAGTGTAACATAGGTTAGGTTTTATTTTACATGTAAATTTGTCTTCATTTTAGCTAGGTAGTTATTAAATAGTTAATAACTATTCTACCTAGTTAAAATAAATACAAACTTGCCTGTAAAATAAAAATATACCCTAAGCTAGATACAATGTAACTATTCGTTATATTGTAGCTAGCTTAGGGTTTATTTTATAGGTAAGTATTTAGTTTTAAATAGGAATAATGTAGTTAATGATAGTAATTTTATTTAGATTTATTTAAATTATATTTCAATTACGTTGTGTTAGGGTTAGGGTTAGACTTAGGTTTAGGGCTTAATAAATTTAATATAGTGTCGGCGGCGTTGGGGGCGGAAGATTAGGGGTTAATATATATAATGTATGTGGCGGCAATGTTAGGGGCGGCAGATTAGGTGTTAATAATATTTAACTAGTGTTTGCGAGGCGGGAGTGTGGCGGTTTAGGGGTTAATAGGTAATTTATGGGTGTTAGTGTACTTTTTAGCACTTAAGTTATGAATTTTATGCTACGGCGTTGTAGTGTAAAACTCATAACTACTGACTTTAGAATGCGTTTATGTAAGTCGTTTTGCGGTAAGGCCAAAAGTGTGCGGTACCCCTAAACCTGCAAAACTCTTAATAGCAGCGGTAGTGGAAAAGCAGCTTTAGGACCTGTTAACGCTGCTTTTTCAGTTTAACGCAAAACTCGTAATCTAGCCGAAGGTTTTAACTTTCCCTTTAAACAAGATGCAAACCTTTCACAGACATGTTTTTTTTTTTAGTCATAAACAGTTTTTTTTTCCAGTCTTAGCAGATATATCCAGTATTATATCAGTGTATGCCCTGACACATAGTTGTTTCAATGAACATTAAGGTAAGTGTGGTCTGTGATGTCATAATTGTCAGTAGTATAAACATTTGCTGGATCAGCCATTCCACTGGTCTATGATGTCATAATTGTCAGTAGTATAAACATTTGCTGGGTCAGCCATTTTACTGGTCTATGATGTCATAATTGTCAGCAGTATAAACATTTGCTGGATCAGCCATTTCACTGTTCTATGATGTCATAATTATCAGTAGTATAAACATTGCTGGATTAGCCATTTCACTTGTCTTTAGACTCTAAGCTTAGCTTGTGGTTCAAGGCTTGGCTAGTGATTGCAGTAATGCTGAAAATAGGTATTATTTTCTGCTTCCTTTACTTCCTCTCATTCCTCCCCATAATCATGCCTCCCCCACAGACCTCCCTCTCACCCCTCTCCCTCATTCTGCCCCATCTCTCCTTACCTCAATCATCTCACCCTTCTTTCTCTCTCCCTCTTTTCTTTTCATCTTTTCTCTCTCCCTTTAAATTTCTCTCCCCCTCTATTCTTTCTCCATCGTTTCTCTCCCCCTCTTTTTTCTCTCCCTCTATTCTCTCTCCTTTTCTCAAGACCTCTATTCTCTCCCCCTCTATTCTCTCCCCCTCTATTCTTTCTCCATCTATTATATGTCCCTCTGTTCTTTCTAACTCTATTCTTTCTTCCTCTATTCTCTCTCCTTCTTTTTTATCTCCCTCTTTTCTCTCTCCCTCTTTATTCTGTCCCTCTATTCTCTCTCCTTCTTATCTCAAAACTTCTATTCTCTCCCCCTCTATTCTCTCCCCCTCAATTCTTTCTCCATCTTTTCTATGTCCCTCTGTTCTTTCTAACTCTATTCTTTCTTCCTCAATTTTCTCTCCCTCTTTTTTCTCTTCCTCTTTTCTCTCTCCCCGTTTTTTCTCTCCCTCCTTCCTGTCTCGAAACCCCTATTGTCTACTTTCTGTTATTACCTTCTCTCTTCTCCTCGACTTTCTCCTTCTCTATTTCTCCTTCCCCCTCTTCCCTTCCCTCTTTCTCCTTCACTGTTTCCTCTTCCTTACCTTTCCCCTTCCCTAACTTTCCCTCCGTTTTATGCCAATGTCTCCTTCCATTGATTCCTATATATTTCTCCTTCCCTCTTTTCCCTTCCCTCTCTCTCCTTCCCTTTTTACCTCTTCCTCATCCCTCCCCTTTTTCCCTCTCCCCTTCCCCCTATATATATATATATATATATATATATATATATATATATATATATATATACACATACATAAAGTAGGCGCATGGAAGTCATGGTGCTGCTGTTAACCAGTCATTAAAGATGACACAGGGCATAGTAACCTGCTGCAGTTGATCACAAAACCAACAAAAGCTACAAGAGACACAAGACAAAGTAACACTGAATGTGCTGGTGCTGATGATAGTAAGATTGGCCATTAAGACACTGCAAAAGACACAGATAAGGTAAGCTGAATTGTCTCACTGCTATTGAACAGAAGATCAGCCATTCTAGCTGAAGCTGCAGGGGCATGGAATTCATTGTGTGGTGACACTGAATGTCTTGCTGCTTTTAACCATTCATTACAGATGACAAAGGTCATAGTAACCTGCTCCATTTAAAGACAAGACCAGTCATTCTAACAGAAGCTTCAAGAGACACAAGACAAAGTAAATCTGAATGTGTTGGTGCAGATGACAGTAACATTGGCCATTAAGTCACTACAGAAGACACAGACCAGACACGGTAACCTGAATTGTCTCACTGCTGTTGAACACAAGATCAGCCATTCCAGCTGAAGCTACAAGAGACACAAGACAAAGTAACTCTGAATGTGCCAAGACTGCAGCCGGGGACATATGGTATCTGCCTTCATATGGTAAGGGAGCACTGATCGTGGCACTACACGCAACCACAACCGCAATGTCTTACTGCTGATAAACGCAAAATCAGTCATTCCAGCCGAAGCTGCAGGGGCATGGACTTCCTGGTGTGGTAACCCTGAATGTCTTGCTGCTATCAACCAGCAATTACAGAGGACACAGGGCAAAGTAACCTGCTGCTATTAAACACAAGATCAGTCATTCCAGACGAAGCTGCAGAACTAACAGGACATTGCAACCCTGAATGTATAGTAATAAAATCAATAAATGCATAAATGATAAAAAAAGAAAAAAAATCTCTATTTTTTATTTTAGTAAATTTAAATATGGCTACAGGCTAAACACATTTTATTTAATTTAGAAAAGTTTCAAATTGTTAAAGGGTAACTGGCTAAAAACAAAATCTAGGGGTATATTTATTAATGTATAAATTGATGTAGCGTATCATGTCCGCTGCACATTGATAAATGCCGACAACATATGCTGTTGGCATTTATCATTGCACCAGCAGTATTAGGTGTTTTCTAATCTAATACAGGATCACACAGGTGTATAGATGTGTGCAAATCTAATACAGGTCTCACACAGGTGTATAGATGTGTGCAAATCTAATACAGTTCTCACACAGGTGTATAGATGTGTGCTAATCTATTACAGGTATCACACAGGTGTATAGATGTGTACTAATCTAATACAGGATCACACATGTGTATGGATATGTACTAATCTAATACAGGTATCACACAGGTGTATAGATGTTTGTTAATATAATACAGGATCACACAGGTGTATAAATGTTTGTTAATCTAATACAGGATCACACAGGTATATAGATGTTTACTAATCTAATACAGGATCACACAGGTGTATAGATGTTTGCTAATCTAATACACAATCACACAGGTGTATGAATGTTTGCTAATCTAATACACAATCACACAGGTGTATGGGTGTTTGCTAATCTAATACAGGATCACACAGGTGTATAGATGTGTGCTAATCTAATACAGGATCACACATGTGTATGGATGTGTACTAATCTAATACAGGTATCACACAGGTGTATAGATGTTTGTTAATCTAATACAGGATCACACAGGTGTATAAGTGTTTGTTAATCTAATAAAGGATCACACAGGTGTGTATATGTGTGCTAATCTAATACAGGATCACACAGGTGTACAGATGTTTGCTCATCTAATACAGGATCACACAGGTGTGTGGATGTGTGCTAATCTAATACAGGATCACACAGGTGTGTGGATGTTTGCTAATCTTATACAAGATCACACAGGTGTAAAGATGTGTGCTAATCGAATACAGGATCAGACAGTTGTATGGATGTTTGCTAATCTAATACAGGATCACACAGGTGTATGGATGTTTGCTAATCTAATACAGGATCACACAGGTGTATGGATGTTTGCTATTCTACTACAGGATCGCACAGGTGTACAGATGTTTGCTAATGTAATACAGGATCACACAGGTGTATAGATGTGTGCTAATCTAATACAGGATCACACAGGTGTACAGATGTGTGCTCATCTTAAAAGGATCACACAGGTGTATAGGTGTTTGCTCATCTAATACAGGATCACACAGGTGTACAGATGTTTACTAATATAATACAGGATCACACTGGTGTGTAGATGTTTGATAATCTAATACAGGATCACACTGGTGTACTGATGTATGCTAATCTAATACAGGATCACACGTGTATTGAGGTTTGCTAATCCAATACAGGATTACATAGGTATATAGATGTTTGCCAATCTAATACAGAATCACACCGGTGTATAGATGTGTGGTAACCTAATACAGGATCACACAGGTGTATGGATGTTTGCTAATCTAATACAGGATCACACCGGTATATAGATGTGTGCTAATCGAATACAGGATCACACAGGTGTATAGATGTGTGCTAATCTAATACAAGATCACACAGGTGTTTGGATGTTTGCTAATCTAATACAGGATCACACAGCTGTTTAGATGTGTGCTAATCTAATAAATGATCATACAGGTGTATATATGTGTGCTAATCTAATATAAGATCACACATGTGTATTGATGTAAAGTAATCTAATACAGGATCACACAGGTGTATAGCTCTTTGCTAATCTAATACAGGATCACACAGGTGTATAGGTGTTTGCTTATCTAATACAGGATCACACAGGTGTATATATGTTTGCTAATCTAATACAGGATCACACAGGTGTACAGATATTTGCTAATCTACTACAGGATCACACAGGTGTACAGATGTTTGCTAATGTAATACAGGATCACACAGGTGTATAGATGTGTGCTAATCTAATACAGGATCACACAGGTGTACAGATGTGTGCTAATTTAATACAGGATCACACAGGTGTGTGGATGTTTGCTAATCTTATACAGGATCACACAGGTGTAAAGATGTGTGCTAATCGAATACAGGATCATACAGGCGTATGGATGTTTGCTAATCTAATACAGGATCACACAGGTGTATAGATGTTTGCTAATCTAATACAGGATCACACAGGAGTACAGATGTTTGCTAATCTAATACAGGATCACACAGGTGTATGGATGTGTGCTAATCTAATACAGGATCATACATGTGTATGGATGTTTGCTAATCTAATACAGGATCACACAGGTGTATAGATGTTTGCTAATCTAATACAGGATCACACAGGTGTATAGATGTTTGCTAATCTAATTTAGGATCACACAGGTGTATAGATGTTTGCTAATCTAATTCAGGAACACACAGGTGTATGGATATTTGCTAATCTAATACAGGATCACACAGGTGTATAGATGATTGCTCATCTAATACAGGATCACACAGGTGTTTGCTAATCTAATTCAGGATCACACAGGTGTATAGGTGTTTGCTAATCTAGTACAAGATCATACAGGTGTATGAATGTTTGCTAATCTAATACAGGATCGCACAGGTGTACAGATGTTTGCTAATGTAAAACAGGATCACACAGGTATATAGGTGTTTGCTAATCTAATACAGGATCACACAGGTGTATAGATGTTTGCTAATCTAATACAGGATCACACAGGTGTACAGATGTTTGCTCATCTAAAACAGGATCACACAGGTGTATAGGTGTTTGCTCATCTAATACAGGATCACACAGGTGTACAGATGTTTACTAATATAATACAGGATCACACTGGTGTGTAGATATTTGATAATCTAATACAGGATCACACTGGTGTACTGATGTATGCTAATCTAATACAGGATCACACGTGTATTGAGATTTGCTAATCCAATACAGGATTACATAGGTATATAGATGTTTGCCAATCTAATACAGAATCACACCGGTGTATAGATGTGTGGTAACCTAATACAGGATCACACAGGTGTATGGATGTTTGCTAATCTAATACAGGATCACACTGGTATATAGATGTGTACTAATCTAATACAGGATCACACAGGTGTATAGATGTGTGCTAATCTAATACAAGATCACACAGGTGTTTGGATGTTTGCTAATCTAATACAGGATTACACAGGTGTTTAGATGTGTGCTAATCTAATAAATGATCATACAGGTGTATATATGTGTGCTAATCTAATATAAGATCACACATGTGTATTGATGTAAAGTAATCTAATACAGGATCACACAGGTGTATAGCTCTTTGCTAATCTAATACAGGATCACACAGGTGTATAGGTGTTTGCTTATCTAATACAGGATCAAACAGGTGTATAGGTGTTTGCTAATCTAATAAAGGATCACACAGGTGTGTAGATGTTTGCTAATCTAATACAGGATCACACAGGTGTACAGATGTTTGCTAATCTAATACAGGATCACACAGGTGTACAGATGTTTGCTCATCTAATACAGGATCACACAGGAGTACAGATGTTTGCTCATCTAATACAGGATCACACAGGTGTACAGGTGTCTATTAATCTAATACAGGATCACACAGGTGTATGGATGTGTGCTAATCTAATAAAGGATCACAAAGGTGTGTGGATGTTTGCTAATCTTATACAGGATCACACAGGTGTAAAGATGTGTGCTAATCGAATACAGGATCATACAGGTGTATGGATGTTTGCTAATCTAATACAGGAGCACACATCTGTATAGACGTCTGCAAATCTAATACAGGATCACACAGGTGTACAGATGTTTGGTAATCTAATACAGGATCACACAGGTGTATAGATGTTTGTTAATCTAATTCAGGATCACACAGGTGTATGGATGATTGCTCATCTAATACAGGATCACACAGATGTATAGGTGTTTGCTAATCTAATACAGGATCACACAGGTGTACAGATGTTTGGTAATCTAATACAGGATCACACAGGTGTATAGGTGTTTGCTAATCTAATACAGGATCACACAGGTGTATGGATGTTTGCTAATCTAATACAGGATCACACCGGTATATAGATGTGTGCTAATCAAATACAGGATTACACAGGTGTATAGATGTGTGCTAATCTAATACAAGATCACACAGGTGTTTGGATGTTTGCTAATCTAATACAGGATCACACAGGTGTTTAGATGTGTGCTAATCTAATAAATGATCATACAGGTAGTATATATGTGTGCTAATCTAATACACGATCACACATGTGTATTGATGTAAAGTAATCTAATACAGGATCACACAGGTGTATAGCTCTTTGCTAATCTAATACAGGATCACACAGGTGTATAGGTGTTTGCTTATCTAATACAGGATCACACAGGCGTATAGGTGTTTGTTAATCTAATAAAGGATCACACTCGTGTATAGATGTTTGCTAATCTAATACAGGATCACACAGGTGTACAGATGTTTGCTAATCTAATACAGGAGCACACATCTGTATAGACGTCTGCAAATCTAATACAGGATCACACAGGTGTACAGATGTTTGGTAATCTAATACAGGATCACACAGGTGTATCGATGTTTGTTAATCTAATTCAGGATCACACAGGTGTATGGATGATTGCTCATCTAATACAGGATCACACAGATGTATAGGTGTTTGCTAATCTAATACAGGATCACACAGGTGTACAGATGTTTGGTAATCTAATACAGGATCACACAGGTGTATAGGTGTTTGCTAATCTATTACAGGATCACACAGGTGTATGGATGTTTGCTAATCTAATACAGGATCACACCGGTATATAGATGTGTGCTAATCGAATCCAGGATCACACAGGTGTATAGATGTGTGCTAATCTAATACAAGATCACACAGGTGTTTGGATGTTTGCTAATCTAATACAGGATCACACAGGTGTTTAGATGTGTGCTAATCTAATAAATGATCATACAGGTGTATATATGTGTGCTAATCTAATACAGGATCACACATGTGTATTGATGTAAAGTAATCTAATACAGGATCACACAGGTGTATAGCTCTTTGCTAATCTAATACAGGATCACACAGGTGTATAGGTGTTTGCTTATCTAATACAGGATCACACAGGTGTATAGGTGTTTGCTAATCTAATAAAGGATCACACTCGTGTATAGATGTTTACTAATCTAATACAGGATCACACAGGTGTACAGATGTTTGCTCATCTAATACAGGATCACACAGGTGTACAGATGTTTGCTCATCTAATACAGGATCACACAGGTGTACAGATGTTTGCTCATCTAATACAGGATCACACAGGTGTACAGGTGTCTACTAATCTAATACAGGATCACACAGGTGTATGGATGTGTGCTAATCTTATAAAGGATCACAAAGGTTTGTGGATGTTTGCTAATCTTATACAGGATCACACAGGTGTAAAGATGTGTGCTAATCGAATACAGGATCATACAGGTGTATGGATGTTTGCTAATCTAATACAGGATCACACAGATGTATGGATGTTTGCTAATCTAATACAGGAGCACACATCTGTATAGACGTCTGCAAATCTAATACAGGATCACACAGGTGTACAGATGTTTGGTAATCTAATACAGGATCACACAGGTTTATAGATGTTTGTTAATCTAATTCAGGATCACACAGGTGTATGGATATTTGCTAATCTAATACAGGATCACACAGGTGTATAGATGATTGCTCATCTAATACAGGATCACACAGATGTATAGGTGTTTGCTAATCTAATACAGGATCACACAGGTGTACAGATGTTTGGTAATCTAATACAGGATCACACAGGTGTATAGGTGTTTTCTAATCTAATACAGGATCACACAGGTGTATAGGTGTTTGCTCATCTAATAGAGGATCACACAGCAGTGTTAATTTCGTCGACTAAAACTAGACTAAAATGACTATAAAACTAAAGAGATTCTGATGACTAAAATACGACTAAAACTAAAATGACATTTTAGTCAAAAGACGATGACTAAAACTAAATCAAAATGACATTTTAGTCAAAAGACTATGACTAAAACTAAATCAAACTGACAAAAAAACATTTTCTGCAAGGTGTTTTAATCAATCCATAACCAATTACTACTCTTTTGTAAAATTTACGAAACTTATTTTATTAAATTTAAAGAAAAATAAACACGTTATATACCACAACAGTTAAATCTGTTATATCTGTATTGTATGTTTAAACCTTAATACCATAAATAAAAACAGGTTAATAAACCTTTACTCCAGTAGCATATAATGAGTTTGGAAGTTCTAGAGCAGTGCTAATATCCTTGCCGAAAATGTTTTGAATCTGTGAACAAACAATTGATTCTTCCTATAGAAATATGCATAACCCACGAGTATGGGTTTAAATTATGCTGTGCCTGTGCTAGCTGCAGAAGCTTTTTGTTGTGTTGAGTTACTTGATACTTGTTTTAATTATTAACAGAGAACTGTTAAAGTTTTTATATTGGGCAATATGTTCAATATAGCCAATACAGTTTACAGTTAGTTTTTTTTATATTTTAAAGTTGCACTTCTGTTTGTTTATGAAACTTGGTTTTATTTCATTTTAAGTTTAATAAAGATGTTACATATCACAACGGCTAAATCTGGAGTATATAATCAGTTTGCAAATTTTAGAGAAATGCTTAAATAATGCATTACACTTTAACTAAACCCCTTAGATTTTAGTCGACTAAAATCTACTGGAGATTCAATCGATTAAAACTAGACTAAAACTAAAACAATTCAGATGACTAAAATACGAATAAAACTAAAATGGCATTTTAGTCAAAAGACTAAAACTAAGACTAAATTGAAATTTGCCATCAAAATTAACACTGCTGGAGAGTCAGCCTTCTGTATCAGGCTCCGGGTGTAAAGTTCTTCCTCAGCGTTGATGGTATTTGCGCTGTGAGAGGTATCACCAGATTATAATCCAGCAAGGGTGACTACGGCTAACTTCTCGCCCCTTGACAGAGGGGAATCCTGGCGCGAACAACCGCCACTGGGATAGCTGCAAGGGAGCGATGCCTGCTGCTTGTACACAGACTCCTCCTCTTCCTCCCTGGGCCCCTTTTCTGATGCACCTCTTCCCAATTTGGTCATCTCGCCATTAGGTGTGGTGCCGAAAAAAGGAAGCGGGTAAGTTTTGTTTAATTCAGCATCTCTCTTACCCCAAAGGGAACTCGGTCAATGATGCTATTGATCCTGAGTTTAGCTTAGTGCACTATCAATCCTTTAATAGAGCTCTTGACTTGGTTCGTGGGGCAGGCAGAGATGCTTTGTTGACGAAGCTTGATATCGAATCAGTGTTTCGCCTTTTACTACTCCATCCAAATTCATTTTCTCTTATGGGATGTAAGTTTGAGGGTAGCTACTACATAGATCACTGTTTACTGATGGGTTGTGCTATTTCCTGCTCCTTGTTTGAATGCTTTAGCACATTTTTGCATTGGGCGATAGCCAAGCTAATGGGCACAGAATAGGTAGCCCACTACTTAGACGATTTTTGGCTGGTTGGGGAAAAGGAATCTAGTAAGTGTTCTCTCATTATGTCAGAAATGAGAAGCCTGATGGGGCAATTTGGTGTTCCCCTAGCCGAGGATAAGACCCAGGGCCCATATACAAAACTCACCTTTTTAGGGATAGAGATCGACACCTCAGCTATGGTGTGTAGATTGCCATTAGATAAGGTCCAAGAGATGAGATACCCAACAGGAAAGCAGGCACTACAACGAGTAATCCAGGTAAAAACAGGAACTTTAATCATGTAGAAATTTAAAAATCTGACAGCAACAAACGCTGTGGACATGCACAAAAAACAATGACAGGAGGACAAAAGACAAGAAGTGTCTGACTAGTTTCGCATCCCCTGTAGATGCTTATTAATAGACATATGGAACATGTATAGAGGCTTCTATTTTAAAGGGGTAACTTAGATTTGATTTGCTGTTATATGTATGACATGTTAATTAAGAACAGCATGTATACCAGTAACATTAAAAACAAAAAAAGGAACTTCCCTTTGTACAATATTAGAAAACTGATTGAATACCACTTCTAGCAGTAAATATTTTTAATCTAAAGAAGATATTAGGTACAAATATAAAGACAGAGGTGAATTTGAATACATATAGGAGTGTATGTAAATGTTAAATTAGAAGCAGAGATGGAAATTAGAGTGAAAATTGGAGTGAAAATTAAAGTGAAAATTAAGATACAAATTAAAGTGGTACTTAAACCCAGGTATACCTATAATTCACTAACATCAAAAATAAATAAATAAAAATAGAAAGTATGAGGTAATATTAGATACACATCAGGTCTAACCCACTGCATAAGATAGAACAAAATACATAAAATGCATAAAAGGAGCGAAAAGAACAGAACATACAATATGAACAATTTCAATTGTCAATAAAGAAATTTATGTCACACTCTCGGTTCATCCCTAAGGGAGAACGTGTTTGTAACTTTAACATCCAGAACAATTCCTTTTTCTCCAGTATTTTACATTTATTGCCACCTCTAATAGATGTTATAGCTCTATCTATGACTTTTATATTCATATCCGCCACATTAGTAAAATGGTAGCCATTAAAGTGGTTAGCTACAGCAGAGTCTTTGCTGTAGTTTTTGGTATCCCTAGTGTGTTCATTAAATCTTTTTCGGACCTCCCTAGTGGTTTGACCTGTATACTTCAACTGATATAAGTTGCAAGTAAGTAGGTAAACCACAAATGTGGTACCACAATTTGAATAAAAATCTGTTGTATACCCATTGCCTGTACAACTACTGGAAAAAGGATCACACAGATGTATAGGTGTTTGCTAATCTAATACAGGATCACACAGGTGTACAGATGTTTGGTAATCTAATACAGGATCACACAGGTGTATAGGTGTTTGCTAATCTAATACAGGATCACACAGGTGTATGGATGTTTGCTAATCTAATACAGGATCACACCGGTATATAGATGTGTGCTAATCAAATACAGGATTACACAGGTGTATAGATATGTGCTAATCTAATACAAGATCACACAGGTGTTTGGATGTTTGCTAATCTAATACAGGATCACACAGGTGTTTAGATGTGTGCTAATCTAATAAATGATCATACAGGTAGTATATATGTGTGCTAATCTAATACACGATCACACATGTGTATTGATGTAAAGTAATCTAATACAGGATCACACAGGTGTATAGCTCTTTGCTAATCTAATACAGGATCACACAGGTGTATAGGTGTTTGCTTATCTAATACAGGATCACACAGGCGTATAGGTGTTTGTTAATCTAATAAAGGATCACACTCGTGTATAGATGTTTGCTAATCTAATACAGGATCACACAGGTGTACAGATGTTTGCTAATCTAATACAGGAGCACACATCTGTATAGACGTCTGCAAATCTAATACAGGATCACACAGGTGTACAGATGTTTGGTAATCTAATACAGGATCACACAGGTGTATAGATGTTTGTTAATCTAATTCAGGATCACACAGGTGTATGGATGATTGCTCATCTAATACAGGATCACACAGATGTATAGGTGTTTGCTAATCTAATACAGGATCACACAGGTGTACAGATGTTTGGTAATCTAATACAGGATCACACAGGTGTATAGGTGTTTGCTAATCTATTACAGGTTCACACAGGTGTATGGATGTTTTCTAATCTAATACAGGATCACACCGGTATATAGATGTGTGCTAATCGAATACAGGATCACACAGGTGTATAGATGTGTGCTAATCTAATACAAGATCACACAGGTGTTTGGATGTTTGCTAATCTAATACAGGATCACACAGGTGTTTAGATGTGTGCTAATCTAATAAATGATCATACAGGTGTATATATGTGTGCTAATCTAATACAGGATCACACATGTGTATTGATGTAAAGTAATCTAATACAGGATCACACAGGTGTATAGCTCTTTGCTAATATAATACAGGATCACACAGGTGTATAGGTGTTTGCTTATCTAATACAGGATCACACAGGTGTATAGGTGTTTGCTAATCTAATAAAGGATCACACTCGTGTATAGATGTTTGCTAATCTAATACAGGATCACACAGGTGTACAGATGTTT
The DNA here is from genome assembly GCF_027579735.1 of Bombina bombina. Taxonomy (NCBI): domain Eukaryota; kingdom Metazoa; phylum Chordata; class Amphibia; order Anura; family Bombinatoridae; genus Bombina; species Bombina bombina. The sequence goes on along the minus strand of NC_069500.1, from coordinate 1,218,693,718 downwards.
GCTCATCTAATACAGGATCACACAGGTGTACAGATGTTTGCTCATCTAATACAGGATCACACAGGTGTACAGATGTTTGCTCATCTAATACAGGATCACACAGGTGTACAGGTGTCTACTAATCTAATACAGGATCACACAGGTGTATGGATGTGTGCTAATCTAATAAAGGATCACAAAGGTGTGTGGATGTTTGCTAATCTTATACAGGATCACACAGGTGTAAAGATGTGTGCTAATCGAATACAGGATCATACAGGTGTATGGATGTTTGCTAATCTAATACAGGATCACACAGATGTATGGATGTTTGCTAATCTAATACAGGAGCACACATCTGTATAGACGTCTGCAAATCTAATACAGGATCACACAGGTGTACAGATGTTTGGTAATCTAATACAGGATCACACAGGTGTATAGATGTTTGTTAATCTAATTCAGGATCACACAGGTGTATGGATATTTGCTAATCTAATACAGGATCACACAGGTGTATAGATGATTGCTCATCTAATACAGGATCACACAGATGTATAGGTGTTTGCTAATCTAATACAGGATCACACAGGTGTACAGATGTTTGGTAATCTAATACAGGATCACACAGGTGTATAGGTGTTTTCTAATCTAATACAGGATCACACAGGTGTATAGGTGTTTGCTCATCTAATAGAGGATCACACAGCAGTGTTAATTTCGTCGACTAAAACTAGACTAAAATGACTATAAAACTAAAGAGATTCTGATGACTAAAATACGACTAAAACTAAAATGACATTTTAGTCAAAAGACTATGACTAAAACTAAATCAAAATGACATTTTAATCAAAAGACTATGACTAAAACTAAATCAAACTGACAAAAAAACATTTTCTGCAAGGTGTTTTAATCAATCCATAACCAATTACTACTCTTTTGTAAAATTTACGAAACTTATTTTATTAAATTTAAAGAAAAATAAACACGTTATATACCACAACAGTTAAATCTGTTATATCTGTATTGTATGTTTAAACCTTAATACCATAAATAAAAACAGGTTAATAAACCTTTACTCCAGTAGTATATAATGAGTTTGGAAGTTCTAGAGCAGTGCTAATATCCTTGCCGAAAATGTTTTGAATCTGTGAACAAACAATTGATTCTTCCTATAGAAATATGCATAACCCACGAGTATGGGTTTAAATTATGCTGTGCCTGTGCTAGCTGCAGAAGCTTTTTGTTGTGTTGAGTTACTTGATACTTGTTTTAATTATTAACAGAGAACTGTTAAAGTTTTTATATTGGGCAATATGTTCAATATAGCCAATACAGTTTACAGTTAGTTTTTTTTATATTTTAAAGTTGCACTTCTGTTTGTTTATGAAACTTGGTTTTATTTCATTTTAAGTTTAATAAAGATGTTACATATCACAACGGCTAAATCTGGAGTATATAATCAGTTTGCAAATTTTAGAGAAATGCTTAAATAATGCATTACACTTTAACTAAACCCCTTAGATTTTAGTCGACTAAAATCTACTGGAGATTCAATCGATTAAAACTAGACTAAAACTAAAACAATTCAGATGACTAAAATACGAATAAAACTAAAATGGCATTTTAGTCAAAAGACTAAAACTAAGACTAAATTGAAATTTGCCATCAAAATTAACACTGCTGGAGAGTCAGCCTTCTGTATCAGGCTCCGGGTGTAAAGTTCTTCCTCAGCGTTGATGGTATTTGCGCTGTGAGAGGTATCACCAGATTATAATCCAGCAAGGGTGACTACGGCTAACTTCTCGCCCCTTGACAGAGGGGAATCCTGGCGCGAACAACCGCCACTGGGATAGCTGCAAGGGAGCGATGCCTGCTGCTTGTACACAGACTCCTCCTCTTCCTCCCTGGGCCCCTTTTCTGATGCACCTCTTCCCAATTTGGTCATCTCGCCATTAGGTGTGGTGCCAAAAAAAGGAAGCGGGTAAGTTTTGTTTAATTCAGCATCTCTCTTACCCCAAAGGGAACTCGGTCAATGATGCTATTGATCCTGAGTTTAGCTTAGTGCACTATCAATCCTTCAATAGAGCTCTTGACTTGGTTCGTGGGGCAGGCAGAGATGCTTTGTTGACGAAGCTTGATATCGAATCAGTGTTTCGCCTTTTACTACTCCATCCAAATTCATTTTCTCTTATGGGATGTAAGTTTGAGGGTAGCTACTACATAGATCACTGTTTACTGATGGGTTGTGCTATTTCCTGCTCCTTGTTTGAATGCTTTAGCACATTTTTGCATTGGGCGATAGCCAAGCTAATGGGCACAGAATAGGTAGCCCACTACTTAGACGATTTTTGGCTGGTTGGGGAAAAGGAATCTAGTAAGTGTTCTCTCATTATGTCAGAAATGAGAAGCCTGATGGGGCAATTTGGTGTTCCCCTAGCCGAGGATAAGACCCAGGGCCCATGTACAAAACTCACCTTTTTAGGGATAGAGATCGACACCTCAGCTATGGTGTGTAGATTGCCATTAGATAAGGTCCAAGAGATGAGATACCCAACAGGAAAGCAGGCACTACAACGAGTAATCCAGGTAAAAACAGGAACTTTAATCATGTAGAAATTTAAAAATCTGACAGCAACAAACGCTGTGGACATGCACAAAAAACAATGACAGGAGGACAAAAGACAAGAAGTGTCTGACTAGTTTCGCATCCCCTGTAGATGCTTATTAATAGACATATGGAACATGTATAGAGGCTTCTATTTTAAAGGGGTAACTTAGATTTGATTTGCTGTTATATGTATGACATGTTAATTAAGAACAGCATGTATACCAGTAACATTAAAAACAAAAAAAGGAACTTCCCTTTGTACAATATTAGAAAACAGATTGAATACCACTTCTAGCAGTAAATATTTTTAATCTAAAGAAGATATTAGGTACAAATATAAAGACAGAGGTGAATTTGAATACATATAGGAGTGTATGTAAATGTTAAATTAGAAGCAGAGATGGAAATTAGAGTGAAAATTGGAGTGAAAATTAAAGTGAAAATTAAGATACAAATTAAAGTGGTACTTAAACCCAGGTATACCTATAATTCACTAACATCAAAAATAAATAAATAAAAATAGAAAGTATGAGGTAATATTAGATACACATCAGGTCTAACCCACTGCATAAGATAGAACAAAATACATAAAATGCATAAAATGCATAAAAGGAGGGAAAAGAACAGAACATACAATATGAACAATTTCAATTGTCAATAAAGAAATTTATGTCACACTCTCGGTTCATCCCTAAGGGGGAACGTGTTTGTAACTTTAACATCCAGAACAATTCCTTTTTCTCTAGTATTTTACATTTATTGCCACCTCTAATAGATGTTATAGCTCTATCTATGACTTTTATATTCATATCCGCCACATTAGTAAAATGGTAGCCATTAAAGTGGTTAGCTACAGCAGAGTCTTTGCTGTAGTTTTTGGTATCCCTAGTGTGTTCATTAAATCTTTTTCGGACCTCCCTAGTGGTTTGACCTGTATACTGCAACTGATATAAGTTGCAAGTAAGTAGGTAAACCACAAATGTGGTACCACAATTTGCATAAAAATCTGTTGTATACCCATTGCCTGTACAACTACTGGAAAAATGATCACCCTCCTGTATGTGGGAACACATAAGGCAGTTTCGTTTACCACATTTGTAATTTCCAGTTTTGTACAACCAATTACGTTTTTGTGAATTAGCTCTAGTAACAAGACTTGGTGAGATTTTTTGACCAATGTTCTAGACTTTTTTGGGACATATTTAATATTGTTGATATAAGATTTTAATATATCATCACCCATTAGAACATGTAGGTGCTTTTTTAGGATTTTGACAACATCATTATACTGGTTGGAGTAGGCTGTGGTAAATACTATGGCATCTTTAAAATTTAATCTAGTATTTTTACCTTTGTTTTGTATATCTGGAACCGAATTGTATGTTCTTATTTCCCTATGACATTTCTCCAACGTATTGGCGTTATACAACCTACGTATTAATCTATTTTTTAATTCTAAGGACTGAGAATCATATATCTGGTTAGATTTGGTGTTTCGGCGAATTCTAATGAATTGCCCACGGGGGATTGCTTTTACCACATGTGTGGGGTGTTGAGAAGACGCATGCAATATGGTATTGCCTACCATCTTCTTTCGATAGGTACTAGTAATAATTTTACTTTCACAAATCTGTAAAGTTAGATCCAAGTAATTGACACTACTGGTGCTGAACATCCCTGTAAATTTAAGATTAAAAGAATTTATGTTAATATAATCTAAAAATTTCTCAAATTTTGATTCGTTCAGAGGTTGTTTCATGATAACCAGCAGGTCATCTATATACCTTACATATATTAATATCTCCTCAAGCCAAGGATTGTGTGTACTATAAATGTGGGACAATTCCCACCAGGAGACGTAGAGATTGGCAAATGCGGGGGCAAATTTTGCCCCCATGGCAGTGCCACAAATTTGATTATAGAAAACGCCATCAAACCAGAAATATTTGTGGGAGAGAAGAAATCTTAAAACATCTCCCACATATTGTTTGATGGCATCATCCAAATCCATCTCTCTGTGGAGAAAAAATTCAACCGCTTTTATGCCTAATTCCTGCGGAATACAGGTATAAAGGGCGCATACATCGATAACCGCCCAAGAGTAACTGTCCTTCCAATCTACTGTATCCAAAATATTAATCAACTGGGCACTATCTTTAAGATAGGACAATTGTTTTTTGGCTATAGGTTGGAGGACCCCATCCAACCATGCCCCCAACCGCTCAAACAAGGACCCCACCCCGAGACTATGAGTCTGCCAGGGGGTTGAATGGGGTCCTTGTGAACCTTGGGGACATGGTAAAAAATAGGAGTGAGAGGATGTTCAGGTATGAGGTTGGGGATGTCTTTTTCACCAAACACACCCAATGTAACACCTTCCATTACAAGATTTTCCAATTTCTTTTTGAAAATAAAAATGGGATTCTGGGACAACTGTTTATAAACCTTCGTGTCACTAAGCTGTTTCTGAGCTTCCATGAAATAAGCCTCCTTGTCTTGTATAACAATGCTGCCACCCTTATCCGCATTTTTAATGACTATATTGTTGTTGTTTTGAAGGCACTTCAATGCCTGATTTTATTTATAAGACAGATTATGGGTGGCAGCATTGCTATTGGCCTTTTTCTCAAGCTCAAATATGTCCTCTTGGACCATCTTCTGATATGCATTGAGAATGGTTCCCCTAAAGTGGGTAGGGTAAAAATCAGATTTTAACCCTTTTGGATGGACCAATGTGTGTGGCAAAGGAAATTCATTATCCCCACTATAAAGGTCATACAAGGTGACCAAAGCTTGGGCATCCTCAAAGGGCAAAATGGGACTTTTAATGGGGGAAGATGTTATATTATCCTCTTGTTCCAAATCCTCTATTGGTGTATCACTACGCTCTGTGAGTGTAAAAAACCTTTTTAGTGCCAGTTTACGGATAAATTTATTGATATCCAAAAGAGTGTTGAAGCTGGAAAAATTGCCCGAAGGGGCAAAACCAAGTCCCTTAGATAACACTTGTAGTTCCTCTTTTTTGAGGTTATAACTAGACAAATTGATTATGCTGAAGTCTTCATTGGTAGAGTGAGTTATCCCTTCCACGTCATCAGCATTGGAGTGGTGATTCATAATCATTGTCCCTTCTTTGTTTGCTTGTTTTTGCCTTTTGCTTCTCCATCTTTTTCGTTTCCTCTTTGTTGGGATGTGCCCAACCGTGTTTTCGGGCGAGCCACTGGTAGCGGGTCTCGTGTGTCTTCTGATTCCACGGCCTCCTGTAAAAAAATCACATGAAGAGGAAGGAGAAATAGAAGGAGAAGAGGAGAGAAGAGAAGAACAGTTGGAAGAATAAGAAGTGCCTGAAAAACAGGTTTCTGAATCAGTGGTCTCTCCCTCTCTGGAATTAAAGGCAACTTTTTTCTTGTTTTTAACCACTTTTTTGAGGATCGATTTTGGTGCATTTTTTCAGACTCCTCTTCTGTTGATAGTTGTTTGGAATTATTTACTTTAATTTTCTTGTTCTTATTTTTATTTTTATTTATTCGTTGTTGTCGGCATAGCGCTGCCCAATTATATACTTTCTGCTGTTCATAATCATCCTTATCCCTCTGGTCCAAGAGATGCTAGAGGTAGTTAGGACAGCTATGGCTAAACCTTACATGTCACTGCAAAAGCTTCAATCCCTATTAGGTTTGTTAAATTTTGCATGTAGGGTCATTCCCATGGGTAGGGTCTTCAATAGGAGATTGGAAAACCAGCTTAAAGGCAACCACAAAGTGTCTGATAGGATTGCAGTTTCCCGGGATATGGTCGAGGATTTGAAAGTGTGGGAGGCTTTCTTAATGCAGTTTAACGGAGATAGTGTGTGGCGCTCGGGCCCTGTCTCCAGCCAACTCCTGCATTTGTTTACTGACGCTGCAGGTGCGTTCGGTTAGGGTGCATATTTTCAGGGGGAATGGTGCACAGGCCCATGGCTGGGCACATGGGAGCGATTAGGCTTCACTAGGAACATCACGCCACTTGAGTTGTTTCCCATTGTGGTGGCAGTTGAGCTTTGGGGGCGGAGGATGCAGAACTAGTCAGTAATATTTTAGACTGATAACATCAGTGTTGTGTTTTCCATTAATAGGCTATCTGCTTCCTCCTCTGCCGTCGTTCATTTGTTGCGGCACATGGTATTGAGATGCCTTCAGCTTAACATACATTTTCAGGCTGGACATGTTCCAGGGGTTGACAACGTTTTAGCAGATGCCCTCTCCAGATTTGATTGGCTGACTTTTAGGAAATTGGTGCCTTTTGCAGCTAAAGACGGGCTAACTTGTCCAGATTTTCTTTGGCAGTTGGTGGACCCTGACTTTCCTTAGTTCCTTTAGTGCGTTCTTCCCTCGCCCCAGTGACCTGGTGGTCCTATGTTAGACTATGGATGGAATGGGACCAGTTTTGCAGTGATCGCAAGGTTGATGCCACCCGCGCCTCTCAGGTGATGCTGGGTGAATGGCTTGCGCAGTTGCATAAGTCGAGGGTTCGTAAAGGGGCGATATAATCCCACTTAGCAGCGTTAACATTCTTTTATAAGGTCCTGGGGCTCCCAGATCCAAGTAGTTCATTTTTTATTAGGCAGGCCCTGAAGGGTTGGGGTAGATCTCCGGGGAAAAAATTGGATGGCAGAGATCCAATTACGCTTGACCGGTTGGAGCGGCTGGTGGCGGTTTTGCCTGAGGTGTGTTCTACCTCGTATGAGGTTTCGCTTTTTAAGGCAGCATTTGCATTGGCCTTTGCAGGGGCTCTACGAATTGGTGAATTGCTATCCCCTAGTAAGAACCAAGTTAATAAAGGCATACAGTGCAATCACATTAGAGTATATCCCTCATCAGTATTACTGTTCATTCATCATTCTAAAACTGACCAGGAAGCCAGAGGGGCATGGATCACTCTGCCTCCTCAGAAAGTCTCTCCTTGCTGCCCGGTAGTAGCGATAGGGGAGTTTACTAGATACAGAACTCCAGGGATAGGCCAATTCCTCATACATAGCGATAGGTCCGCCCTGTCACTTTATCAATTTTGTAGAATACTAGCCAGAGTAGTACAGCAGGTAGGGCTAGACCCTTCTTGAATATCACCCCATTCCTTTAGGATTCCCCATTCCTTTAGGATCGGGGCGGCCATGAATGCAGCCCAGGAAGGGGCATCCGTCCTTAGTATTCATCTTAGGGCAATGGCGATCTGACTGGTACAAGTTGAATGTTCGCCCTGTGTCCCACAAATAGGAAGAGTTAGGTTGCTGCGTGTGGTCGAATGGTGGGTCTCCTCCTTTTCTCCTCTGTGTATTTATCCCACTTGTCCATTACCATGGCTAATTATGTTTTGTTTTCTAGGTGCGAGAAGTGCTGCCTCCACAGTTTGCATCGTAGGCCACTCTTTTATTCACTGGGCGGTGATTTGGGCCCTATCTAAAGAAGGGGTGCAGAACTTAGGGTTCCCGTCTTTTAGAGTCTCTATTAGGTGGCTAGGTTCGAGGGGCATGTGCTGGCTTCAACTCCCAGGGGTTTTGCAGGATGCCCATAGGTGATGGGGTAAGCCCCATATCATTGTCATTCACCTAGGAGGGAGCGATTTTGGAGCAATCCCGGCTCTAGACCTAACAAAGGTTATACAGTCCAACTTGGGTTGGATTAGGGCCTGGCTCCCTGGAATTACAATAGGTTGGTCCAATGTGATCGCTCAATGCCATTGGCGGCATATGTGTTCCGCTGGCGTGGCATACAGGGTTAGAAGAAGCTTAATAGGGACCTAGGTGGGAGTGTCACTGTTTCCCAGGGCTTCGTGATTCGCCACAATGCCATTACGGCCGACAAGCAGGAGCTATTTAGGCCCGATGGGGTTCACCTGTCAGATATATTCCTAGGGGATATTAAAAGTGCTCTTGCTTCCTTCCTGTAAATCAGGTCGGGTGGGTGGCGGCAAGTAATGCTATCCCTTGTGGTGGGAGGTCGCTGTCAGGTGCGCACGGAGATGGTAAACGGGAGAGTGATGGCCAGGCTGAGGGGGCGGGGCCAATTACTTCAGTCAACTGGAGTGCCCCGCCCCTACGGGTAGGCAGGCCAGGAGAACTCAGAAACAACCCTTGTAGCATCTTCACCCAAGCAGCGTTTGCTGTTGTAGTCTAGATTGGGCCGCTGACCTCTTCAGTCCGGGGTTAGGCTTAGCGTCTCATTTGCTGCCATCTAATTTAGAGTTTGTCGGTTTATTTATTTATATATATACATTTATAGATTGTTAATAAAAGGGGACCAGTGATGGTCTGTTTATTCCCAAAATAAAGTGTCTGTGTCTCATTTATGGGAAAGGGTAGAGGGTGAGTTACCTGAAAGTTTAACAAGTTAAAGTTTCCCCCTTTCCTCAGTTGGGTGATAGTTCCTCTGGTAGTGTTGCAACAATGTTGCAGGGCTAGGGAGTGGCTTACCTTTTGTCCTGATGAACCTGGATTTCCTCTTCCTCTTTTGCTGCTGGACAAGAAGCTGTCAAGTTGCCCTCCCTCCCTCCCTGTTGATGGCGGCTTGAGAATACCATAGGTAGGGTGCTATGGCTGAGATAGGGATAGGTGTTCTAGTCTGCGTAAGCCCAAAGCTGTAAGTTATAACCTCCCTCCTAAGACTAGCCGGTAAAATACAGTGGCCTGGTGGTCATGGAGCCTTTTGTTTGGTAGGTTTTTGCACCCTAACTGCGGGAGGTCGCGACCAGGAGCGCACGGAGATGGTGAACGGGGGGAGTGATGGCCAGGCTGAGGGGGCGGGGCTGATTACTTCAGTCAACTGGAGTGCCCCGCCCCTACGGGTAGGCAGGCCAGGAGAACTCAGAAACACCCCTAGTAGCATCTTCACCCGAGCAGCGTTTGCTGTTGCCGTCTAGAATGGGGTAAAGGTTTTGTTGATTCATTTAGGCAGCTAAAACTGTTACTCATATTTATAATATTCAGCAATGATTGACTTGTGTTCAACAGTAGATATGTAAGCTTTATTTCTGTTCTTAGCCAGACAGAGAGAGAGAGAGACAGAGAGAGAGAAGGGGAAGAATAGTATACAGAGGGAATGAGGACTAGCCACAACTTTATTTAAGTTTATATGACTTCCAGCTGCTCCTCTCTTGCCCTAAAAAAATCCCCCTAGCAGGTGTTATTAAAGGGACATAATACCCATATGCTAAATCACTGAAGTGATGCGGCATAACTGTAAAAAGCTGTTAAGATAATATCACCTGAACATAACTATGTAAAAAAGGAAGATATTTACCTCAAAATGTATTCAGTTCACAATAGTAAGTGCTCTGTGAAAAGTTTAAAAAAAGAACAACAGCCAATCAGCATCCACAATAAAAGACAATGGAATCCAGCCTCTTATCAAAAATAATATACACCCTCCCTTGGAATTCCAGTACCACTTATATGCTGATGATACCCAAATCTATCTTTCCTCTCCTGATATCTCTCCCTCTTTACTCAACCAAATTTCCAACTGCCTCTCTGCAATTTCCTCTGGGATGTCTTCACACTACCTCCAACTCAATCTGTCCAAAACTGATCAGCTTCTTATTCCCCCCTTTTCCAGACATACAACACCTGACATTTCTCTGACGGTTGGAGACTCTATTCTCAACACCTCACCCAAGGTCCGCTGTCTTGGGGTCACACTTGACTCAGAACTCACATTCAACCCACATATACAAGTGCTTACCAAATCCAGCCGTTCACACCTACACAACATTTCCAGAATTCGTCCCTTCCTTACTCAGAAAACTACAAAAATACGTATTCATTGCCTCATTTTGTCACACATTGATTATTGCAATCTACTTCAAAATGGCCCTCCAAAACACCACCTCTCCTCCCTCCAAACTATTATGAATGCTCCGGCTAGACTCATCCACATAAGTCGCCGATCTACATCAGCTGCTCCACTTGGCCAGTCTCCACACTGGCTCCCTATACACTCCAGAATACAATTTAATTTATTAATCCTAACTTACAAAGCAGCACACAGTCTAACTCCCAACTATATTTCCCCACCCTGTCCTCTTCAATCAACCTGTGACCTACTTCTCTCCACTCCTGTTATCTCTACGCCCCACTCCCGTCTCCAAGACTTTGCACGTTCTGCCCCTGACCTCTGGAATTCTCCTACCTTGTATAGTTTCAGACATTCCTTGAAAACCCACCTATTCAGAGAGTCTTACCATCTCTCCTCCATCATTCATCCTAACCAAACTAATACATAAACTGCCTGACTCACTGCTGCAACTACAACCAATGTGACAAGCTACCCCAACCTTATGTCTCTGCACCTGCAATAACCAACTTAAACACAAGTTAGTTTGTCTATATAAATAATTGGTTTGTAGCTGGAGGATAAAACAGCTATAAAATAGATGTTATATAGCTCAGAGTGATATAACCCAGCAAGTATTATAGCTATATAGTTACAATACAGATTTGTAACTATATAGCAAGATAAGTAAATGAGGAGTAGATCCATGTATGGGCTGGAGAACTGATGCAGACAAAGAGTTAATATCAGAACTCAGCTTTAGAATAGAGCAACTATGAGTGGGCAAATGATCAGGATCCAATTTATATTCCAAAAGGTACTGGAATATGTATAAATGCTAGAAATATATTAATAATGACTCCGCATGAGGTAATTAGTAATTGTAGTAAAGAAAATATTTGTGCAAACAGGTGTAATGGAAAAGGACAGTCTGCATAAGGAGAGGCAATTCAGTAAAGCCTCAGTAACACAGTTCAAAGTAAAAATCAAGCTTGAACTAGTAAGTCCTAAGTAAGCGACTACAAGAGATGTCTTGCTTACGTAGGAAGTTAGGTAGAGTGACAACAAGGTTGATTCCATAAGCGGTAATCCGATGTGGGAAGCTGGATTGCTGCCAGAAGGAGAGGTGGTAGGTATGAAGGAAATCCAACAATTCAGATAGCTGCGGAGTTCCGGAAGGAGGAGGGAAGAGTTGAGTCTCAGCAGAGCAACTGGAATCCAATGTAGTAATCGCAATGAGCATTCAGAGAAAGGTTAGGCTGCTTAAAAGTAACATACAGTTACTGGAAGTGATGTTTGTTTAATGAAAGTGGGTATTTTATTTGTAGTGACAAATGTTTCATCCATAAACATTCCAAATGCGCCAGAATCAATCATTGCCTCAGAGGTGATGTGATGTTGATACCACTGTAAAGAGAGATTGAAAGAGCAATGGGTAATTTGTTTTGTGGTATTGAGTATTTGATTAAAGGCTAACTTACCCTTCTTCTGACGATCAAAGAGGGGCAAGTGGAGACTGAATGTTCATTACTTGCACAGTATAAGCAAAGATTTGCTAGTCTCCTTCTGTTTTTTTCTTCCTGAGTCAGCAGTCCTTTTATGGTGCCAATCTCCATAGGTACTGCTTGAAATGTGGCCTTGTCTGAGACAGGATGTCCTCTTCTTGGTATAGTAATCAGTCTGTGTCTTCTCTGCTTTTCTTTTCCGATATCTTCTGTCCATTGAGATAGATATCTTTATCAATGCTTCTAAGGAGTCTGGCATTTCAATGCGGGACAATTCATCCTTTAACATATCTGACAAACCTATACGAAATTGATTCTTAAGACTGAGCTGATTCCATTCTGTATCTGTTGCCCACATCTAGAACTCAGCTACATAGTCCTCAACTGGTCTTTTCCCTTGTTTCAGGGCTCTGAGATTGATTTTCTTTTTGGAGCTCTGTTAGGCCTTGTGCTAGTATGTCCACTTTTTGATTTAAAGTAGCTATATGATTGGACATTTCTACTGGATCCATTTATATATATTATTCAGTTAGAATGTCTAGGGCTTGATTAAACTGCAATAACCAACTTAAACACGAGTTAGTTTCCCTATATAAATATTAGGTTTGTAGCTGGAGGATAAAACAGCTATAAAATAGATGTTATATAGCTCAGAGTGATATAACTCAGCAAGTATAATAGCTATATAGTTACAATACAGATTTGTAACTATATAGCAATATAAGTAAATGAGGAGTAGATCCCTGTATGGGTTGGAGAACTGATGCAGACAAAGAGTTAATATCAGAACTCAGCTTTAGAATATAGCTACTATGAGTGCGCAAATGGTCAGGATCCAATTTATATTCCAAAAGGTACTGGAATATGTATAAATGCTAGAAATATATTAATAATGACTCTGCATCAGGTAATTAGTAATTGTAGTAAAGAACATATTTGTGCAAACAGGTGTAATGGAAAAGAACAGTCTGCGTAAGGAGAGGCAGTTCAGTAAGACATCAGTAACACAGTTCAAAGTAAACAACCATGCTTGAACTAGTAAGTCCCGAGAAGCAAATGAAGTACAGCTGCTGAATCTTACCGCAAGCGGCTACAGGAGATGTCTTGCTTACGTAGGAAGTCAGGTAGAGTGACAACAAGTTGGTTCCGTAAGTGGTAATCCGATGTGGGAAACTGGATTGCTGCCAGAAGGAGAGGCGGTAGGTATGAAGGAGCTCCGTCAATTCAGATAGCTGCAGCGTTCCGGAAGGAGGAGGGAGGAGTTGGAATCCGATGCAACTGGAATCTGATGTAGTAAACGCAATGAGCGTAATACTCCACTATGTACTTTTTTTTGAGAATCCGTCTGACAAATGTGTTAGGAGATCTCTCCAGCCTTTCCATCTTCGCTTGCTTCATGTTATTCTATGCACCTGACTTATTAAAGCTTACTCATTTCTATTAGTTAGTGAAACAGGTACAAAGAATAACATTGAAATAGGTGAGGCTGGAGAGGCTGTTGAATCTGGAGAGACCTCATAGGGATAGATTTAACAAATGTCGAGCGGGCATAACTCGCTATAGCGAATCATGTCCGCTCTACATCGCTAAATGCTGACAGCATATGCTGTTGGCATTTATAATTGCACAATTTCTAGGGAAATGTTTGTGCAATGCCGTACCCTGCTCACTCGTATCGGATTGGGATGATTTCAGTCTGCCACCTAAAAGGTGGCGGACAGAGGCATAACTAGAAACCACAGGGCCCAGGTGCAACAATCTAAGAAGGGCCCCCCCACCACCCCTCCCCCCTCCAAAAAAAAAGGTGAATTTAATACCTTTTTTTTATATATATATATTTAACACAGAAAAAAAATCAGATTACATGTCTGCAAAAGGAGGTACCCTGTGCCCACAGTCTGTGAGATGGTCTGACCCCTTATTACTGTACATATATAGTGACACTATTTAACCCCCCAGTACTGTATATAGTAAGTTAGTGACACAGTCTGTAATCTGCCGGTGAGATGGCTGGCCTGACCCTACCCGTCCAGTACTTTATAAAGTGACCACAGTAGTCAGTGACATGGTCCACCCCCCCATACTGTATATAGTGGTACTGTATAGTGACACTGTTTACCCCTTCCCCCCATTCTGTAGTAGTTGTAGTAACAAGGTCTGTAATTTGCTGGTTCCACAAACATACACAAACACACATACATGCATAAATACACACACTGTCACATACATACACACACCATACACACACATAAACACCAATGGGTAAAACAGAAGCACTAACCCCTGTAGTCATGTCACACTCACATGATATCAGTGCAGGCAGTGGTAGGTTAACGTTTTTTATTAAAAAAATTTTTTATAAAAAATATATATATATATTTTTTTTAAGCTGGGCCCCCACCCTCAGGGGCCCAGTCGCACCTGCGACCTCTGCACCCCCTGTAGTTTTGCCCCTGGTGGCGGAGAAGTTAAGGAGCAGCTGTCTTACAACCGCTACTTCTTTACTTCCGCCTGAAACGATGGGAGTAGAATGCAGCATCCGCTGCTTAATAAATCTACCCCATAGTCTTATGATAAGAACCTTATAAATACGAGCAGTGCATATTCCAACATATTAATTACTATACATTATTAATTCCCTTTATTCAGTACTATAACAAATAACATCAAAACACGTAAAATGGCTCAAACATTTTAATTTACAATTATGAATATATAATCTGAGATTATTATTATTAATATTTTCCATTCAGATTCTTGACATTTGTAAAAGTAATATACGGTACTTTTTAAGTAGTTTTGTGCCTTTAGCAATAAGGAGAAATATGTCAACAATGACGTGTACTAAGGTGATTATAAACCAATTGTGCTGCCTCAGCAACAAGTTAATTAAGTTTCCCTAATACCTTTAGGATTAGAATTTAAACCAGGTGCCACCAGCCCTAATACAGCATCCTAAACACTGAAATTACTGCTCCAAGAAGACCATACATCAGAGAATTGTAATTTGTCACATTTCATAGTGAGGTAAAAAAAACTCAGTTGACCTTTTTTCTAAGTTCATTTGTAGAACTACATAGCATTCAGCAATCAGTATATACTATATACATATTTATGTCTGTTTTTATGATTAATAGATAAGAATTGTGACAATAAATGTATTCAATTATTTGCTACTACATACAGTAGTTATACCTGTTAAATATGTAGATAGAAGTTAGCTTGTTAGGGCAATTGTAGTTGCAGTATGTGTCTCTGCACCCTCAACCTATAAACTGTTAGCTCTTCAGAACAGCGACCTCCTGTACTAATCGGTTTTGTTTAGTCTGTGGTGTATTTGCACCTTACCACAAATCTGTTTTGTATAGCCTTACTTTTGTACCCAGCCCTATGGAATTTTGCAGTGCTATACTACCTGGTAAGAGATTGGATGCACAAATATTAATCAAACTGTTAATATATTAGCATTTCATTTTAAAACGTTGCATTTTGAGAACACATAATTACAGGACAGCTAAGGCCTTGGAAATAAGGTTTTGCTTACATTCCTGCTCCGTACACAACATAAATAATATAGGTTTTCAGTATTGCATAGCGCTATAATCAAGTTATTAATATGACTAATTCATTTTTTTTTTAAATAACTGGTAGTAAAGTAGCTATGTCACTGCTTGTTATATTGTTCACAGTCTTGTAAAAAAAAGTTAGTTCTCTAAAAAAAGTTAGTTCTGTGATTCTGTGGAAGGGGGCAAAAAGCTGCGGGCAACCACACCTGTCTGTCTGACACCATGCAGGGAGAGAGAGATGCAGACTGAAAGTTTGTTTCAGTGTTGCTTTTGGGTATTACCACAGTATTGAACCTGGACTGTTCCTGTTGGGATGAGACTAAGCTGAACATCTTCTACAAATTTGTTGCCACCTGTTGAGATGGAGTTCCTCCTGTGTGTGATGGCTGTTATATTTCTTCCCTGCCAGTGTATGCCATCTTTAGCAACTAACGAGCAATTAACAATCAAAGCTAAGTATTGCCTAATGTATAATCATTGCTTTGTTTAGGATACCTTGTAAAATAAAATAAAAAAATAAAAGTTATCTTCTGGGGCGGAGCCAACAGCCGGGGTAGCCAGACGTACATCTATTGAGCTCCTAGGCCTAAACTAAAAGAAGAATTTATTTTCAGCATAAGATTGAACTAATTTTGCATGTGGACATCTACTAATTAGTCCTTAACTGAAGGATATCCTACCTGAGCTTACCTATGTGACTAACTTGATGATTAACAATTTCTACTGGAGGAAAACGTTGCACTACGAGTAGCGTGTTATCTGGGCCCACCCTCCCTGCTATTAACTCTCGTCTCTATTAGACGAAACCTGGGGCTCTTTGCAATATGGAGGAGAATCATGAGCTGCTATATGCCTTGCTTCAGGACCTAGACCAGCAGATGGCAAGCTGTTTTTCTGACTTATCAGCCACGCTAGAATCGGCATTGAGGGGAATGACCAGCAATGCCCTATCTAGCAAAGAGCCTGGAGACACGCAGACAGACCCATCTATGGAGTGTCCACTCATGATGCTTCACCAACCTCCTCTGCTGAGCATTTGCAATGACGACTTGGGAGTTGTATCGTTAGGCTGCTATGATCTGCTCCTCATTGCTTACATTACAATTGCAGTGAACATCGCTACAATACTGGAAAGGTCCCCACAGAGTGTGGAGTTGCGACAGTCTCCTGACCCCAAACCGTACCTCATAGCTAGGGAGGTGCATTGTTTGCCTCTGGCTCTGCCGGTGGCTCTCAATGGGGAAACAGCCGATTCCTCAGGGGGTGGCCAGAGGGTCCACGGCCTCTCTGCACTTGTGCTAACAGCATCTCTCCTCAGTGTGAGCAGCAAAGGAGTCACAAGATGGGACACAGCAGAATTTCAAATAGCGCTTTCCAGGTGGTCATTAGCTGAAACGATACTAGAGGCTGCGGGAATTTTGGCCATATTCCCATTAGCAATTACCAGGAGCACTTCTATGTCAAAGCTTCTTTGGCTCAAACTCAGATTGGGCATAGGTTGACTTTCCTACCTCTCACAGACACGCACTGAGAAGATTGCCCTTTTCAACGTATATATATGCCTGTTTTTTTTTTTTGAGGTTTAATTATTCCTATAGTTCATATTTTGATTTTTAGTTATTGTGATATTTGTATATTTACCCTGAAACTTTATCATTACCACTCTCTGCATCTATTTTTCAATTTGGCTTTAAGGAACTATGTCCATGTCGCATATTGGTTGCATATGCTTAAATAATGTGTTTTTATAGTCTGAACTACTTGTATGGCCATATATGGTTCTATTCAGTCCATATGCTCTAGATCTCACATACTCAACTAACCTATTTGTGTATAAAAGCTGTATTTTACCAAATGTTGACCCTTTGGTCTGAAATACTTGTATGGTTATATGTAGCTCTTTTTTACCTGGGGGGTATAGGTCATATATAGTCAGTTATCTCTCTTGTAATATCATATATCTAGTTTATATTACTCCTCGTTTTGCATGTATCTCAGGCACCTATATCAGTATCTGTACATCTTGTTGCTTTCGGGGGCTGTGCTTTTTAGCTTGGCCAATGTTTGCAATATGTCATTATTCTTCCTCATATACCTTTCAGAAGTATTTCTTAGCTCTATATAGCTGTTTATCATACAGGACACCTGAGGACCCAATTAGAGGTAATTTCTCTGTTATATGTCTAGAATACTAGTTACTTTTGCCATAGTAAGCTTCATTTACATGTTAGTTATATGCATGGTTTAACCATAAGGGAACTAATTATCAGTAACGCAACCCCTTAGGGTTAAATCTTAGGAAATATTTACACCTAGAGGTCACCTTTAGACTATATTGAACCCAGGATTGGCCCCATATGGTCTGAGGTTTACAAGCTAAATCTAAAATATATACCTACCCAAGTTGGGAACTCATTATCATAAGCTATATTCTACTCTAATCTAGTTGATACTTTAGGACTAAACATTGGGGCATTTCTATATGCTACCATCCTGTTAGAAAGGTCATTCATTATTCTCATTAACTTATATTTTAAAATATGGAGCTCTATTTTGCTATCAGGTTTTATCTGTGTTAGTTAAACTTTTTGTCGTAGCTTTAGATTTAGTGTTCACTATTATCCTTTAAACATATTGCTAGATAACCCCAATAGTTTATTATGGAACGCTATCTACCCAGGTTAAGTTTAGCACTCCACTGACCTTAGATTAATTCCATGTAGCCTCAATGCAGCTTTATTTATTTCATTATCTTACCCCAGCATATAGCGCTAGCAAATTTTGGTAACATACATGGGCTTTGGTCATACACTTTAATACGCTTACTACCCTTTGTGCCTGTGTGTGTTATTGATTGCAAGTAACTAACATGCTTTGTGTATTTGCTGCCCTAAATGTGTATATTATATTGTATCCTTGCATCCCTATAGTACTTTCAATAGACCCCAACAGACCTTAGCTAGAATACTTATGCATGACATACTAGTTTTTCTTATAATACTCATCTCATCTAAGCTTAGGCTGGCGGTCATCCACCAAAGTTCTCAAAATGTTTATTTGATATATATATCATTCGTGTATATTGCGCTGGGCAGGTTCCTTTGAGCTGTGTTGTAACTTATATTTTTTGCTCACTGCGTATTATGTATACTTTCATTCGGGTTTTTTTGTGTACTGACTCGGATAGCTTGATGCTCATAATATTTACAGTTTGGGGTTCTGGCAGGCTGGACCTATGCTCAGCCCACAAAGTAAGGCCTTACCATGCGTTACTTCATGAATAAGCCACATGCGGCATACCCATTCAGAGAGCATTGTCCCTGATACCCTCATGTACCGTGTATTACCTCAGTCCAATGTGTTTCTAGTTCACTCCCACTCCTCCCTTTTCTGCTCTTGAGGCTAAATATCAGATTCCTAACATACTCAAATTACCACCTCCCCCCCACATAATACATCTCCTGTACTGGGAGGGTTAATTACCCCACTATTGATTTGGTTACCCCTGCTCAGGGCTTTCCTAGGGATAATATTCATAAGACTGTTATGACTGGAGAACCCCTACTGCTATTCTAGGGATTGACCTGTCCCTCCCATATGGTCCTATATGTATTGAGGCACATAGACATATGCATTTTCTTGTTTTAATCTTCATAGGATTTGCTTGGTCAGATAGGCATACTCCCCCTACCTGCAGGAAGTTGGGCTTTAGAATGAAACTATAAATGGTGTGATCTGCCGTGACAGCAGTATACAGTGCTATATATGCTCAAGACATCTTTTGCTGTAACAGATAAGTCCTTACATCTATTATACCTAACATTCACAGTGATATGCTGCTGGGTCTGCGGCCTGGACCCCAGAGTAATATTATCTATCATATATAGTTCAATGTTAGACACCATTAACAGTGAAATGTTTTACTCACTGCATATCGCATAGAGCATTACTCACAATACCTAATTGAAGCTAGAATCCCGCTACCATGTCTTGGGCTCTTTTATCCCTCTCATACGTAACAGATAAGTTCTATTATATTGTTTATGTTAACCCTGTTATTCTTTTTTAGCCATATACATAGTAAAGCACCTCTCCCAGGGTCCACTTTTCTAGCCATGTAACATGACCTGCATTACTCTGGAATTCTAAATAGCTCCACCCCCCACCCCCTTACTTCATTCAGAGCTGCTTATGTCCGTTGAACTTCCCCTTCCTTGTATATTTTGGTCCACGAGCGACCAAAACCAAAAAGCTAACCCCCCTCTTGCCCCAATTTTATTAGAATAGATAATTTCATGAAAGCACTTTCTGGCAATGGGGGGACCATTTTTCTTATTTATATAATACAAAACCGAGGTTTCATTATAATTTGAATCAACTTCTTATTGACATACTAGTTAACCATGTTTTGGAATATCATTTCCATCTTTATATTGTAGATTTCTTTATTTCCACACAGACAGTTGGAACTCTGGACATTGCTATATACTTCATGGTTATAGTGCTTACGTCCCTCCAGAAATGCCCAGAATCTATATCCAGAGCTGTTACCCCTCAGCTCCTCTGCTATGTTTATGTCTTAATAATGTATGTCTTACTACTATGTTATTATTGTTTATGGATGATTCTTGTTTGTAACATTTCCTACAACCTCAATAAAAACTATTTAAAAAAATAAATAAAAGTGATCTATTTCCCACTTTTCCTGTTTCCTCCCTTTATTCAGTACTAATAGTTACCTTAGCGGTCTCCTTGTTGAAAACATACATGTCGTACATTATTGAAAGACAACATCAGTTTAATGTTTAACTATTTCACAGCAAAGATTGTTTATATTAAACTGATATTTCTGTTCTAATTTCACAATTTTAAAAAACAATAGTTGATGTGTTGACTTTTCAAATAGTTCATTTTAACAAAAGACTAAGGACTAAATTCATTTTCACTCATGATTTGCTTACCTGTGTTAGCCGTCTCTTTAAAAGTTCTGATTGGTTATCAATGTTCAGCAATCAGACCATAGTGAAGAGCTTGAAGACTTGTTTTATTTTATTTTATGTAAAGTGTTTTTTTTTTTATTTACTTTAACTTGGAGAACAAAAGATGAGGGATGTTTGTGTTTGGGAAAGGGTGTTTGTGATGGGAACTTGTGGTGCAGAGGGGTCATGGTGTTTATAATGGGGGATTTGCAAGGGGGATTTGTGGGTATAGTTATTTGCAATTGAGGTTCTGGTTAGCCCTTCTATGTAACCACATGAGATAATTAAGTTTAGTGTTAATTGCAACGTGGTTAAGGTACAACGTGTAGCGTAAGACAGTGGTTTGAGTTTGGGTGTGGTAGAGGGATAAGGACAACACTGGTTGGGCTAAGTTGTATTGGGGATAATTGGATGTATTAAGCTTTATTTCTCATATATATTATAGATTTATACGATCAATGTATTTAAATGTTTCTTTAATGCAAATTTAAACTAATTAAAGTTCAATGGACACTCTGGTCATTTTCTTTTAAAGATTATCATCAGTTTAAGCGCATACTCTTAAAAGAGGTTTGCCAATCCTGCTATTGTGAGCATCTGACAAAATGTGAGCCTAAACCATGTTAGGATTAGTGTTTGGGTTGTAAATAACCTTGGGGGCCATGAAGATATGGGTGGGACTTCTAAAGAACACTGCTTAGTTTCCTTGCAAAAATAGACCTGGTTGAGATGGCCACAATGTAACTTTGTGACTTAAAGGGATAGTCTACACCAAAGATGTTATTGTTTAAAAAGATAGATCTTTACTAACCATTCCCCAGCATTGCACAACCAAAATTGTAATATTAATATAATTTATAAGATTTAAACATCTAAATGTCTGCCTGTTTCAAAGTCACTGCAGACAGCCTCTTATCACATGCATTTTTATTAGCTTTTCACAAGAGACTGCTAATTTATGGGAGCCATATAGATAACATTGTGCTTTCTTCTGTGGAGTTGTGCATGACTCTGCACGAATTAGCTAAAATGCAAGTCAATAGATAATTAATAGTCATGTGATAAGGGGATTTTCAGAAGAGGCTTAGATACAAGGTAATCACAGAGGTAAAAAGTATATTAATATATCCATGTTGACTGTGTACAACTGGGGAATGTGTAATACAGGGTTTATCTATCTTTTTAAACAATAACAATTCTGGAGTAGACTGTACCTTTAATAATTAAATTAATATATCCAGCCAGTCTGGATAAATGATATGCATACAATGGTGTAAGCAAGAACCTATTTAGGATTTGAACAACCAAGATTCTTAGGTAAAAATAATTTATACCATTGAAGGTAGTCTATTTGTGATAGTGTGCCATTTACCATACAAATTAATTACGATGCTGGGGTGTAATATTGAATATAAATTAACTACACCATATTTGTTCTTAGATTGTTTGTTTATTTATTTATATTTTAGTCATTGTAACATAGATTACAAGTTTTGCACTATGGAGGGTGTGAAACGAACGCAAAAAAGTTGCCTTATTTCACCCTCCATAGCTCTGCCATTACAAGTTTTAGAAGAAGATAGAAAGAATAAGAGGGCGCTAAAGCTAAGATCCCACCACACTTAGTCAAAAATAATATAAACAACAGAAGGCAAATTAATAACTTTACTTCACAAAATTTTTTAAAATACAATTTATATAGCAATTGGAAATATAGACGAGAATTGATATGTAAAAAGGGACGTCTCCCTTAATAAAAATAAAAATGAATTGGAATACCACCTTAAAAAGATAAAAAATATATACTGGAGCTTAATAAATTATGTTCATATATTCGATGAGCGTTAGTTATCCAGCGTGATTGGCTACACTTTAGTGAGTAGCTACACTTTTGAAACAATGTTCCTTATATGAGCTGATCAAGGAAAAAACGTGTTACTGTCCATCAAATGGTTATAACATAGATAAATTGTATTGTTATTCCTTGTGTGACTCCCTATGATGTGGTCCAAATAGTCATAATACACACCTTAGGGTAAAGATGATTGATACGATCTTATTAGACTCACACTGTCCGATATATGTCCAGGTAAGCGGTATCCTCCAATGCAATACTGCTCTGTTTACTTGCGTGGGCTGAACCCGGTCAGCGTGTATGGAAACTGCTTGTCACTCCGATTTCTTGTGTGCTTGGTTTTCGATTCCAAAGGCAAGAGGTGAAATCCGCAGGCCCGCACTTAGCGTGGAACACGCGCGGGTTGGATATTCTTGAACTAGGTACCTAGATAAGAGATAAAATAAAGTCCTTTGCAGGGAACAACTGGAAATCAATCTACGCGTTTCGCCCATTAACAGGGCTTTTTCAAGATCACAAGATCAAGATTACAAGTTTTAGAAAAGCCGGCATGTGAGTGCGATATAGTTTGCGTTGAATTCCATACCGCATAAAATACAAGCGCTGCTTTGACGTGCTCGTGCACGCTTTCACCATAGACATCAATGGGAAGAGAGTGTTAGAAAAAAAACTAACACCTGCGATCACGGAATGAAAAGCTCCGTAACGCAACACCCTAACATAAACCCCACGTCTAAACACCCCTAATCTGCTGCCCCTGACGTTGCCGACACCTACATAAACTTATTAACCCCATAATCTGCCGCCCCTGACATTGCCGCCACCGAAATAAATTTATTAACCCCTAATCTGCCGCTCCCGATATCACCGCCACTATAATAAAGTTATTAACCCCTAAACTTCTGGCCTCCCATATCACTACCACTAAATAAACCTATTAACCTCTAAACCGCCAGCCCCCCACATCGCAAAAACCTAAATTAAACTATATTAAACCCTAAATATAACCCTAATAGTTATATTGTAGCTAGTTTAGGTTTTTATTTCACAGGTAAGTTTGTATTTATTTTAACTAAGTAGACTAGTTAGTAAATAGTTATTAACTATTTACTAACTACCTAGTTAAAATAAATACAAATTTACCTGTGAAATAAAAGTAAAACCTAAGCTGCCTTACACTAAAACCTAACATTACAAAAATAAAAAAACCTACCATTACAAAAAATAAAAAACACTTGGCCAGATTACAAGTTTTGCGTTATGAGCTGTGCGGTAACGTGCAGTTTTTTCTCATCGCTCACTTACCGGCAGCGCTGGTATTACAGGTTTTTACAAACCCGGCGTTAAAAGACAAAAAGTGAGCGTAGAGCAAAATTGAGCTCAACACTGCACTCCAATACCAGCGCTCCTTAAGTCAGTGGTGAGCTTGTTGTACGTGCTCATGCGCGATTCCCCCATAGACATCAATGGGGAGAGCCGGCTGAGAAAAAGTCTAACACCTGCCAAAAAGCAGCGTAAATCTCAGTAATGCAGCCCCATTGATTCCTATGGGAAAACACATTTTATGTTTACATCTAACACCCTAAAATGAACCCCGAGTCTAAACACCCCTAATCTTACACTTATTAACCCCTAATCTGCCGTCCCCGACATCGCAGGACACCTACATTATACTTATTAACCCCTAATTTGCCGCACTGGACATCGCCGCCCCTTACATTATATTTATTACCCCCTAATCTGCTGCCCCCAACATCGCCGACACCTACATTATATTTATTAAACCCTAATCTGCCGCCCCCAACGCCACTATTCTAAATTTATTAACCCCTAAACCTAAGTCTAACCCTAACACCCCCTAACTTAAATATAATTTAAATAAATCTAAATAAAATTACTATCATTAACTAAATTATTCCTATTTAAAACTAAATACTTACCTATAAAATAAACCCTAAGCTAGCTACAATATAACTAATAGTTTTATTGTAGCTAGCTTAGGGTTTATTTTTATTTTACAGGCAAGTTTGTATTTATTTTAACTAGGTAGAATAGTAACTAAATAGTTATTAACTATTTAATAACTACCTAGCTAAAATAAATACAAATTTACCTGTAAAATAAAACCTAACCTAAGTTACAGTAACAACTACAGTACACTACACTACAATTAAATAAATTCCCTACATTAAATACAATTAAATAAATTAAATTAGCTAAATCACAAAAACAAACAAACACTAAATTACAAAAAATAAAAAACAAATTACAAGATCTTTAAACTAATTACACCTAATCTAAGAGCCATATCAAAATAAAAAAGCCCCCCAAAACAAAAAAAACCCCTAGCCTAAACTAAACTACCAATCGCCCTTAAAAGGGCCTTTTGCGGGGGCGGAGCTAGCCTTGAAAGGGAGAATACGCAACTCGATAGAGCTACAGCACATTTTAGCACTACAAAGTTATAAATCAATAGATATCAGGCGTCCTATATGGGCACAAAGCTACCCTAACACACCGGAGGACTTGCTGATTTCAATAGGTCAGGGCTCTGACCATTGTTCCCCTCCCTTCTTTATCAGCAGAACTATCCAGCTCATCTGAGCACGCTATTGCCGGAGGGGTAACCCAGAAGAGGAGAGTGATGGGAAGGGCAATCTGGCGATTTGCCTTATACACAAAGCTCTAGAGTGAGCAGACAGAGGGTGACAGAGCCGTCGACGTTAGGCGGCATACAAGGAGACTTAACTGCAGACCGGGAACTACTGGTGCGAACTGCGCCATTATTGTGATTGACGTCACGAGAAGGAGGCCTGCAGCGGAGTGCTCGCAATTGAGCAATAGTACATCACACTGCATTGAACCTAGGCAGTTGGAGTCCTAATCCTGTGGCGGTCTAATAGTCGCTAGTCAGTACAACTTGCTGCCGTGGTGATCCGACTGGCTAAGCACTTATAGTGGTGTCGGCAGCAAACTGACTTCTTGTCCTGCTCCGGGGGGTCGGGGCTCTGCTCCAGAGCATTCTGTGTTTAAAGGGCAAGTAGAGAACCAAGGAACAGGCACTGAAGGGCCTCTTGGCAAAATTATCTGCACCAGAGACTATTGTGAGTAAACCGGGGGGCACACTGTGCCTGGGTGGTGATTAAAACGCTGCACAGCTGGACATACTTACACTAACTTATCAAAGCTGCATACTTATCTGCACCCTACTGTAAAACCAAACCTCCTGTAAAGTTTCTAACTCCACATACAATTTTGGGGCTGAGCTCTCTTGGGGGCAATAATCTGCCTACAACCCCTTCTCCTGTCCTGGACAACTTTGGGAGAGACTTATTGCTAACTACACCTTATCATAAGGCCAATGCAAGCTAGGCCCCTCAAATTATATACTTGACTCAACTACAGTTGCATACAATACCCTCCACTGGGGATCATAGTGCATTAACATCTAAGTGGTCCTTGCTAAACTGCCCCTACTGATTGGTACTACATATAATAAAGCCTCCCTCTGGGTACTCAATAGTTACCATCCCTGCCTACACCTGACTGTGTTAACTGCAAGAAGAAGGGCATAGTGAACCCGACTCAGGGCACTCTCCTGAAGGTTTTCCTTTTATTGATTCAAGTGTTATCGTAACATTCTCTTTGCCTTGTAGGGTCCCCAACGCATAACTTACATATTTGTATAGGGCCTAAAGAGCTTGCTCTTGCTATGCTATGTATTGAAATTTGCATTTGCGCATTGTGATTCTAGGCCTATAAGTGTAACACCTGTGGGATCACCCCTCACCTTCCCGCTCCCGCCCAGTTTGTCTGGGCGGGTCACTTCCAACTCCCCTCTCCCTTCCTTCGGGTCGAATCCCCAAGTTCCCTAAGGTGAGGGGCTAATTTTAGTGCGCCTGCACGGTCTTAACTGTTCTGCTTTACTTCTATAATGTAGCTCTTATTATAGAGTGATGCTCAGCCCCGCTCTAACCATGCAATAGGATGAACTAAAACTGTATATACATATGTGCTTATAACGTCCTTTTTGCCTCAAACAGTGGTGTATATTTTTTGAGCTTTATTGTGGTTCTCTGCTTCTCTAAATCACGGGTTGGCTAGAAATACGCAAAATTCCCCATTCCATGAGGAAACACCTCAAGTCAAACCCTAAACCCAAGAAAACAGTATTTGATCATTTTGCGCACGCCACCAAGGAAACCCCCCCTCACCCGAGTGCTGAAATGAGTGAACATGATTCACAGGATGAGGAGTCTCACTCCAGCTTGCACTCCATAGCTCCTTCACAACATTTCATCACTGAGTCCTCTCTTAAGAAACTCTTGGCTACTCAGACTTGGTCTATCACCCAGGAGATCCAAAGAAGCTCCGCAGAACTAAAAAAGAAGATATCTGAAATTGGAGACAGAGTTGGCGTGCTGGAGTGTAAGCAGGATGACCTATCCATAGACCAATCTAACCTCTTGGCTTACTCTGAAAATCTTGCTGAACAGGTTTTACAATTGGAATCTAAATTAGAAGATGTAGAGAACAGATCGAGGCGCAATAATAATTGCAGAAAAATACTACAATTCATGTTTGTTTCATAAGATGTATGTTATAATCTCTTGTTATGTTACCCACTGTTTCTCTGATTTTCAAGGTTTAGCACCTAGAGTTAAGTTATTATTAGTATTAGAGCGGGGCTGGCGTTGTAATTCCATCAGGCTAGCTCCTGAGTCTTAGGCTCCCCCCCACATTGAAGCCCATGACAGGGCTCTTTTGAGGTGGACTATTTCCACCACCCTCGAGACACTATATAGTACCTCTTATTACCTTCCCTCCCCTACTCCCACCTTACCCCCCATTTTGTACTCCAGACTGAGATACTTTGACTTTGTACATTTGACATCTAGACAATCCAACCCATGACCCGATCCACCTTAAGATTTCTCACTCACAATGTCAGAGGTCTTAACACCCCTTTCAAACAAAACCTTTTACTGCGCTCACTGAAGCACCATAACCCCGATGTTACGTTCCTCCAGGAGATGCACTGGATGGCAGATGAGCCACTCAGGCTATCTTCTAAGACGTATACACACATAGAATTTGCCCCCTTCACTAAAAAAGCCAGGGGCACTGCCATTCTCCTGCACAAGCGACTTGCTTTTGAGCCTATCCTGACCATTAAAGACCCACAGGCCAGATACGTCATCCTGATTTGTAAGCTTAATCACGTTCTATACACTTTAGTTTCTGTCTACCTACCAAACGCGTACCAGTCTAAATATCTAAAGCACATTCTCCATCTGTTAGATCAGGTCAAACAGGGTAGATTTATTATTTCGGGAGATTTTAATATGGTCTGGGACCCGAAAGAAGATAGAAAATCCTCTGACACGCACAAGACACACTTTGCTGCAGAACATCTTGCCATCAAATTCCGTAATCTTATGTCCTGTTCGGGCTATTATGACATCTGGAGAGCCACTCATTCTAGAGACCATGACTACACACATTACTCACAACCACATCATCAATACTCCAGACTGGACTATATTTTTTCTACTCCCTTGACCTCGTTACCAATGCCTCCATATCTCTCTGCTCCTGGTCCGATCATGACTGTGTCCCCACTGATGTTATCTCAGCTAACACCAAGCAGACAAGAGCCTCTTGGCGTATGCCCCAAAACCTCTTACATGACATCCCTTTTAGGAAAAGTCTACGTACAGAAATCAAGCATTTCATACACGCTAACGATAATGCCCAAGTTCGTGATGATACCCTATGGGGTGCTGCAAAAGCGACCATTAGAGGGGTCATGATATCTAAGCAGGCATGTCTTTGAAGACAAGCGGGACTAACCCTATCACAGGCCCACGTTAAGCTGAGAATACTAGAATACAAAACAGAGTTAAACCTTTACCCTCCCTAGCAGAACAGATATCTGGCATCAAGAATCACATTTCCCAAATCGAACTCAAGAGATCCCAAAATAACCTAACCAAGTTAAAACAATTGTTCTACTACAAGAGCAATAAGGCAGACACCCTTCTGGCAAACAAAATCAGAACTAGAACAAGTGCATCACGTATCCATAGCATCTCCACTTCTCCTCAAAATCCCATCGCAGATTGGGGAGGCATTTGCCGAATACTACTCCAATCTATATAATATAGGTAATTCTGAAAGTCCCCAATCGTCCTCCCTAGAGAAAGTACGTGAGTATTTAAAGTCCTTGAACCTCCCGTCCCTATCACTTGACCAACGAGAGTCGTTGACTTCTCCGTTCTCCATCAGGGAAGTGTAACAAGTAATTAAAAATTTGAATCCCTTCAAATCCCCAGGCCCTGATGGTTTCCCTGTCCACTTCTATAAGATTTACTCCCAGGAACTCTCCCCTCTACTCCTCAGACTTTATAACCTAGCCTGGAAGGAGGGTGCATTCAAGTAAGAATTTCTAGAAGCCACCATCATAACGGTCCTAAAGCCTAATAAAGACCCTACCCTTTGCGCCAGCTACAGACCGATTTCGCTAATAAACACTGAAATAAAATTTTACTCAAAGCTCTTGGCTAATTGTGTTGCCAATATACTTCCTCACTTGATCAACCCTGATCCGGTGGGGTTTATCCCAAAAAGAGAGGGACCTGATAATACCAGAAGGATGTTAAATATACTAAGCCTCTCCTCCTGCCTCCGCAAACCTTTGGCGATAATCTCACTAGACGCCGAAAAGACATTCGATCGAGTGAGGTGGCGGTTCTTGTGGGAAGTACTCGAAATATTCCAATTCCCTAGAGATCTCATAAGGACAATTAAGGCCCTCTACTCTACCCCCTCTGCATTGGTTAGGGGACTCGGCTTTCAAACATCCCCTTTCACTATATCCAATGGAACCAGACAGGGCTGCCCCTTATCGCCCTTGCTTTTCACGCTAGCCATTGAACCTCTAGCCAAACAGATTAGAGCTGATCCCCGTATGAGTGGAGTTACCGTCTATGTCACCAAGCATAAAATTGCTTTCTTCGCAGACGATATCACCCTTTTTTCGTCTGACCTCACTCTATCTCTCCCCAGGCTCTTGCAAATTGTGGAAGAATTTAATGTTCATTCTTACTATAAGCTAAACATTTCAAAAACCGAGATATATACCCAAGACCTTCGGAGCTCGATTTTAGCACCCCTAAAATTCAAATACCCATTCCGCTGGACGGAAGCTTCGGTATTGCATCTTGGAGTCAAGTTATCTAGCGATCTGCCCCAAGTCATCAGAGATAATTACCTCCCATTACTGTCGGAACTTCGCTCCCTCAATAAAAATTGGAACCTGTCGCACGTTTCATGGATGGGGCGGATTGCAGCCCTGAAAATGTCCTAATTACCCTGTCTCACATACTTGTTCCGATGCCTCCCAATCAGAGTCCCCAGACAAATCCTTCTGCAATTCCAGAGCGAACTTACCAAGCATATCTGGCAGGGTAAACCGCCAAGAGTCGCACAAAAGGTACTACAACTACTGTGAGAATGTGGAGGGTTAGGCTCTCCCTCAATAGCTAGATACTATGAGGGGGCAATGCTCACCCACGTCTCACAGTGGGGAGTTAAACAATCCCCCTGCAAATGGCACACCATAGAGCAGGCCTCTTTGCCTTATAACTTAGGCTTATAAGACTTAATTTGGACACCTCCACATTGTCTTAGAGAGTTGACTTTGTCGAACCCCATTATTTGTGAATTTCTGTATTTCTGGGACAAAATACGCCACTTTGGGCGCATAGCCCCGCACCCTTCCCCTATCACTTCTCTTGCTGAATTGCTAGCTGGTTTACAGGACACCCACCCATTAAAATGGGCTCATCTTGGAGTCAACACAGTCTCAGACTTCTGGCTTACCTCACCAAAGGCTGGCTTCAGACCCATCTCTCAGATCGGTCCTGAATCGGTTCTACCGCAATATATGATATTTGAGCACCATAGAATCACAAGCTTCCTGATCAGCTGGGGTTTCAGGCCTGCTTTGGCTCGCCCCCTAACCCCATGGGAGAGCACATGGAGTCAAGGCAATAGACTCAGTGGACCCCTTTCCCGTCATTACACCATTCTGGGCCTTGACCCACAATCGCACAAAGCGGCTCACCTCCTGAGGTGAGAATCCCTGCTTGGAAGGTCAGGGATTCTCACCTCAGGGAAGCTATACATTGCACTACCTTATTTGAGACCTATTATAAACTGCTAGCTCACTGGTATTTTGTCCCCACTAGGTTGACTAAAATATTCCCTAGCACGTCCCCCCTTTGCTGGAGAGGTTGTGGCCAGAGGGGTGACTCCTTGCACATATGGTGGGAATGCCCCAAACTTTGCCCCCTATGGAATAGATGCTTCCAGGTTCTTCCCAAACTAGGCATATCTCTTAGCAGCTCACCATCGATTGTCCTCCTACATATCGGTGTGCATACTCTCCCTAAACATCACGCATTTATTAGCGTATATCTCTTTATGTCAATAAAAAATTTAATTGCATGTGATTGGAAGAAAGAATCCCTGCCCAGTTGGGCCAGGGTTTGTTCTTACATGGCTTATCTGTACACCATGGAGAAAGATATTTTCTACAAATTGGGTAACTCTGACTTGTTCGAATTAACTTGGACTGACTGGAAAGGAATCTATAATATACAGGGAGTGCAGAATTATTAGGCAAGTTGTATTTTTGAGGATTAATTTTATTATTGAACAACAACCATGTTCTCAATGAACCCAAAAAACTCATTAATATCAAAGCTGAATAGTTTTGGAAGTAGTTTTTAGTTTGTTTTTAGTTTTAGCTATTTTAGGGGGATATCTGTGTGTGCAGGTGACTATTACTGTGCATAATTATTAGGCAACTTAACAAAAAACAAATATATACTCATTTCAATTATTTATTTTTACCAGTGAAACCAATATAACATCTCAACATTCACAAATATACATTTCTGACATTCAAAAACAAAACAAAAACAAATCAGTGACCAATATAGCCACCTTTCTTTGCAAGGACACTCAAAAGCCTGCCATCCATGGATTCTGTCAGTGTTTTGATCTGTTCACCATCAACATTGCTTGCAGCAGCAACCACAGCCTCCCAGACACTGTTCAGAGAGGTGTACTGTTTTCCCTCCTTGTAAATCTCACATTTGATGATGGACCACAGGTTGTCAATGGGGTTCAGATCAGGTGAAGAAGGAGGCCATGTCATTATATTTTCTTCTTTTATACCCTTTCTTGCCAGCCACGCTGTGGAGTACTTGGACGCGTGTGATGGAGCATTGTCCTGCATGAAAATCATGTTTTTCTTGAAGGATGCAGACTTCTTCCTGTACCACTGCTTGAAGAAGGTGTCTTCCAGAAACTGGCAGTAGGACTGGGAGTTGAGCTTGACTCCATCCTCAACCCGAAAAGGCCCCACAAGCTCATCTTTGATGATACCAGCCCAAACCAGTACTCCACCTCCACCTTGCTGGCGTCTGAGTCGGACTGGAGCTCTCTGCCCTTTACCAATCCAGCCACGGGCCCATCCATCTGGCCCATCAAGACTCACTCTCATGTCATCAGTCCATAAAACCTTAGAAAAATCAGTCTTGGGATATTTCTTGGCCCAGTCTTGACGTTTCAGCTTGTGTGTCTTGTTCAGTGGTGGTCGTCTTTCAGCCTTTCTTACCTTGGCCATGTCTCTGAGTATTGCACACCTTGTGCTTTTGGGCACTCCAGTGATGTTGCAGCTCTGAAATATGGCCAAACTGGTGGCAAGTGGCATCTTGGCAGCTGCACGCTTGACTTTTCTCAGTTCATGGGCAGTTATTTTGCGCCTTGGTTTTTCCACACGCTTCTTGCGACCCTGTTGACTATTTTGAATGAAACGCTTGATTGTTCGATGATCACACTTCAGAAGCTTTGCAATTTTAAGAGTGCTGCATCCCTCTGCAAGATATCTCACTATTTTTGACTTTTCTGAGCCTGTCAAGTCCTTCTTTTGACCCATTTTGCCAAAGGAAAGGAAGTTGCCTAATAATTATGCACACCTGATATAAGGTGTTGATGTCATTAGACCACACCCCTTCTCATTACAGAGAGGCACATCACCTAATATGCTTAATTGGTAGTAGGCTTTCGAGCCTATACAGCTTGGAGTAAGACAACATGCATAAAGAGGATGATGTGGTCAAAATACTCATTTGCCTAATAATTCTGCACTCCCTGTAGTTTGGAAACCTAATGTACTATCATCAGACTGACTAGACTCTTGAGAGCTAAGGATGAGACCTGAGTTCAACATACTTAGTACATTGTACAACCTAAACACCCCTCCCCTAATGATAACCCTCCCTCCCTCCTTCCCTTCTAACCTATTCCTACACTTTTCCTGATTTGTTAGATGTTTTGTACTGCAGTTACTACTTGGTATCTATCATGTCTTTGGTTCATGGTACCTTTAACTGTAGCTCTGCGTAGCTTATAATTTTCTTTGTGTTAATGATGTAATGGGGGCAGATTGGGCCCCCCTGTTAATAACTTATTCTTCTGTAATTCAGTTGTAACTTCAATAAAGCTTTTTGAAAGAAAAATGGCCTTTTGCAGGGCATTGCCCCAAAGAAATCAGCTCTTTTACCTGTAAAAAAAATACAAACAACCCCCAACAGTAAAACCCACCACCCACACAACCAACCCCCCAAATAAAATCCTAACTAAAAAAACCTAAGCTCCAATGTCATTTGGATGGGCATTGCTCTTAAAAGGGCATTTAGCTCTATTGCAGCCCAAAGCCCTAACCTAAAAAATAAACCCACCCAATACACCCTTCAAGAATCCTAACACTAACCCCCAAAGATTCACGTACCGTGAAAAGTCTTCATCCAAGCGGCAAGATGTCCTCAACGAAGACGGCAGAAGTGGTCCTCCAGACGGGCAGAAGTGGTCCTCCAGATGGGCAGAAGTCTTCATCCAGACGGCATCTTCTATCTTCATCCTTCTGACGCGGAGCGGCTCCATCTTCAAGACATCCAGCACGGAGCATCCTCTTCAAACGTTGTCTTCTTCGGAATGAATATCTCTTTAAGTGACGTCATCCAAGATGGCGTCCCTTAGATTCCGATTGGCTGATAGAATTCTATCAGCCAATCGGAATTAAGGTAGAAAACATCCTATTGACTGATGCAATCAGCCAATAGGATTAAGCTGGCATTCTATTGGCTGTTCCAATCAGCCAATAGAATGCAAGCTCAATCCTTGTAATTTGTTTTTTATTTTCTGTAATTTAGTGTTTGTTTTTTTTGTGATTTGTAATTTAATTTATTTAATTGTATTTAATTTAGGGAATTGATTTAATTGTAGTGTAGTGTTAGGTGTTATTGTAACATAGGATAGGTTTTATTTTACAGGTCAATTTGTATTTATTTTAGCTAGGTAGTTATTAAATAGTTAATAACTATTTAATAACTATTCTACCTAGTTAAAATAAATACAAGCTTGCCTGTAAAATAAAAATAAACCGTAAGCTAGCTACAATGTAACTAAATTTAGAATAGTGGCGGCGACGTTGGGGACGGCAGATTAGGGGTTAATAAATATAATGTAGGTTGTGGCGATGTCCGGAGCGGAAGATTAGGGGTTAATAAGTATAATGTAGGTGGCGGCGATGTTAGGGGTGGCAGATTAGGGGTTAATAATATTTAACTAGTGTTTGCGAGGCGGGGGTGCGGCGGTTAAGGGGTTAATATGTTTATTCTAGTGGCGGCGATGTCCGGATCAGCAGATAAGGGGTTAAAAATGTTATTATAGTGTTTGCGATGCGGGAGGACCTCAGTTTAGGGGTTAATAGGTAGTTTATGGGTGTTAGTGTACTTTTTAGCAATTTAGTTATGAGTTTTATGCTACAGTTGGTAGTGAAAAACTCGTAACTACTGACTTTTGAATGCGTTAGGAATCTTTGAGGTAGAGGGTGTACCGCTCACTTTTTGGCCTCTCAGGACAAACTCGTAATACCAGCGCTATGGAAGTCCCATAGAAAAAAGGGTTTACGAACTTTACGTAAGTCGGTTTGCGGTAAGGCCAAAAAATTGTGCGGTGCCCCTAAACCTGCAAGACTCGTAATACCAGCAGTAGTGAAAAAGCAGTGTTAGGACCTGTTAACGCTGCTTTTTCAGCTTACCGCAAAACTCGTAATCTAGCCGACTAAAATTACAAAAAAGAAAAAACCTACCATTAAAAAAATAACAAACGAAATGATCCAAATCAATAAAAATTATTCCTATTCTAATACCCTGTTTAAAAAATAAAAATAAAAACACCCCAAAATAAAAACCCTAATCTATAATAAACTACCAAGGGCCCTTAAAAGGGCCTTTTGTGGGCCCTTAAAAATGCCCTTTGTAGAGCATTGCCCTAAATAAATCAGCTCTTTTTCTACAAAAGAAAAACAAACACCCCCTAACAGTATACAAACCCCCACCCCCCAAACCCACAAAATAAAAATAATCTACCCATTGCTCTGAAAATGGCATTTGTATGGGCATTGTCCTTAAAAGGGCATTCAGCTCTTTTGCTGCCCATTAAAAATAAAAAAAGACTATTCTAAAAGAAAAAAAAAATTACACAAATTAACAAACAAATTATTCAAAATAATAAACATTATTCCTATTCTAATAACCTGTTTTTTTTAAAAAAAAAAAACACCCCAAAATAAAAGAATATATATCTATAATAAACTACTAATAGCCCTTAAAAATTGCCTTTTGTAGGGCATTGCTCTAAAGAAATTATTTCTTTTATAAAAAAATAAAAACAGGCACCCCTAACATTACAAACCCCCACCCCCCAAACCCACAAAATAAGAAAAACCTAACTAAAAAAACCTAATCTACCCATTGCCCTGAAAAGGGCATTTGTATGGGCATTGCCCTTAAAAGGGCATTCAGCTCTTTTTCTTGCCCTTAAAAGGGCATTCAGCTCTTTTAAGACAAGCCCAAACCCTAATCTAACAAAAAAACCCACAAAAAAACCCTTAAAAAGACCTAACACTAACCCCTCTTTAGGTACTCACAGTTGCTAAAGTCCGGCTTCAACGATCTTCATCCGCCTCCTCAGGGATGAAGAAGATGTCGGTCCCACGATGGATGAAGATGGATCCACCTGGGTGAAGATGGAGCCGCTGGGATGAAGATCGTTCAAGCCGGACTTCAGCAACTATGAGTATCTAAAGAGGGGTTAGTGTTAGGTTTTTTAAAGTTTTTTTGGATGGGTGTGGGCTTGTCTTAAAAGAGCTGAATGCCCTTTTAAGGGCAAGAAAAAGAGCTGAATGTCCATACAAATGCCCTCTTCAGTGCAATGGGTAGATTATTTTTTTTTTAGAGTTAGGTTTTTTATTTTGGAGGGTTGGTTGGGTAGTGACTTTTACTGTTGGGGGTTCTTTGCATTTTTTTACAGGAAATTAGCTCATTTCTTTAGGGCAATGCCCTACAAAAGGCCCTTTTAAGGGCTATTGTTAGTTTATTGTAGGCTAGGGTATTTTTTATTATGGGGGGGGGGGTTATTTTGATAGAGCTATTAGATTAGGTGTAATTGTTTTTACTTTGGACAATTTTGTTTGTTATGTTTTGTAATTTAGTATTTTTTTATTTTTTTTTATTTAGTAATTTTTTTTTTAATTTTTTTTGTAATTTAGTATTTTTAATTTTTTTTAACTGTAGATTTAATTTTTTTAGTAGGGTTTTTTAATGTGTAATTTAATTAATTTAATTTGTAGGTTTTTTTTAATTTTAGTATAATAGTAATGTTATTTTAATTTATAGTTTAAACTTATTTTTTTTTAATTTCACAGGTAAGTTTTTATTTATTTTAAGAAAGGGATCTTGTAATTTTAATTTAAAGTTAGGGGGTTGTTAGGTTTAGGGGTTAATAGTTTAATTTAGTTTTTGGCGCTGTAGGGGGCTGGCAGTTTAGGAGTTAATCGGTTTATTTAGTGGTAGTGATGTGGGAGGCCAGAGGTTTAGGGGTTAATAACTTTATTTAGTGGCGGCGATGTTGGGGAGCGGCGGAATAGGGGTTAATATATTTATTATAGTGTTTGCTATGTTGGGGTGCGGGGAATAGGGGTTAATAACTTTAGTATAGTGGTGATGATGTCGGGGAGCGGCAGAATAGGGGTTAATAAATTTAATATAGTGTTTGCAATGCAGGAGGGCCTCAGTTTAGGGGTTAATAGGTAGTTTATGGGTGTTAGTGTACTTTGTAACACTTTAGTTATGAGTTTTATGTAACAGTTTTGTTGCGTAAAACTCATAACTGCTGGTCTCAGATGTCGGTACGGATCGTGTCGGTATAGGGTGTCATTTTTTTTATCCTCACCGCAAAACTCATATGGCAGCGCTATGGGAATTCCATGAAAAAACATAATTTTTTGATTGTGGGACTGGCGTTGCGTTACAGGGTAAAAGGCTTGCGGTACAGCTATACTGACAAAACTCGTAACGGCTGCGTTGCTGTTTTAACGCTGAAATTGCTTTTTTTTCTGCGTTAAAAACACAAACACAAAAAACTTGTAATCTAGGTGTATGTATTTTATTTTAAAAAAATTGTTTAATTTTTAATAGTTCTTTTTCAAAAATGTTGTAGGAGAATGGTGTGCTAAATGTGTGTATGGTTTTCTTCAATTTGTCTATATTTGCATTGTCTCAATTCTTGATATCTAATTTGTTTTTGTAGATAAGATCTATCACTTGTCAAGCTATACATTAACTATCAAAACCCCTTAAAGAGTCAAAATGCCCTTATACTGGAAGGTATTGTATATATTCATTTGATGGACAGGACATTTTCTAAGAATTGTTAGAAGAGAATAGCACCTGTGTAGATACATGCACTGACAGGCTTCACAAGGTATCTCATTTCACATTTAACACAACACATGCTTTCAGTGTAAACGGATATTCTAAAATAAAATGCTCTATTTCCTTTGAACACATTATTTTTTAAACAAATTCCTTTATTTTACTTGGTCTTTAGCTACTACAATGAGTTACAGACCTAACCAAAGTTGTTCTCCCGTGCTTTTCCAGATAAGGATCTGGTGAGCAAATGAGAATCATGTATAGCTGTGTATCTTCCAATAACTGTGTGTACTGTTATCTGGAGCAGAAAAAGAGTGTTCTAGGCATCCAGTTGTGGCTTTAGAACCTATAAACAGATCAAAGTCCCAATAAACACCTCCTTTTTCTTGCTTGCTGCTAATCTTCAAAAGGTTGAGAAACACAGAAAACAAGAAATATACAAATAGAAACAAATTAAACCAGATCAATGTAAAAAGTTTCTGCTTAGCGGGAACCCTGTTAGTCTTACACTTCTCGGTTGAAGGTAACCCTTATCATAGACCCATATAACCCCACTTTGACCCTTGAAGGAGCACTAAAGTCAAAATTAATCTGTCATGATTCAGATAGAGCATACAATTTTAAACAACTTTCTTTTTCACTTCTATTTGAATGCGCACAATCATTTTATATGCACATTTTGTGTGGTACCAGATTCTTCTGAGCATGTGCAAGAATTTTAGAATATATGTATAATCATTTTTTGATTGGCTGATGGCTGCCACATTATGCAGTGGGAAGGAAAATTTAAAGGGACAGTGTAGTCAAAAATAAACTTTCATGATTCACATAGGGCATGTAATTTTAAACAACTTTCCAATTTACTTTTTTTTTTATCAATTTTGCTTTGTTCTCTTCGTATTCTTAGTTAAAAACTAAACCTAGGTAGTCTCATATGCTAATTTCTAATCCCTTGAAGGCCGCCTATTATTTGAATGCATTTGACAGTTTCTCACGGCTAGAGGGCATTAGTTCATGAATGCCCTATAGATAAAATTGTGCTCACACCCATGGAGTTACCTAGGAGTCAGTACTGATTGGCTAAAATGCAAGTTTGTCAGAAGCACTGAGATAAGGGGGCAGTCTGCAAAGGCTTAGATACAAGGTAATCACAGAGGAAAAAGGTATATTAATATAACCGTGTTGGTAATGTAAAACTGGGGAATGGATAATAAAGGGATTATCTATCTTTTGAAACAATAACAATTCTGGTGTAAACTGTCCCTTTAAAAATCTACCACTCATTTGAAATTCAAACTAAGTGCTTCTGCATCGTCTTTTTATACATTTTGTGATAATGTTAGTCTACTGTGTTTAGTGGTCTTTAAATTATCCTAAAATCAACCAAACTGGTTAAAGGATCTTTCTAAAAGTAGACTCCCTATGGAAAGTTAACCCCTTCTTAAAGGGTCAGACTAGTCAAAATTAAACTTGCATGATTCACAAAAGTAAAAAGTATATTAATATTACCATTGTGGTTATACAAAACTTAGAATTAGGTAATAAAGGGATTATCTATGTTTTTAAACAATAAAAAATCTGGAGTAGACTGTCCCCTTAAATTGACAAATAGTAATAAAATGTTAATAAGATTTAACTCAAGATGAATTAATAGGCAAATGTATGTGTATGATTAAGATGTGTAATAATTATTTCAATGTCAGATTTTAAAAAAAACATTAAACATTTAATTTCTTGAACTGCCACACTAGGCTGCCTCTCATTTAAAGGGAAATTACTCAATACTAGCGAATTATATATAACAAAAATTATATATATTCAAATATACATGAGCATTAATATAAATAATTCCTTTATACTCCCAAACAGAAGTTCACTCATTTGTAAAACTGGGAATCAAGGAAAATGACTTATATATTTGGAATGCAAAGGCCACCTGTAACATGCTTTTTTTCAAAATATTAATTATATCACCCTCAACATTAAACCCGATGGGTCATCCTGCGCAATGTAAAAAAACAAAAAGCTTCTCTTTGGAACCTTTCCCCACTCTATTTTGTTTTTATCATGTCCTATAGCTATACACTTACATGATCTGTAGTATTGACATGCTGATAAATAAAATGCCTAACCAGCTCTGAGCAGGATCAGTGTCTATATTATTTATCTGCTAGCGAATACACATTCTGAGCCTCTTTAATATGCACCCAATGTATTGCTTTTTACACAGATCCCATTCTACTAATAAACTAAAAACTCAGTTCTATAGTTTGTCCATGACTGTGTATTAAAAACCTTTTGTGTTGACGACTGAAAATGGCCACGCACTTTCATATGTTCATCACATGTATTTATTTGCAGCCTTTTTTTTCTCTAACACCTGAGACCTCACATCTTTTAGCCCTTATAACTTTTTTGTTCAATAATTTTTTAAAATATTTTTTATTAGGTGTTATTATGAGTGTAACTGTACTTTGTAATGTATTATTGATGTGTTTTGTGACAATTTTTTGTTTCGCAAAACAGTTAACCAGAGCTCTGAGGGCGTTCTATTCTGGCGCGTGTTAACTTCAATTGTGCTCAAGCGATCATGTTCATTTTCAACTTGTAATACGAGCAATACAACTGATGCACGCAAACAGCCTTGATAAACTAAATATCACTTGCGCGTAACTGTTAACGCACCACTCGTCGCCTGGTCCTTTATTGGGCTAAAACAAATATACGGCTAGATTACGAGTTTTGCGGTACGGCTATTAACGCTGAAAAATTGGCCATTATGCTGGAATGGCCAGTAACGCATAATACGAGTCACAGCGGTATAGCTATACCGCAAGCATTTTAGCCGGTAACGCGACGTCCATTCCGCGCTCAAAAAAATGACGTTTGAGGGCGAGATTTTGCATAGCGCCGTATTGCAGGTTGTGCGGTCTGGCTAAAATGCTTGCATTACAGCCTATACTGACATGATCCATACCGCCACATGAGAGCAGTATTATGGATTTTGCAAAACAAAAATGTTTCACAAAACTCATAACTTAAATGTTACAAAGTACACTAACACCCATAAACTACCTATTAACCACTAAACTGCCACCCTCACGCATCGAAAACACTATATTAAATTTATTAACCCCTAATCTGCCACCCACCCACATTGCGACTATTAAATAAACCTATTAACCCCTAATCCGCCACTCACCGACAATAAATATAATTATTAACCCCTATTCTGTCACTCGCCGACACTAATAAAAGTTATTAACCCCTAATCTGCCTTCCCCAACATTGCTGACACCTAAATAAACCTATTAACCCCTAAACCGCCAGCCCCCCACATCGCCAACACTATAATAAAGTATTAACCCCTAAACCTCCAGCCCCCCACATCGTAACTACTAAACTAAACCTATTAACCCCTAAACCAACGTCCACCCCACATCGCAAAACACTAAATTAAACTATAAAC
Organism: Bombina bombina; assembly: GCF_027579735.1. Taxonomy (NCBI): domain Eukaryota; kingdom Metazoa; phylum Chordata; class Amphibia; order Anura; family Bombinatoridae; genus Bombina; species Bombina bombina. The sequence goes on along the minus strand of NC_069500.1, from coordinate 1,218,653,097 downwards.
CCCTAAACCTAGCACCACCCTAACTTTAAATTAAAATATAACTATCTTAAAATAAATAAAAACTTACCTGTGAAATAAAAAAAAACTATGTTTAAACTATAAATCAACCTAACATAACTTTTCTAATAAAATTAAAAAAAAACTACCAATTAAAACAATCTAATTTACAAATTTAAAAAACCTAACACTATGAAAAAAATTAAAAAATCAAAAATCACTAAATTACGAAAAATAAAAAAACTCTAAGGTTACAAAAAATAATAAACGAAATTATCGAAAATAAAAACAATTACACCTAATCTAATAGCCCTATAAAAATAAAAAAGCCCCCCAAAATAAAAACACTCCCTAACCTACAATAAAAAAAAGGCCTTTTGTAGGGCATTGTCCTAAATTAAACAGCTCTTTTACCTTTAAAAATTACTAAGTCTCCCCTAAAAGTAAACCCCCCCCACCCAACCAACCCCCTGAAATAAAAAAACTAACTCTAAAAAATCCTAAAATACCCATTACCCCTAAAGGGGCATTTGTATGGGCATTGCCCTTAAAATGGCATTCAGCTCTTTTACAAGTGCCCAAAGCCCTTATCTTAAAAAAAAAAAACATCCAAAAGAAGTCTTCATCCAGGTGGCGACACCTTCATCCATCTCGGAGATGTCTTCTATCTTCATCCCGGCGGAGCGGAGCTATCCTGGACGGCGAAGACATCCTGCGCGGAGCTTTCTCTTCATACAGTCATCACGACCTTGAATGCAAGGTACCCGTTTCAAAATGGCGTACCTTGCATTCCTAATTATTGGCTGATTTGAGTCGTCTAATTCAAATCAGACAATAGGATGAGTGCTTCTGAAATACTATTAGCTGTTCAAATCAGAGGACGCTCCACGCAGGATGTCTTCGCCGTCCAGGATAGCTCCGCATTACGCCGCCGGGATGAAGATAGAAGACTTCCCCAAGATGGATGAAGGTGTCGTCGCCTGGTTGAAGACTTCTCGCCGCCTGGATTAAGATGGATGTCCGGACTTCAGGAACCGTGAGTAGATTTTCTGGGTTTAGTGTTAAGTTTTTTTGTTTTTTTTTGGGCTTTGGGCACTTATAAAAGAGATGAATGCCCTTTTAAAGGAAGTAAAATAGCTGAATGCCCTTTTAAGGGCAATGCCCATATAAGTGCTCCTTTAGGGGCAATGGGTAGGTTAGGATTTTTTAGAGTTAGGTTTTTTTATTTTGGGGGGGTTTACTTTTAGGGGGGACTTAGTAATTTTTTTAAGGTAAAAGAGCTGTTTAACTTAGGGAAATACACTACAAAGGGCCCTTTTAAGGGCTATTGGTAGTTTATTGTAGGTTAGGGGGTGTTTTTATTTTGGGGGGACTTTTTTAATTTTATAGGGCTATTAGATAAGGTGTAATTGTCTTTATTTTTGATAATTTCGTTTATTATTTTTTGCAAGCTTAGAGGTTTTTAATTTTTCATATTTTAGTTTTTATAATTTTTTGTAATTTTAGATATTTTACATTTTTTCATAGGGTTTTTTAAATTTGTAATTTAGATTTTTTAATTGGTAGTTTTTTTATTTTATTAGAATAGTTATGTTAGGTTAATTTATAGTTTAAACTTATTTTTTTTTTATTTGTTTTTTGTAAATAATCTTTTATTGAGATTCTTGAGACAAAAGAAAAGTCAACAAAATAGTATAACAAGTACTATACATGAACAAGGTAGGCAGTTACCACACAGTGAATACACAATTGACCGTTAATTCACCTATAACAACAAGTGATAATTGTACAATACTTAGTTATCTATAACTTGAGAATCTCGTTTTATAATATATTAAATAGCATTTAACAGTGGTTAATTCGATGGCTACTCATGAGCCAATTGATATAGGAAACAATACAGCACCTAAAATGATAACCACAAAAATTATACATTTCTAGTGATATATTTTAGAATGAGAACATTGCACTATTGTACAAGGCAATCTGTAAATGTTTGACATCTTCCTCTCAAAACATTTGGGTATTCCTCAGGGAGGAGAATAATAAAAGGAATGGAAAAAATAAAATAATTAGTGTCTAAGTCCTCTGTCCTTATTTCTTATAACAAGGTATCTTCGTTTGACCAGCATCAGCGGGTAAACACCGCTCAATAGTAGTCAAAAGAAGTGGCGAAGAAAAATAAAGAGGTGTCAAGGTTCTAATGAAGCAATGTTATATGCATGTAGTAAACAGTATGGGGGAGGGGATATTATGAAGCAAATATAGATGAGATAATATGAGCCCAGGCCTAAGCCTGGGTTTGGCAATGGGGATGGGAGGGCGGAGCCACCAAGAGCAGAGTAATTATTTCTTAATATGAATACAGACATAAATATACATATAAAACATCTACATTTTGGCTCATAATATGAAGGTCACTTTACCAGCTCATGGCATTTATGTTAAAACCACTATAAGTAAGGAATGTAATTTGTATCTCCCTGCAGGGATTGTTGTCACCACTGGACACAGACGGAAAAGGGATATTGGGTATGACCCACTCTGATACACAGAGTGGGAAAGGGTGAGGGGAGATACCTTCCCTATCTTTTCTATTTTAGTAAGGTATTAAGTCATACATAGTATAAGAATAGGGCATGGTATTTAAATTATCAGAATGATCATAAGCACATGTCTATGCATCCTATACACTACATCTTAAGCTGAGATTGTGAAAATTTACCTAAAACATAAGACAATACAGATGCTTATCAAAGCCATAGTAGATGTCGGATAGAGGGAGCATAAACTGTGTTTAAAGTTTCTAGGGGATACTATGTTGGGATCATGAGCATAACAATATAGATATAAGTATATATGTACAGCATCCAAACCTATAGTGCATCATATCACAAAAAAGAAAAGAAAGAAAAAGAAAACTGCATGGAACTTAATCAGCATAAAATTATTAGGATCTATTCCTAACATAGGAACAATGAGGTCTTCGTAAGCTACATTACTAGAGGGTGGTCTAGGGCTGAATTAAGAGTTAAACACTTGGGGTGTAAGTTATAACAGGTAACGATATGCCTACAGCTATAAAAAATTGTGCCAATATTGCACTAATATAAACATATATGAATATATATTTAGCAGTTAAAATATAGTAATAGAGACAAAGACCATGTCTAACAAATGTAACCTAGAGAACTAATAAGCCTATCAGTGATAAAGCAATGCCATATTTCCCGAGGTTTAGTTGATGCCTAAATGTCTCTGTACCATTAACATTACTATGATCACTACTAAACTGTGGAGTGTTAAAGTGTGAAACTTAAAAGGATTGAATAAGTGCATAAAAGTATCACTAGCACGATAGTCAGCTTCAACTAAACCACACATGAGCTACTTCTAACATGTAAAGAACTAGAAGACTATATCTCCACTAAGTGAGGCATAGTATATATTCCACGGGTCTGCGTTATTCAGAACATGATAAGATAAAATACTATCTGTAGGTACAGTGGTTATCATAGGGCATTGCTAGCATAAATGAGTAATCATATAAACAGTCTAACAAATGGTAAGGAGCCCCCCTACCCATAAAGCAATATGTAACGTAGACTTCTGTAACCCTAGGTTGGTCGCTGAAACTATTCTCTAAGCAAACATAATGTAAGCGACAATACACAAGGGAGTTCTTGAGGATGTAACTTCACTAATAATTAACCACGTCTTTAAAGTTGCCGCAGATCATATCAGTCATGCACATATAATCATTCTAGGAATGAAGCAGTTCTCAGACTTGACGTTGTCATTTAATTAAAGGTAGTAGATGTGAAGAGTGATATGAGTATACACATACAGACAGGTATCTAAACCTATCTAACTGGGGGAACCTCAAAGCTTGTCTCTATTCTGCTCAAAGAAGTTCTCTCCAGAGTCTCACAATTATCTGCATATTATAACAACTAGGTTACATTCAATGAATACCATCCTGATAGGGATAGTCCTAAACCATGACCCTGCATCATAAAAAAAATATATATATATATGGGAAAGTGTATTATATAAACCTGTTTCAGGATATCTCTATATAAATCATATGCTATATCAGGCTTGCTGTTCAGCTAAACAATATAAAAGTGTCCCTAGAAGTCAATAAAGATCTAAATAAAGTGAAATATACTGGTGCCCAACTAATAACTATAACTATATACATTATTAATGTTCCTAGCAAGAAGAGAGAGCAAAATGTACCAACGGTCTTTAGCTATGATAGGTGACTTATGGCACAATAAGCAAAGTAATTAAGTGGGCATGTATTCACCTACATATTTGTATCTGGGTTATACAGCTTATGAAAAGATAATGTGCTAGATCATGACAAACCAACATTTAAGGCTGCTTAGAAAATACATACAGTGGATATAAAAAGTCTACACACCCCTGTTAAAATGACGTTTTTGAGACAAAGATAAATCATTTCAGAACTTTTTCCACCTTTAATGTGACCTATAAACTGTACAACTCAATTGAAAAACAAACTGAAATCTTTTAGGTAAAAGGAAATAAAAATAAAAAAATAAAATAATATGGTTGCATAAGTGTGAACACCCTTAAACTAATACTTTATTGAAGCACCTCTTGATTTTATTACAGCACTCAGTCTTTTTTGTTAATGAGTTTTTCAGCATAGCACATCTTGACTTGCCAATATTTGCCCACTCTTCTTTGCAAAAACTGTAACTGCACTCTAAATCTGTCAGAATGTGAGGGCATCTCCTGTGCACAGCCCTCTTCAGATCACCCCACAGATTTTGAATTGGACTCAGGTCTGGGCTCTGGCTGGGCCATCCCAAAACTTTAATCTTCCTCTGGTGAAGCCATTCCTTTGTTGATTTGGATGTATGCTTTGGGTTGTTGTCATGCTGAAAGATGAAGTTCCTCTTCATGTTCAGCTTTCTAGCAGAATCCTGAAGGTTTTGTGCCAATATTGTCTGGTATTTGGAACTGTTCAGTATTCCCTCTACCTTGACTAAGGCCCCAGTTCTAGCTGAAGAAAAACAGCCCCAAAGCATGATTCTGACACTACCATGCTTCACTGTGGGTATGGTGTTGTTTTGGTGATATGCAGTGTTGTTTTTGCGCCAAACATATCTTTTGGAATTATGGCCAAAAAATTCAACTTTGGTTTCATCAGACCAGAACACCTTTTGCAACATGCTTTTGGGAAACTTCAGATGTGTTTTTGCAAAATTTAGCCGGGCTTGGATGTTTTTGTTTGTAAGAAAAGGCTTCCGTCTTGCCACTCTACCCCAGACATATGAAGAATACGTGCGATTGTTGTCACATGTACCACAAAGCCAGTACTTGCTAGATATTCCTGCAGCTCCTTTAATGTTGCTGTAGGCCTCTTGGCAGCCTCCCAGACCAGTTTTATTCTTGTCTTTTCATCAATTTTGGAGGGACATCCCGTTCTTGGTAATGTCACTGTTGCACCATATTTTCTTCACTTGATGATGACTGTCTTCACTGTGTTCCATGGTATATCTAATGCCTTGGAAATTCTTTTGTACCCTTCTCCTGACTGATACCTTTTAACAATGAGATCCCTCTGATGCTTTAGAAGCTCTCTGCGGACCATGGCTTTTGCTGTAGGATGCGACTAACAAAATGTCGAAGAAGACCTACTAGAACAGCTGAACTTTATTTTGGGTTAATCAGAGGCACTTTAAATGATGACAGGTGTGTTCTGACTCCTATTTAACATGATTTTGAATGTGATTGCTTAATTCTGAACACAGATACATCACCAGTTATGAAAGGGTGTTCACACTTATGCAACCATATTATTTTATTTTTTTATTTTTATTTCCCTTTACCTAAAAGATTTGTTTGTTTTTCAATTGATTTGTACAGTTTATAGGTCACATTAAAGGTGGAAAAAGTTCTGAAATTATTTATCTTTGTCTCATTTTTTTTACATCACAGAAACCTGACATTTTAACAGGGGTGTGTAGACTTTTTATATCCACTGTATATCATTGGAATAAAGAATAACATTGTGAAACTTGACATATGTATAAAAACAGCCCTCAAAAAAGATTCTGTGTCAAAGGCTTACTAGAACAATTCACGCTGTAAGTCATACGCATTCTGGGCTTAATAAAAAGACCCAAACAAAAAAACTTTGATGCGAAAGCCGCATAATATCGTGTACTCCCCAGGATAGCATTGCTGCAATCATTAGCCCTACATATCCACATGTGTCAGAGAATACAAAAGTTCCAGATGCGTGTGTGCAATAGCCGATTGAGTCAGAGGTTGCACAGATCTCGATTCAGGGTTGTAAGTGATTCATCCTACTCCGACTTTTCTGAGGGCTCTAGATGACATATGTCTCGTTGCACGAGGCAGAATTCTGCGCGGCGTGGACAGAGGCTCTGAGTTGCATTCACACAGTGATTCCTCCAGGGAAATGCGCAGTTCAAAATCACCAGCCGACTGAAGATCCGACCTAATAAGTCCTGAACCCTCTGAGCACTCTCAGGCTGTGTTGTAGTTTCTCACTACTCGGGTCATAGAGATTCTTGCATGCTCCTGCTAGGACCCTATCCGCTCTCAGGGGGGCAGTAAGTTCTTGTATATGAGGGGGTAGCGAACTGATGACCACAGGGATTTCTGCTTCGCCGCCGCCATCTTGCCTGTTATATGTGGTGGTGAACTTATCCAGGAGTTGCACCAATAATAAGCTCATTTCTGAGTAGTGCTCCTCTAGGATCCCACAGACACGATCCTCAAACTTGTGTAGCGTAGCGTCTAACTCCATTTAGTGGGTATTAAAAGAATCACTCTTTAAAAATGTTAGGAGAAGTTATACCCGCATCGCTTCATTAGGAAATTTAGGCCCCGAACTGTAATGCCATGGAGAAAGCTTCTAAAGTCCGCCCGCTATAGATGTGCTCTTTGCAGAGCTATCAGACGTGAATACTCTTAGTTTCTGGGAAGCTTTTGGAGACGTAGTCTGTCAGGGGATTGTATATTTACCCCTCTTGAATTAGTTAGAGCAGAGGAGCTCCATGAAAACACGTCTGCTCTCCTTGCTAGTTGGCTCCGCCCCAACTTAGTTTTTTTAATTTCACATGTAAGTTTTTATTTATTTTAAGATAGTTATATATTTTAATTTAAAGTTAGGGGGGTGTAAGGTTTAGGGCTTAATAGTTTAATTTAGTGTTTTGTGATGTGGGGTCCGTCAGTTTAGGGGTTAATAGGTTTAGTTTAGTAGTTACGATGTGGGGGGCAGGAGGTTTAATGGTTAATACTTTATTATAGTGTTGACGATGTGGGGGGCCATCGGTTTAGGGGTTAATAGGTTTAGTTTAATTGTTACGATGTGGGGGCTGAAGGTTTAGGAGTTAATACTTTCTTATAGTCTTGACGGTTTAGGGGTTAATAGGTTTATTTAGTTGTCAGAGATGTTGGGGAGCAGCAGATTAGGGGTTAATAACTTTTATTAGTGTCGGCGTTGTCGGGGAGCGGCAGAAGAGGGGTTTATACTTTTTATTAGTGTCGGCGATGTCGGGGAGCGGCGGAATAGGGGTTAATAATTTTTATTAGTGTTGGAGAGTGGCGGTTTAGGGGTTAATCATTTTATTTAGTGTTGGCGATGTCGGGGAGCAGTGGACTAGGGGTGTTTAGACTAGGGATTTATGTTAGGGTGTTAGGTTTAAACGTAACTTTCTTTTCCCCATAGACATCACATGGGTTGCGTTACGGTTATCTCCATTCCGCAATCGCAGGTGTTAGTTTTTTTTCTAACACTCACTTCCTATTGATGTATATGGGGGAAAGCGTGCATGAGCATGTAAACTCAGCCCTTGGCTTTTGTGCGGTGTGGAGCTTAACGCACCATAGCGCACAGCACAAGAAGGCTTTTCAGTAATTCGTAATGGCAGCTCTATGGAGAGTGCAATAACACAACATTTTTGCCGTTAGTTTTGCATCCTGTTTAGCGCAAAACTCGTAATCTAGGTGATAGTGAAGTTAATTTTTGATGCCGTGTTGCTTTCTAGCCTAGAATACCCTATTTACTTACATTATAGTTAGTTCCTTAAAACAACTTGGTTGCAACTTCTGAAATAGCAAAAATGAGTCACAAATGTCCTTATTTTTAAGTCACAACATCGGCTAGCCAGGAAGTTATCTCAACTACTGTGAGACTCGGTCATATAAGGTCATCGCATGCGTGTGTCTTTCACTGATTAGCAAAGACGTTTTTCAAGAGAGGCAAGGGACCCAAATTGAAAAAAGAAGACTACATTTGCAGCACTCAAGGGGTTAATGTTAAAGTAAGATTCAATATTCCACTTGCTAAGCAAGTATGGGACAACACAGAGAAATTAATTGTCTTGGATGAATAATTACAACTCTTAGTATTAAAATATAACTTTTATTAATTCAAATTTACACACAACAAAATAGGAAAATAAAGTTAAAAACACTCTCAGGAGCCAAACATTAACTAATCAGAATTACTTATAATAGCTCTAACAGGCTACTGTGGTAGTTGGATGTGGTTAGTGAAGTAGCTAATAGGAGGGAAAATAATAACAGTATAGCTAATATAACGGAGAGGAAAATTAGGGCTCATCAGGGGATTATATCCTGTTATCAATGACCCTGTAATTATATTTGACTTGTTCCGAATTAAAGTTAGCTTATTTGTACCATCACTTCAGTAGCTAAAAATTCTTTAATGTCAAGAGGTATTCCTGGAAATAGGGGTAGAACAAGATGGAAGATAATATTACATAATATATCAGTATGCTGCTAACTGATCGGTCATACAAGGTCATCGCATGCGTGTGTCTTTCACTGATTGTCTGTGCCTCAGGTTTTTAGCATCAGCAGAAGAAGAAACAGCTCCTTTTAGGTAAGAGAATAAATTTATATTATTAATATGTTTATAACTATATACAAAGGGCCAGATTATGAGTGGAGTGCAAATAGTTGCACCTGAGCGATAAAGGGTTTATCTCAAGTGTTTGTGCTCATAGTGCTTACCGCTCATATTACGAGTTGAAAGTAAACGCAATCGCTTGAGTGCAATTTATGCTACAATGATTAAGGCGACTTCAGAGCTCTAGTTAACCGTTTTGCAAAACTAAAATGTTTCACAAAACACATCAAAAATATGTTACAAAGTACAATTACACTCATACTAACACCATCTAATAAAAATTATTTAAAAAGGCAGGCAAAGGGCTTTAACATAGAGATACATACATATACATATATAAAAATGTGTATGTATATACATATGTATTTATGTATTTATATGTGTACATATCTATTTATATGTGTACTAGTGGGAAAGCCTGCCCAGATGGCAGTCTATTGTGGTGACGGAACCACCGAACCACCCTGCCATTTTCGGAAGAGCAGTCTATAGTGGTGACGGAACCTCCCTGCCATTTTTGGAATCCACCTGGATGCAGCTTATGCTGCATCCAGGCGGATTCTGAAAAAAGTAGGGAGGTGAAAGAATCCATCCAGGTGGATTCTTTCACCACCCCTTTTGCTCTCTCCGATTTCTTTTAATCTCTATGCCCCCTCTTTTGCGCTCTCTCCCCCCTCTCTTTTGCTCTCTCTCCCCCTCTCTTTTGCTCTCTCTCCTCCTCTCTTTTGCTCTTTTACCCCCTCTCTTTTGCTCTCTCTCCCCCCTCTCTTTTGCTCTCCCTCTCCCCTCTCTTTTGCTCTCCCTCTCCCCTCTCTTTTGCTCTCTCCCCTCTCTTTTGCTCTCTCTCTCCCCTCTCTTTTGTTTTCTCTCTCTCCCCTCTCATTTGCTCTCTATCTCCCCCCTCTCATTTGCTCTCTCTCTCCTCTGCTCTCTTCCCTCTCAGTCTGTGTTGTTAATAAAAGAAAGAACTACAGAAAAAAATAAACAAATAAAACCTAATCCCTATGAAAATAAAAAAGCCCCCCCCAAATAAAAACACCCCCTAATCAAATGCTAAACTACCAATAGCCCTTAAAAGGGCTTTTTATAGGGCATTGCCCTAAGTTAAACAGCTCTTTTGCAATTACTAAAAATTCCAAGTCCCCCCTAACAGTAAAACCCACCACCCACCAAACACCCCAAAATAAATAAACCTAACACTAAAAAACTTAAAGGGACAGTCTACCATAGAATTGTTATTGTTTTAAAAGATAGATAATCCCTTTATTACCCATTCCCCAGTTTTGCATAACCAACACAGTTCTATTAATATACTTTTTACCTCTGTGATTACCTTGTATCTAGGAACCTTCTTCCAGCCTTGTTTTGTGCTAAATCTTAAATAACCCCCTGTGCCTGAACACAGTGTTATCTATATGGCCCACGTGTACTTTCTGTCTCTTTGTGTTGAAAAGAGATTTAAAAAGAATGTGATAAGAGGAAGCCCTCAAAGGCTTAGCAATTAGCATATGAGCCTACCTAGGTTTAGTTTAAACTAAGAATACCAAGAGAAAAAAGCAAATTTGATGATAAAAGTAAATTGGAAAGTTGATTAAAATTAAAAGTCCTATCTAAATAATGAAAGTTTAATTTATACTAGACTGTCCCTTTAAACTATCCATTGCCCTGAAAAGGGCATTTGTACCCCTTTTGCTCTCTCCCATTTCTTTTGCTCTCTATGCCCCCTCTTTTGCACTCTCTCCTCCCTCTCTTTTGCTTTCTCTCCCAATCTCTTTTGCTCTCTCTCCCCCTCTCTTTTTCTCTCTCTCTCTCCCCCTCTCTTTTGCTCTCTCTCCCCCTCTCTTTTTCTCTCCCTCTCCCCTCTCTTTTGCTCTCCCTCTCCCCTCTCTTTTGCTCTCCCTCTCCCCTCTCTATTGCTCTCCCTCTCCCCTCTCTTTTGCTCTCCCTCTCCCCTCTCTTTTGCTCTCTCTCTACCCTCTCTTTTGCTCTCTCTCTCCCCTCTCTTTTGCTCTCTCTCTCCCCTCTCTTTTGTTCTCTCTCTCTCCCCTCTCATTTGCTCTATCTCTCCTCTTATTTGCTCTCTTCCCTCTCAGTCTGTGTTGTTAATAAAAAAAAAGAACTACAGAAAAAATAAACAAATTAAATCTAATCCCTATGAAAATAAAAAAGCCCCCCCCCAAATAAAAACACCCCCTAATCTAATGCTAAACTACCAATAGCCCTTAAAATGGCTTTTTGTAGGGCATTGCCCTAAGTTAAACAGCTCTTTTGCAGTTACTAAAAATTCTAAGTCCCCTCTAACAGTAAAACCCACCACCCACCAAACACCCCAAAATAAATAAAGCTAACACTAAAAAACTTAAACTATCCATTGCCCTGAAAAGGGCATTTGTATGGAAATTGCCCTTAAAAGGGCATTCAGCTCTTTTGCTGCCCATCCCTAATCTAAAATGTATATATATATATATATATATATATATATATATATATATATATATATTTTATTTTTATTTTTTTTTTTAATCTAAGTCTAATCCCCAAAAATTAAACCTAAGTTACAGAAAATAAAAAAAAATCTATTACAGAAAATAAAAAAACATTTCAGTAGCTCTCATCCTATTGGCTGATTTGAATTTGAAGAATCAAATAAGCCAATAGGAATTCAAGGGACGTCATCTTTAATCGCATACCTTGAATTCACTATTCAGTGTACGGCGGCAATCATACGAAAAGGATCATCCACGCTCCATAGCTCTACGGTCACCGGTCTTCAGTTCCAGGATCACTGGTCTTCAGTTCCAGGGTCGCCGGTCTTCAGCTCCAGGGTCTCCAGTCCTCAACTCCGGATTGTTCCTGGAAGAAGAAAGAAGAGGTCGCCGCTTGGAAGAAGACTTCACCACCTGGAACAGGACCTTCTCCGCCGGACTTCAGGAACAGTGAGTACCAACCTGGGGGGTTAGACTTAGGTTTTTTTAAGGGTTTTTCTGGGGGGTTTGTTTTATTTAGATTAGGGATGGGCAGTAAAAGAGCTAAATGCCTTTTTCAGGGCAATAGGTAGTTTAGTTTTTTTAGTGTTAGGGGGACTTTGTGTATTTTGAATGTAAAAGAGCTGTTTATCTTGGGGCAATGCCCTGAAAAAAGCTACTGGTAGTTTATTCTTAGAGTTGGGGGTGTTTTTATTTGGGGGGGCTTTTTTTATTTTTATAGGGATTAGGTTTAATTTTATAAACTTTGGTAATTTCTGTAATGTTAACCTTTTTTATTTTTGTAATCTTAATTTAGGGGTTGTTAGGTTAGGGGGTGTTAGGTTAGGGGGCTTAGTAATTTAATTAGTTATTTGCGTTGTGGGTTTTGGCGGTTTAAGGGGGTAATAGGTTAATATGGTTTATTGCAATGTGGGGTTTTTGCGGTTTAGGGGTTAATGGGGTAAATAAACTTATTGTGATGTGTGGGTTTTGCGGTTTAGGGGTTAATAGGTTAATAATGTTTATTGTGATTTGGGGGTTTTGTGGTTTAAGGGTTAACAGGTTAATTAGGTTTATTGTAATGTGTGGGTTTTGCGGTTTAGGGGTTAATAGGTTAATTAGGTTTATTGCGATATGTGGGTTTTGCGGTTTAGGGGTTAATAGGTTAATTAGGTTTATTGCGATGCGTGGGTTTTGCGGTTTAGGGATTAATAGGTTAATTATGTTTATTGCGATGTGGGGGTTTTGCGGTTTAGGGGTTAATAGGGTAATTAGGTTTATTGCGATGTGGGTGGTTGAAGGTTAAGGGGTTAATTACTTTATTATTTTGTGATGTGTGGGTTTGCAGTATATGTGTTATTACTTCATGTGGGAGGTTCGTTTTTTTTTGTTATACTTCGTTATTTTTGTTATACTTCGTGCGGACGTTGTTGTTTTTTTTTTTTTGGAATGCTCCCTTTGCCTTCGCTGCATCCCGGTGGATTCCGAAAATGGCAGGGTGGTGAAAGAAAAATAAACACATATAAACACATATGTACACATACGTATATAGACATATACACTCACCGGCTACTTTATTAGGTACACCTGTTCAATTGCTTGGTAACACAAATTGCTAATCAGCCAATCACATGGTAGCAACTCAATACATTTAGGCACCTAGACGTGGTGAAGACGACTTGCTGAAGTTCAAACCGAGCATCAGAATGGGAAAGAAAGGGTATTTAAGTGACTTTGAACATGGCATGGTTGTTGGTGCCAGACGGGCTGGTCTAAGTATTTCAAAAACTGCTGATCTACTGGGATTTTCACACGCAACCACCTCTAGGGTTTACAGAGAATGGTCCGAAAAAGAGAAAATATCCAGTGAGCGGCAGTTGTGTGGATGAAAATGCCTTGTTGATGTCAGAGGAGAATGGGCAGACTGGTTCGAGATGATAGAAAGGCAACAGTAACTCAAATAACCACTCTTTACAACCAAGGTATGCAGAATACCATCTCTGAACGTACAATACGTCAAACCTTTAAGCAGATTGGTTACTGCAGCAGAAGACCACACTTGATGCCACTCCAATCAGCTAAGAACAGAAAACTGAGGCTACAATTTGCACAGGCTCACCAAACTTGGACAATAGAAAATTGGAAAAACATTGCCTGGGGCCAGAATTTGGCGTAAAGAACATGAAATCATGGATCCATCCTGCCTTGTATCAACGGTTCAGGCTGATGGTGGTGGTGTAATGATGTGGGGAATATTTTCTTGGCACACTTTGGGCCCCTTTGCATCCTTTAAATGCCATGGCCTACCTGAGTATTGTTGCTGACCATGTCCATCACTTTATTACTGCAGTGTACCCATCTTCTAATGGCTACTTCCAGATGGATAATGCACCATGTAACAAAGCTCAAATCACCTCAAGCTGGTTTCTTGAACATGACATTGAGTTCACTGCACTCCAATGGTCTTCACAGCCACCAGGTCTCAATCCAATAGAGCACCTTTGTGATGTGGAGGAACGGAAGATTCGCATCATGGATGTGCAGCCAAAAATCTGCAGCAAGTGCATGATGCTATCATGTCAATATGGACCAAAACCTCTGAGGAATGTTCCCAACACCTTGTTGAATCTATGCCATAAACAATTAAGGCAGTTCTGAAGGCAAAAGGGGGTCCAACCCCGGTACTAGCAAGATGTATCTAATAAAGTTGCCGGTGAGTGTATAGAAGTGCATTGGAGCCCTTTGCAGTTAAATAGATGAAAACATGTAAAATCATATTTATGCAATATTCATTTTTAATAAAGATTTTAACTATGTATTTACTGTAAATATTTCACACACACATATATATATATATATATATATATATATATATTTATATATATTTATATATTTTATATATTTATATATATAAAGTTCATAGAGGATTTGCACTCTCACCAAAAAATGTAATATGTTGAAGAACAGCACTCACTGGGCTTTCAACCAACAATAATTTATTGTGACATGTGACGTTTCGAGGAGCCAACTGAGCCAACTGACCCCTTCTTCAGACATTTCACAATAAATTATTGTTGGTTGAAAGTCCAGTGAGTGCGGTTCTTCAACATATATATATATATATATATATATATATACAGAGAGAAGTGCACTCACAGGAACGAACAACTGGCTCAATAGTATTGTTAGCCTGTTCTATGGCGATTTACCACCTGGGTGCAGCTTTTTAGCCCAGTAATGCTTTTCACAGAGTAGAACTTTCCTGTAGGTATATCAGTCTGATCCCGCCTAATACGGCCAGTCCAGCGCCGAAATACCAGGCAATTCTTCTCTGAACAAGGAACACAGCAACCCCAGACGATCGTTTCGGCCTTCATTGGGCGGGGTCAGACTGATATACTACAGGAGAATTCTACTCTGTGAAAAGCATTACTGGGCTAAAAGAAGTTGCACCCAGGTGGTGAATTGCCATAGAACAGGCTAACAATGGTATTGAGATGGTTGTTCGTTCCTGTGAGTGCATTTCTCTCTAGTCTCCCTATGAAAAAAGGGTAACCCAGACGTGGACCCCTTGCTCAGTGTGCTTAGAGGAATACTGCTACACCTCACTGACGAGGCCCAATGAAGGACGAAACGATCGTCTGGGGTTGCTGTGTTCCTTGTTCAGAGAGGAGTTGCCTGGTATTTCGGCGCTGGACTGGCCGTAATGGGCGGGGTCAGACTGATATACTACAGGAGAATTCTACTCTGTGAAAAGCATTACTGGGCTAAAAGAAGTTGCACCCAGGTGGGGAATCGCCATAGAGCAGGCTAACAATGGTATTGAGCTGGTTGTTTGTTCCTGTGAGTGCATTTCTCTCTAGTCTCCATATATATATATATATATATATATATATATATATATAGGGAAAATAACTCATTGTGTAAGATAAGTCAGAAGACTTGCTTTTCCCACAGAAACTCTCTGAATACATTGTTTCCAATGCAGCAAATGATTCTGGGTAAGATATGCAAATGAGGTTCACAACTCACTTTTTTACCTTTAGCCTGCTTTTTAAGACAGACTTCCCTTTGAGCCATAGCATCACCGTATTACACAGCTTTTAAGCTTAGCTAGGTACAGTGATTCAGACCAATCCCAGGACAGCTGTTTTGTGGTTTTTGCCACTCATCAGCTGGGAGTAAGTTGAATCACTGATGAGTAAAGTTAATTTCTGGGCAAAATACGACAATTAAAATTGTGGGGAGGTGAAAAGTGAGTTTAAAATACTCCACTAAATACAAAATGTACATTGTATCATGTCCGCTCGCACTATGTTAAATAAACCCCTAGTTGTTAGAAGACAGCTGGAAGAGCAGTTCTGTTGTAACATTTGATTTTGTTGCCATGGTAATCACATGGACATGTGAAAGCAGTAACTCTGCTCTTCTAAAGACAGCTAAAAGAGGGGTATCTTGCTTTATTTTGGTACTTAGATTTGTTGATAGGTTCTCCATTATGATCCATCTTACAGAGAAGAAGCTCTTACTGGAGAATATTTACTGGCTAATTTATACTGTGTGCGTGGGTAGAGACTGAAACATTCTCCAAAGTCACATAGTGATTTGAACATGATACTGCTATTTGTATAAAGCAGAGATATAAAGTGGCATTATATAACCCACTCAGAACATAGAGACCTTGATAGCACACATCTAATTAGGCACTATTGGTTTATTAGATTCTTCACAATCCAGATAGACATAAAACTTCATTTCAGAGACATCTATATTAGAGTAATGGGATATTTGTCAATTGGAGATCGTGTCAATAGTAAATTTGCCTGTTCTCAAACAGACTTTAGAAGAATTATTTAAGTTTATTGGGAATAATTTGAATTCTAATAAGGTTTTTTTCAGGTTCAGCCCAAAAACACTTGCTAAACAATATTTATTCTGTTGTTAAGAAGAGCTGATTGTATCAGTTTTCTTCAGAGATTTCAATTAGCCTTTAGATTATATTATATACACAGATATGGTACCCTTGCATTTTAATAGGAAAAAAATAAAAAAAACCTGTCTAAAGTTTGCCAAAATGTATGGTGAAAAGCCACAGCTCTTCTGGGAGATGTCCTTTGGAAAGATGAAACAAAAGTAGTGCTTTTTGGCAAATCACAACAACTTCATGTTTATTAAATAGGCAGTAAATTGTCTGCAGTAGATGCTTCTCCTCTGTAAGATGTATCATAATGGAGAACCTATCACCATATCTAACTAGCAAAATGAAGCGAGATGCCTCTCTTTTAGCTGTGTTTAGAAGAGCAGTGCTGTCTCTTTGACATGCCCATTTGATTACCATGGTAACAAAATTAAATACCATGCTCTACCACCCATTTTGGAGCAAAATGGACTTTTCGGTGTCAGAGAGCTGTGTCTCAGTAGCAGGCCATGGGTCCTCCAGCAGGATAATGACCCAAAACATACCTCAAAAAGCACCCAAGTATGGATGAGAAGAAAACATTGGACCCAAACATTGGACTGCAGTCAGGGGCCCGATTCAAGAGCAGGGCTGCCTCACCTCATAAAGGTTTGCAATCCTTTTGAGGAGGGAAGTATTTATTTGTTATTTGGGACTGGACTGTTTATACATTTGGAAGAGACAGGGGGTGGGGGGTTGAACAGGATGTCATCATGCATGCATCAGGTACGCCGGCCTGGCACAGTCTAACTCATACCCACTAAGTTGCAGGCCTAGCCAGCAGGAAACAAGCAGCCGGAGCCCAAATCATCTCCTAAGATGGACTAAAATTTATTCTTATTTACGTGGGGGAGGGGGTGGCCAGGGCCTACCAGAACACCCCACAGTAGCTGGGGCCGGCTGGTCACTATTTAAACCACACAGGGAAAAGTTACTATTTTGCCTGAAACCAAAATGGAAGCCGCAGAGTATCACAAGTCTCTTGTTTTTGAAATGCAGCATATTGTGTGATGCTTCAGCATTGTCATGCCCTATGTAGTGGCGCTATGCCCCTCAATTTGGAACACTGCCGTAAAGTATATGAATGCCCCACTCAGTCTGTATAAATTGCAATAGGTTAATTGTATTGATTTATTTTTCAACAAAGACTACAAAGTCTGCACATGCACCAGTACTTTGTCTGTATGCACCTGGGCCCCTCCCCCAACAATTTTCTGCCTCCTCTCCCTTGTCTAGCCATGGTTTGTGACCTCAGAGGAAGTTGTTAGCAGAGAGAGGGAAGAAAAAGAATGGGAGGCCCCTTTTTATTTCAATTTTTATAAATATTAATTAGCATGTGTGTATTATAAATAAGAGAGTAATTTTGCTGTTAGGCAAAAATAACGTTTAATGTTTGTAAACTACGGAACTTTCTCAATGCTGGATGCAGTGATAGACATATTGCTATCATATAGTCATACTGTCCCACACTAACAAAACAAGGTATATCTATCTTCTAAATATTTGTATAAAAAATACTTAGCATGAAAGTCAGATGATTTTATTGTTTACTTTATTGGAGCAAATAAAGCCCTCTATTAACCCAAATAGTGATTATCTATCTTTTTAAACAATAACATTTTTGAAGTAGACTGTCCCTTTAGTTCAGAGAAAATTCTGGGTTTCCTAAAAAAGTGGAATGGTACTAATACTTTCGTCCATATTTGTGTGTGTATATATATATATATATATATATATATATACAGACATTTAGATCCAAATGTGAGTACAGCCTGAAGAAGTCTTCCATCCGATTGAAGTCATCATCCAAGGGGCGCTGAAGAGGTCTTCCATCCGATTGAAGTCTTCATCTAGGCGGCGTCTTCAATCTTCATCCATCCGGAGCGGAGTGGAGCCATCTTCAGACGAGCCGACCCGGAGCCATCTTCTTCCACCGACGACTTCCCGACAAATGACGGTTCCTTTAAGTGATGTCATCCAAGATGGCGTCCCTCGAATTCCGATTGGCTGATAGGATTCTATCAGCCAATCGGAATTAAGGTAGGAAAAATCTGATTGGCTGATTAAATGAGCCAATCAGATTGAGCTCGCATTCTATTGGCTGTTCCGATCTGCCAATAGAATGCGAGCTCAATCTGATTGGCTGATTGGATCAGCCAATCGGATTGAACTTCAATCTGATTGGCTGATTCAATCAGCCAATCAGATTTTTCCTACCTTAATTCCGATTGGCTGATAGAATCCTATCAGCCAATCGGAATTCGAGGGACGCCATCTTGGATGACGTCACTTAAAGGAACCGTCATTCGTCGGGAAGTCGTCGGTGGAAGGAGATGGCTCCGCGTCGGCTAGTCTGAAGATGGCTCTGCTCCGCTCCAGATGGATGAAGATTGAAGACGCCGCATGGATGATGACTTCAATCGGATGGAAGACTTCTTCAGCGTCCCTTGGATGATGACTTCGGCCGCTGCGGATGTCCTCTTCTGTTGCATCGGTGGTCGGCTGGCTGAAGACGGCTAAAGGTAGGATGATCTTAAGGGGGGTAGTGTTAGGTTTATTTAAGGGGGGTTTGGGTTAGAGTAGGGGTGTCTGGGTGGTGGGTTTTAATGTTGGGGGGGTTGTATTTTTTTTTTTACAGGCAAAAGAGCTGATTTCTTTGGGGCATGCTCCGCAAAAGGCCCTTTTAAGGGCTGGTAAGGTAATAGAGCTATTAACTTTTTAATGTAGAATAGGGTAGGGCATTTTTTTATTTTGGGGGGCTTTGTTATTTTATTAGGGGGCTTAGATTAGGTGTAAGTAGCTTAAAATTGTTGTAATATTTTTTAAATGTTTGTAACTTATTTTTTTTATTTTTTGTAACTTAGTTTTTTTTATTTTTTGTACTTTAGTTAGTTTATTTAATTGTATTTAATTGTAGTTATTTGTAGCTAATTTATTTAATTTATTTAATGATAGTGTAGTGTTAGGTTTAATTGTAACTTAGGTTAGGATTTATTTTACAGGTAATTTTGTATTTCTTTTAGCTAGGTAGTTATTAAATAGTTAATAACTATTTAATAACTATTCTAACTAGCTAAAATAAATACAAAGTTACCTGTAAAATAAATATAAATCCTAAAATAGCTACAATGTAATTATTAATTACATTGTAGCTATCTTAGGGTTTATTTTACAGGTAAGTATTTAGTTTAAAATAGGAATAATTTAGTTAATGATAGTGTAGTGTTAGGTGTAATTGTAACTTAGGTTAGGATTTATTTTACAGGTAAATTTGTCTTTATTTTAACTAGGTAGCTATTAAATAGTTAATAACTATTTAATAGCTATTGTACCTAGTTAAAATAAAATGAAATTTGCCTGTAAAATAAAAATAAATCCTAAGATAGCTACAATATAATTATTATTTATATTGTAGCTATATTAGGGTTTATTTTAAAGGTAAGTATTTAGTTTTAAATAGGATTAATTTAGTTAATAAGAGTTATAATATTTAGATGTATTTAATTAATATTTAAGTTAGGTGGGTGTTAGGGTTAGGGTTAGACTTAGGTTTAGGGGTTAACATATTTATTATAGTTGCGGCGGTGTAGGGGGGGCAGGATAGGGGTTAATAAATTTATTATAGGTGGCGGCAGTGTAGGGGGGGCAGGATAGTGGTTAATAAATTTATTATAGGTGGAGGCGGTGTAGGGGGGGCAGGATAGGGGTTAATAAATTTATTATAGGTGGCGACGGTGTAGGGGGGGCAGATTAGGGGTTAATAAGTTTAATATAGGTGGCGGCGGGGTCCGGGAGCAGCGGTTTAGGGGTTAAACAATTTATTTAGTTGCGGCAGAGTCCGGGATCGACAGGATAGGGGTTAATAAATTTATTATAGGTGGCGGTGGTATAGGGGGGGCAGGATAGGGGTTACTAGGTATAATGTAGGTGGCGGCGGGGTCCAGGAGCGGCGGTTTAGGGGTTAATAACTTTATTTAGTTGCGGGGGGCTCCGGGGGCGACGGTATAGGGGGTAGAACAGTGTAGTTTAGTATGGGTGCTTAGTGACAAGGGTATCAATAAAGCTGTGAAAAAGCCGAAGAGCAGCGAGATTGGATGAGTGATAACTATCACAGTCCGCTGCTCATCGCCCCGTACTTGGTGCGCGGCTTTTTGACAGCTTTATTGATAACTTTGGCGAGCCTATTCAGGTCTGCAGCGGCGATGTGAGGCGAGCTTAGGCGGGCGTATTGGGGCCGGCAATGGCAGGTAAGTAGACACGTTGATAACTAGAGGCCCTTTTCTACATAAGTGGTTATTTGAACATTCTTTTCTTCATCTTCTTCTTATCATTAAAATAATATTAAAATAATAATAATAATTATTTTTATTGTTTTACTAGTGACAAAACAAACATACTAATGACAAAACAAGTATTTTTTATTTTTTTTACTTGATGAGACATGTATTTTATTGTATTTCCATTAATATACAGTACATCTGGAAATGTTATGCTGCATATTTCAGAATTCTGACCTTTCAACTAGGCATGTGCATCCGGCAGTTTCGTTAGCTGCTGAATTATGAAGAAGGTAGCCACTTATAGCATTTGGTTCTTTTCTGAGACAGATTTCTTCTTGTGAAAGTATAGCACGACAATATCTGTGCAAATCTTAGGCCTAGATTTGGAGTTCGGCGGTAAAAGGGCTGTTAACGCTCCGCGGGCTTTTTTCTGGCCGCACCATAAATTTAACTCTGGTATCGAGAGTTTAAACAAATGCTGCGTTAGGCTCCAAAAAAGGAGCGTAGAGCATTTTTACCGCAAATGCAACTCTCGATACCAGAGTTGCTTACGGACGCGGCCGGCCTCAAAAACGTGCTCGTGCACGATTCTCCCATAGGAAACAATGGGGCTGTTTGAGCTGAAAAAAAACCTAACACCTGCAAAAAAGCAGCGTTCAGCTCCTAACGCAGCCCCATTGTTTCCTATGGGGAAACACTTCCTACGTCTGCACCTAACACTCTAACATGTACCCCGAGTCTAAACACCCCTAACCTTACACTTATTAACCCCTAATCTGCCGCCCCCGCTATCGCTGACCCCTGCATATTTTTTTTAACCCCTAATCTGCCGCTCCGTAAACCGCCGCAACCTACGTTATCCCTATGTACCCCTAATCTGCTGCCCCTAACACCGCCGACCCCTATATTATATTTATTAACCCCTAATCTGCCCCCCTCAACGTCGCCGACACCTGCCTACACTTATTAACCCCTAATCTGCCGAGCGGACCTGAGCGCTACTATAATAAAGTTATTAACCCCTAATCCGCCTCACTAACCCTATCATAAATAGTATTAACCCCTAATCTGCCCTCCCTAACATCGCCGACACCTACCTTCAATTATTAACCTTTAATCTGACGACCGGAGCTCACCGCTACTCTAATAAATGTATTAACCCCTAAAGCTAAGTCTAACCCTAATACTAACACCCCCCTAAATTAAATATAATTTACATCTAACGAAATAAATTAACTCTTATTAAATAACTTATTCCTATTTAAAGCTAAATACTTACCTGTGAAATAAATCCTAATATAGCTACAATATAAATTATAATTATATTATAGCTATTTTAGGATTAATATTTATTTTACAGGCAACTTTGTAATTATTTTAACCAGGTACAATAGCTATTAAATAGTTAAGAACTATTTAATAGCTACCTAGTTAAAATAATAACAAATTTACCTGTAAAATAAATCCTAACCTAAGATATAATTAAACCTAACACTACCCTATCAATAAATTAATTAAATAAACTACCTACAATTACCTACAATTAACCTAACACTACACTATCAATAAATTAATTAAACACAATTGCTACAAATAAATACAATTAAATAAACTAGCTAAAGTACAAAAAATAAAAAAGAACTAAGTTACAAAAAATAATAAAATATTTACAAACATAAGAAAAATATTACAACAATTTTAAACTAATTACACCTACTCTAAGCCCCCTAATAAAATAACAAAGCCCCCCAAAATAAAAAATTCCCTACCCTATTCTAAATTAAAAAAGTTACAAGCTCTTTTACCTTACCAGCCCTGAACAGGGCCCTTTGCGGGGCATGCCCCAAGGATTTCAGCTCTTTTGCCTGTAAAAAAAAACATACCATACCCCCCCCCCAACATTACAACCCACCACCCACATACCCCTAATCTAACCCAAACCCCCCTTAAATAAACCTAACACTAAGCCCCTGAAGATCTTCCTACCTTGTCTTCACCATACCAGGTTCACCGATCCGTCCTGGCTCCAACATCTTCATCCAACCCAAGCGGGGGTTGGCGATCCATCATCCGGTGCTGAAGAGGTCCAGAAGAGGCTCCAAAGTCTTCCTCCTATCCGGCAAGAAGAGGACATCCGGACCGGCAAACATCTTCTCCAAGCGGCATCTTCAATCTTCTTCCATCCGGTGCGGAGCGGGTCCATCTTGAAGCAGGCGACGCGGATCCATCCTCTTCTTCCGTTGTCTCCCGACGAATGACGGTTCCTTTAAGGGACGTCATCCAAGATGGCGTCCCTCGAATTCCGATTGGCTGATAGGATTCTATCAGCCAATCGGAATTAAGGTAGGAATTTTCTGATTGGCTGATGGAATCAGCCAATCAGAATCAAGTTCAATCCGATTGGCTGATCCAATCAGCCAATCAGATTGAGCTCGCATTCTATTGGCTTTTCCGATCAGCCAATAGAATGCGAGCTCAATCTGATTGGCTGATTGGATCAGCCAATCGGATTGAACTTGATTCTGATTGGCTGATTCCATCAGCCAATCAGAAAATTCCTACCTTAATTCCGATTGGCTGATAGAATCCTATCAGCCAAACGGAATTCGAGGGACGCCATCTTGGATGACGTCCCTTAAAGGAACCGTCATTCGTCGGGAGACAACGGAAGAAGAGGATGGATCCGCGTCGCCTGCTTCAAGATGGACCCGCTCCGCACCGGATGGAAGAAGATTGAAGATGCCGCTTGGAGAAGATGTTTGCCGGTCCGGATGTCCTCTTCTTGCCGGATAGGAGGAAGACTTTGGAGCCTCTTCTGGACCTCTTCAGCACCGGATGATGGATCGCCAACCCCCGCTTGGGTTGGATGAAGATGTTGGAGCCAGGACGGATCGGTGAACCTGGTATGGTGAAGACAAGGTAGGAAGATCTTCAGGGGCTTAGTGTTAGGTTTATTTAAGGGGGGTTTGGGTTAGATTAGGGGTATGTGGGTGGTGGGTTGTAATGTTGGGGGGGGGGGTATGGTATGTTTTTTTTTACAGGCAAAAGAGCTGAAATCCTTGGGGCATGCCCCGCAAAGGGCCCTGTTCAGGGCTGGTAAGGTAAAAGAGCTTGTAACTTTTGTAATTTAGAATAGGGTAGGGAATTTTTTATTTTGGGGGGCTTTGTTATTTTATTAGGGGGCTTAGAGTAGGTGTAATTAGTTTAAAATTGTTGTAATATTTTTCTTATGTTTGTAAATATTTTATTATTTTTTGTAACTTAGTTCTTTTTTATTTTTTGTACTTTAGCTAGTTTATTTAATTGTATTTATTTGTAGCAATTGTGTTTAATTAATTTATTGATAGTGTAGTGTTAGGTTAATTGTAGGTAATTGTAGGTAGTTTATTTAATTAATTTATTGATAGGGTAGTGTTAGGTTTAATTATATCTTAGGTTAGGATTTATTTTACAGGTAAATTTGTTATTATTTTAACTAGGTAGCTATTAAATAGTTCTTAACTATTTAATAGCTATTGTACCTGGTTAAAATAATTACAAAGTTGCCTGTAAAATAAATATTAATCCTAAAATAGCTATAATATAATTATAATTTATATTGTAGCTATATTAGGATTTATTTTACAGGTAAGTATTTAGCTTTAAATAGGAATAAGTTATTTAATAAGAGTTAATTTATTTCGTTAGATTAAAATTATATTTAATTTAGGGGGGGTGTTAGTGTTAGGGTTAGACTTAGCTTTAGGGGTTAATACATTTATTATAGTAGCGGTGAGGTCCGCTCGGCAGATTAGGGGTTAATAATTGAAGGTAGGTGTCGGCGATGTTAGGGAGGGCAGATTAGGGGTTAATACTATTTATGATAGGGTTAGTGAGGCGGGTTAGGGGTTAATAACTTTATTATAGTAGCGCTCAGGTCCGCTCGGCAGATTAGGGGTTAATAAGTGTAGGCAGGTGTCGGCGACGTTGAGGGGGGCAGATTAGGGGTTAATAAATATAATATAGGGGTCGGCGGTGTTAGGGGGTAGCAGATTAGGGGTACATAAGGATAACGTAGGTGGCGGCGCTTTGCGGTCGGAAGATTAGGGGTTAATTATTTTAAGTAGCTGGCGGCGATGTTGTGGGGGGCAGGTTAGGGGTTAATAAATGTAATACAGGGGTCGGCGGGGTTAGGGGCAGCAGATTAGGGGTACATAAGTATAACGTAGGTGGCGGTCGGCAGATTAGGGGTTAAAAATTTAAATCGAGTGGCGGCGATGTGGGGGGGAGCTCGGTTTAGGGGTACATAGGTAGTTTATGGGTGTTAGTGTACTTTAGGGTACAGTAGTTAAGAGCTTTATGAACCGGCGTTAGCCAGAAAGCTCTTAACTCCTGCTTTTTTCAGGCGGCTGGAATTTTGTCGTTAGAGCTCTAACGCTCACTTCAGAAACGACTCTAAATACCAGCGTTAGAAAGATCCCATTGAAAAGATAGGATACGCAAATGGCGTAGGGGGATCTGCGGTATGGAAAAGTCGCGGCTGAAAAGTGAGCGTTAGACCCTTTAATCACTGACTCCAAATACCAGCGGGCGGCCAAAACCAGCGTTAGGAGCCTCTAACGCTGGTTTTGACGGCTACCGCCGAACTCCAAATCTAGGCCTTAGTGAGTTGCACTTTCACAAGACAAAATCCGACTGAATGCTGCAAGCAGCTGCCTTCTGCTGCATTTGTCAGTTAACAAAACTTCCAACTGCACATTCATACTTTTACCATTCTCTGCACTGTTTGTTTGATCTGTGCAGGATCTCATTCATATCAGTCCGTAACTGGCCACAGTAAAAAAAGATAATATAAGCAATACATAAAAAACTTCCCAGTGATTATATCCTTTACTGAAAGAGAAAGCATATTTTGCAAATGAGCTAAGAGTTTAAAGAAAACGAAGCGTTTTGCAAAACAGTGCTTAATTGCTGATATATGTTATGTATATAAAAACTGGTATTGCCTTTTTAAACAAGTAAAAAAATAAAATATCTGCCACAACTGTTGTATATATTTCATTGCGTATTGTGCATCTGAGTTTCCTTCCCTTTACAGCAGAATAATAAAGTAATTTATCAGATTTTATGAAAATGTACATTAGTTACTTTTTATCCAAACATTAGGGGCTAGATTACGAGTGGAGTGCTATTTATCGCTCCAGCTCTTGTCTTAACTCTGCTAGAAGTAAACTTTTTTGCTCGTGTCAGGAAGCGCTCGTATTACAAGTTGAAAGAATTTTTTTTTCGCTTGTGCTCTAACCCAACATACATAAAAAGCCATACTTATAATATTAAAGAAAAAAAGAGGGCGCTCCAATGGCGTAGTAACTCAGGGTAATGACCCCACAGATGAATATACCCCCTTGTGTGCAGAATACTCACAAAGTAGCAGCACTTATCACAAAGTGCTAAATAGTGCTGTCTGGGTCCTGGCTCCCCAGCTAGCTCACAACTGGTCACAGTCAGCAGCCAATCTAACACCAAATCCCACAGCAAACACAATTTACCATACAGGATTACTAGCAGGCTGGATGAATAGATGAATCTTGACCTGGATTTAAAATTTATTTAAAAACTTTGTTAAAACCATATACTTGCTGGATGTGTTTGAGGAAGCAAGTTGTACTTGCGAAACGCGTCCAGCATTTATATAGTTTTAACAACGTTTTTAAATAAATTTTAAATCCCAAATAAGCTTAATCTATTCATCCAGCTATATTCAAGTATATTCAAGATCGGTGGAGTCGGTTGGTTGGTTGCCAACAGCGGTCTGACTGGTGGAGTTTGCGATAGCTGACGGCGGTCTCCCTATTAACTACCCTGCTGGTGCTCATATGCACACTTCATGTTTGGTCATCCTAATTGAAGGTTTTAAATTGAGTTCTGCCTATGCCTGCTTGGAGTGCTCTCTGCCACTAACACCCAGCTTTTGCTTTCTTGCACTTTTATGCTGAACTGCTTATGTTATGGTGCACCATATGAACTATACAGGCCGGCTAGCTTTACTCTTTAGTGAGGGGCCCATGTTTTGTGTATGTCTTTTTGTCTTTATGTGTTTTGTCATATAACTGTTTACATAGATGCTGATTTTTACATATTTATAATTACATAAAGTTTAAATTTTTTGCATAGTATCTGAACTGTCTCTGTATTTTATTATAGATATTGAGTGTGCTTTACGCATGGTCTTTTGGATGCACATTATTTACGCATGGTCTTTTGGATGCCATATTCAGCATTGCACCAGCAGCTCACAAGAGCTGCTGGTGCAATGCCGCCCCCTGCAGACTCGCGGTCAATGGGCCGCCAGCAGGGGGTGTCAATCAACCCGATCGTATTCGATCGGGTTGATTTCCGGCGATGTCTGTCCTCCTGCTCAGAGCAGGCGGACAGGTTATGGAGCAGCGGTCTTTGTGACCGCTGCTTCATAACTGCTGTTTCTGACGAGCCTGTTGTTGGTCTTATGTATATAGTTGTTTGCTACTGGGGCATCTAAATCTCCAACACTTTACATTAGAAACACAGAATAGTAAAATAATATATCTAACTTGGTGAACTTGCATCTGTGAATTTCTTTCATCTTACTGATTAGACTGAATAATAGAATATTTAACATATCTGTGCAGGGGCATAAGTAAACCTTGCTGTGCCCACCCATTTCAGCAGTGTCCCTTCTGACTGACTGCAATCATAAGACACTGAACCAGCAGCCACATATGAGTAGGAGGAGCTGCTCATTTTTTCAATGCGAGTCATCCTTCCCCCTTGTTTACTTTGTGCCAGAGGATATGTGCAGTCTGTTCTGTATTGCAACACAGTGACAGCCATCTTGGAAACCCTGTCACCATATTGTAAAGGCAAATCAATAAGTTCTCATTCCAGGGGATCTTAGAAAGATATTAAGCAGCAAGGAAGTGGATTGAGACTTAGGGGTAGAT
Source organism: Bombina bombina (assembly GCF_027579735.1). Lineage (NCBI taxonomy): Eukaryota > Metazoa > Chordata > Amphibia > Anura > Bombinatoridae > Bombina > Bombina bombina. Next base: position 1,218,625,495 of record NC_069500.1, on the reverse strand, counting down.
TTAATATATGTTGAGCAGACATGATTCTTTATAGCGGATCATGTCCGCTCGACATCATTGTACAAGCATTTTCTTGGCGGCCACTAGCAGGGGCTGTCATCTCGATCTGATTGGATTGGGATGAATTCAATCCGCCTGCTTCTTAACTAACATTTCAGGCGAGCCTGAAATGATGGCCCTCCGAAGCAGCATCTGCTGCTTCATAAATAAAGCCCTAAGGCCTAGATTTGGAGTTTGGCGTTAGCCGTGAAAACCAGCGTTAGAGGCTCCTAACGCTGGTTTTAGGCTACCGCCGGTATTTGGAGTCACTCAAAATAGGGTCTAACGCTCACTTTCCAGCCGCGACTTTTCCATACCGCAGATCCCCTTACGTAAATTGCGTATCCTATCTTTTCAATGGGATTTTTCTAACTCCGGTATTTAGAGTCGTTTCTGAAGTGAGCGTTAGACATCTAACGACAAAACTCCAGCCGCAGGAAAAAAGTCAGTAGTTAAGAGCTTTCTGGCTAACGCCGGTTTATAAAGCTCTTAACTACTGTGCTCTAAAGTACACTAACACCCATAAACTACCTATGTACCCCTAAACCGAGGTCCCCCCACATCGCCGACACTCTAAAAAAATTTTTTAACCCCTAATCTGCCGACCGCCACCTACGTTATACATATGTACCCCTAATCTGCTGCCCCTAACACCGCCGACCCCTATATTATATTTATTAACCCCTAATCTGCCCCCCTCAACGTCGCATCCACCTGCCTACACTTATTAACCCCTAATCTGCCGACCGCAAAGCGCCGCCACCTACGTTATCCTTATGTACCCCTAATCTGCTGCCCCTAACACCGCCGACCCCTATATTATATTTATTAACCCCTAATCTGCCCCCCTCAACGTCGCCTCCACCTGCCTACACTTATTAACCCCTAATCTGCCGAGCGGACCTGAGCGCTACTATAATAAAGTTATTAACCCCTAATCCGCCTCACTATCCCTATCATAAATAGTATTAACCCCTAATCTGCCCTCCCTAACATCGCCGACACCTAACTTCAATTATTAACCCCTAATCTGCCGACCAAATCTCGCCGCTATTCTAATAAATGTATTAACCCCTAAAGCTAAGTCTAACCCTAATACTAACACCCCCCTAAGTTAAATATAATTTAAATCTAACGAAATTAATTAACTCTTATTAAATAAATTATTCCTATTTAAAGCTAAATACTTACCTATAAAATAAATCCTAATATAGCTACAATATAAATTATAATTATATTATAGCTATTTTAGGATTTATATTTATTTTACAGGTAACTTTGTATTTATTTTAACCAGGTACAATAGCTATTAAATAGTTAAGAACTATTTAATAGCTAAAATAGTTAAAATAATTACAAATTTACCTGTAAAAGAAATCCTAACCTAAGTTACAATTAAACCTAACACTACACTATCAATAAATTAATTAAATACAATTGCTACAAATAAATACAATGAAATAAACTAGCTAAAGTACAAAAAATAAAAAAGAACTAAGTTACAAAAAATAAAAAAATATTTACAAACATAAGAAAAATATTACAACAATTTTAAACTAATTACACCTACTCTAAGCCCCCTAATAAAATAACAAAGCCCCCCAAAATAAAAAAATGCCCTACCCTATTCTAAATTACTAAAGTTCAAAGCTCTTTTACCTTACCAGCCCTGAACAGGGCCCTTTGCGGGGCATGCCCCAAGAAATACAGCTCTTTTGCCTGGAAAAAAAAACATACAATACCCAAGCCCCCCAACATTACAACCCACCACCCACATACCCCTAATCTAACCCAAACCCCCCCCTTAAATAAACCTAACACTAAGCCCCTGAAGATCATCCTACCTTGTCTTCACCATACCAGGTTCACCGATCGGTCCAGAAGAGCTCCTCCGATGTCCTGATCCAAGCCCAAGCGGGGGGCTGAAGAGGTCCATGATCCGGCTGAAGTCTTCATCCAAGCGGGGCAGAAGAGTTCTTCCATCCGATTGAAGTCTTCATCCAAGCGGCATCCACCCAGAGCGAAGCGGCAGCATCCTGAAGACCTCCACCGCGGAACATCCATCCTGGCCGACGACTGAACGACGAATGACGGTTCCTTTAAATGACGTCATCCAAGATGGCGTCCCTCGAATTCCGATTGGCTGATAGGATTCTATCAGCCAATCGGAATTAAGGTAGGAATATTCTGATTGGCTGATGGAATCAGCCAATCAGAATCAAGTTCAATCCGATTGGCTGATCCGATCAGCCAATCAGATTGAGCTCGCATTCTATTGGCTGATCGGAACATCATTCGTCGTTCAGTCGTCGGCCAGGATGGATGTTCCGCGGTGGAGGTCTTCAGGATGCTGCCGCTTCGCTCTGGATGGATGCCGCTTGGATGAAGACTTCAATCGGATGGAAGAACTCTTCTGCCCCGCTTGGATGAAGACTTCAGCTGGATCATGGACCTCTTCAGCCCCCCGCTTGGGCTTTGATCAGGACATCGGAGGAGCTCTTCTGGACCGATCGGTGAACCTGGTATGGTGAAGACAAGGTAGGATGATCTTCAGGGGCTTAGTGTTAGGTTTATTTAAGGGGGGTTTGGGTTAGATTAGGGGTATGTGGGTGGTGGGTTGTAATGTTGGGGGGCTTGGGTATTGTATGTTTTTTTTTACAGGCAAAAGAGCTGTATTTCTTGGGGCATGCCCCGCAAAGGGCCCTGTTCAGGGCTGGTAAGGTAAAAGAGCTTTGAACTTTAGTAATTTAGAATAGTGTAGGGCATTTTTTTATTTTGGGGGGCTTTGTTATTTTATTAGGGGGCTTAGAGTAGGTGTAATTAGTTTAAAATTGTTGTAATATTTTTCTTATGTTTGTAAATATTTTTTTATTTTTTGTAACTTAGTTCTTTTTTATTTTTTGTACTTTAGCTAGTTTATTTCATTGTATTTATTTGTAGCAATTGTATTTAATTAATTTATTGATAGTGTAGTGTTAGGTTTAATTGTAACTTAGGTTAGGATTTCTTTTACAGGTAAATTTGTAATTATTTTAACTATTTTAGCTATTAAATAGTTCTTAACTATTTAATAGCTATTGTACCTGGTTAAAATAAATACAAAGTTACCTGTAAAATAAATATAAATCCTAAAATAGCTATAATATAATTATAATTTATATTGTAGCTATATTAGGATTTATTTTACAGGTAAGTATTTAGCTTTAAATAGGAATAATTTATTTAATAAGAGTTAATTAATTTCGTTAGATTTAAATTATATTTAACTTAGGGGGGTGTTAGTATTAGGGTTAGACTTAGCTTTAGGGGTTAATACATTTATTAGAATAGCGGCGAGATTTGGTCGGCAGATTAGGGGTTAATAATTGAAGTTAGGTGTCGGCGATGTTAGGGAGGGCAGATTAGGGGTTAATACTATTTATGATAGGGTTAGTGAGGCGGATTAGGGGTTAATAACTTTATTATAGTAGCGCTCAGGTCCGCTCGGCAGATTAGGGGTTTATAAGTGTAGGCAGGTGGAGGCGACGTTGAGGGGGGCAGATTAGGGGTTAATAAATATAATATAGGGGTCGGCGGTGTTAGGGGCAGCAGATTAGGGGTACATAAGGATAACGTAGGTGGCGGCGCTTTGCGGTCGGCAGATTAGGGGTTAATAAGTGTAGGCAGGTGGAGGCGACGTTGTGGGGGGCAGATTAGGGGTTAATAAATATAATATAGGGGTCGGCGATGTTAGGGCAGCAGATTAGGGGTACATAGGGATAATGTAAGTAGCGGCGGTTTACGGAGCGGCAGATTAGGGGTAAAAATAATATGCAGGTGTCAGCAATAGCGGGGGCGGCAGAATAGGGGTTAATAAGTGTTAGGCTAGGGGTGTTTAGACTCGGGGTACATGTTAGAGTGTTAAGTGCAGACGTCGGAAGGGTTACCGCATAGCAAACAATGGGGCTGCGTTAGGAGCTGAACGCTGCTTTTTTGCAGGTGTTTGTTTTTTTTTCAGCTCAAACAGCCCCATTGTTTCCTATGGGGGAATCGTGCACGAGCACATTTTTGAGGCTGGCCGCGTCCGTAAGCAACTCTGGTATCGAGAGTTGAAGCTGCGTTAAAAATGCTCTACGCTCCTTTTTTGGAGCCTAACGCAGCCTTTATGTGGACTCTCGATACCAGAGTTATTTTTATGGTGCGGCCAAAAAAAAGCCGGCGTTAGTTTTTCGGGTCATTACCGACAAAACTCCAAATCTAGGCCTAAGAGTTTAAAAAGTGAAAATCCTGAAGAAAAAAAAAAGTTATTAGAACTGTTGCATAGAAACTCGCAGTCACCATTTTGTGTACAGTTCACACTGTGATGAGAGTGGGAGTGTGACGTCACCGGATGGGGGCGTGGCATATAGCCATTATAGTCTATGTCACAGTTACTAAGTCTGGTGTGTTGTGCAGTCTGTATACTTCTATGCTCTGCAATAAAATAGTGTTGTACCTTCTATGCTGAGTCCTGCATCTTATGACATGGTGTCAGAAGTACTTGCCTGCGCTTCTGTTTCCTGATTAATGACGATGTCGAAGTTTACCCCACCTGAGCCTTTTGATTTCTCTCAGCCTGCAGCTTGGCCCACATGGCGTCAACGCTTCAGGATTGCTTCCAAGCTGGACAAGGAGAGTGGTGAAGTACAAGTTAATTCTCTTTTATACTCTTTGGGGAAAGATGTAGAGTCGGTTTTTAATGCCTTTACATTCCAAAAAGGGGAAGAGTTTTACTTTGAAATAGTCATAAACAAACTCAGTGCTCACTTTGTACCCAAACGTAATGTGATTCATAAGAGGGCCTGTTTCCATAAACGCGTTCAGCGTGTGGGAGAATCGGTGGAGTCATTTGTGCGCAGCCTGTATGAACTAGCTGAATTCTGTGAGTTTGGTGTTGCTAAAGAAGAGCAAATCGGAGACAGAATAGTTATAGGTATTGCAGATGCTGAGGCCTCACTGAAGCTACAGTTGAAGGCTGAATTGATGTTAGATGGGGCTATTAGGATGGCCCGCCAGAGTGAACTTGTGAAAAAGCAAAGTGCTGATCTGAGGTCTGAGAGTACTGTGGATGAAGTGCAGCAGTTCAGGAGGGCTGCCGGTGAAAGGCATAGTGTGAGCGGTAGACCAAGGGCAACAGAGAGGCCCAGAAGCGGATGGGTGCAGCAGGCTCGCAGCACACGGTGTAACAGTACCCATGATCACAATGTCATATGCCCTGCTAAAGATAAAAGATGTATAAAGTGTAACCGAATGGGTCATTTTGAAGTGGTGTGTAAAACTGGGTTCATTAAGGAGATGCAGGTGGATAGTGACCAGGAAGCTCAAAAAGTGTCCTTTGTAGGGTCTGTTGTTCAACGGTCCTGTTCAGATGAAGATTGGCGGGTTACCCTTACTGTAATGGGAGCCATGGTCGCCTTCAAGATTGACACAGGAGCAGACATCACTGTTATGTCCCTTGCAGCATTCATAAAACTGCCTTGACAGCCTCAACTGGTGAAAGTTACAACGAAAGTTCATAGCCCTGGTGGCCGCATCGATTGTGCGGGGAAATTTCTTGCCAGCTGCGAGTACAAGCAGAGGAAATTCACCATGTAGGTACATGTAATTAGAGGACAGTGTGTTAACAACCTATTGAGCAGGGAAGCAGCCTGTTGTTTGGGCCTTGTCGCCAGAGTAAACGAGATTACGGAAGACATGTTTGGTGAATTGGGCCTGCTAAATTGCAACACAGTCCGAAAATAACTTAAAGTTAATGCAGTCCCATACAGCACTACTACTCCTCATAGAATTCCATTCCTGCTCATGCCTCAAGTGGAGAAGGAACTTCTGCTTATGAAGAATATGGGAGTTATTTAAGATGTTGTCGAAGCAACTGACTGGTGTGCCCCCATTGTGCCTGTTGCGACGAAGAACGGGAAGGTACGCATCTGCATAGACTTGAAACGGCTGAATGAGGCGGAGAAAAGAGAGAGACATGTGCTGCCGACACGTGAAGACATAGCTCCGAAACTGGCTGGGGCTAAGTTCTTCTTTACACTGGATGCTTTCAGTGGCTTCTGGCAGATACCTCTAGACCCAAAGTGCCACAAACTGACTACCTTCATTACACCGGTAGGTCGGTTTTGCTTCTGCAGACTCCCCTGCTCCTGAAATCTTTTAAAGAGAGATGAGTTCCCTATTAAGGGACCACGGGGGTATGGCAGTCATCATGGATGACATTTTAGTGTATGGGTCTACACAAGAAGAACATGATCAGTGATTGAGCTGTGTGCTGCAGACCATTAGAGAGTCTAGACTGAAATTAAATAAAGAGAAATGCGATTTTGGAAAATCTGAGTTATGTTATTTTGGGCATATCATCAATGGAGATGGCATCAAGTCGGACCCTGATAAAATCCTTGCTATTGAACAGATGAAAAGTCCTGATGTACACGATCTGAGACAAATATTGGGCCTTGTGAATTATGTGGACAGGTTCCTACCAGATTTATCCACAGTACTTCACCCTATCACCGAGTTGTTGAAGAAAGATGTTGCCTGGGTCTGGGGACCTCCACAGGAAGAAGCTTTTATACAGGTCAAGTCCCTGCTGGGGTCTGCCCCAGTGTTGGTGTTCTACGACCCTTCTAAAAAGACAGTGGTTAGTGCTGATGTGAGCAGTTATGGGCTAGGGGTCGCCCTCCTGCAGCTGAATGAGAACAAACTACAACCCATAGCCTACTGTTTCCGTATCCTGATGGCTGCAGAATCGAAATACAGTCAAATTGAGAAAGAGTCCCTGGATGCAGTTTGGGCCTGTAAGCGCTTCCCATGTTACCTAGTGGGTTTAGAGAAATATAGTCTTGAAACTGACTATAAACCCCTAGTCCCTCTAATCAATTCCTATGATATTAACAATACACCCCTAAGATGCCAGAGACTTCTGATGAGGCTGCTCAGGTTCAACGCTCAGGCAGTACATGTGCCGGGTAATCAACCCGTAATAGCAGATATACTTTCCAGGCTCCCGCTGGCTGCTGCTGATGGATCTTCAATGGAATCAGATGTGAAAGTGTACGTAGATTCAGTTGTGGCATCTAAATCCATCTTGTCAAGGAAGCTAGAGCAAATAAGAAAGGAGACACGTTTAGATACAGATCTTCAGAAAGTTATTAAGTACATAAAGAAAGGTTGGCCCGAGAGCCGGGCAGCCTGGATGTCTTTGAGCTCTTTTTAGTGAGAGAGGTCACAGCTCACGTTTAGTGCTGTTCCAAGACAGCATTGTTATTCCTGTTAGCATGCGGCAGAAGATGTTAAGCAGGATTCACGATGGCCACTTGTACATTACAAAGTGCAGAGAAAGGGCAGCTATGGCGGTATGGTGGCCTGGGATCAGTACCAACATTGCAAGCCACATCAAAATGTGTCTTTTGCCAGGAACGCCGGCCTACTCAGAGAAGAGAGCCCTTAATTTTTCCCCGCTGCCTGCAGGCCCGTGGCAGAAGATAGCCACAGATTTGAGTGAACTTCATGGGAAGAAGTACCTGGTTGTGATTGACTACTATTCCAGGTATTTGGAGATTGCACCCCTGAATGATTCCACCAGTCTGGCCGTTATCACTCATCTCAAAAGCTTGTTCACCTTGTGGGGCATAACAATGGAGCTAGTGAGTGATAACGGAATCCAGTTTGCATCCATGGAGTTCAGTTCTTTCAGCAGTGAATATGATTTCATCCATTCTACGTCAAGTCCGCATTACCCGCAGGCCAATGGAATGGCCGAAGGGGCAGTTCAAACAACCAAGTTCATTTTGAAGCAATCTGAGCCATACCTATCTCTCTTGGCCTAAAGAGCGACTCTCATCCAAGCCACAGATTTTTGCCTGGCACAGTTGATGCTAGGACATCAGATCTACTCTACTTTACCCTCTGTGGGTAACTTCCAGCCAGCCCCCCTGTTCCTCGGGGCGAGGTCTTTAGGAGGGATGAAGAGGTGAAAAGGGGCTACCGATTCTTCTATGACAGAAATTACTCTGTGAGGCCCTTCCAGGAGCTGAATGTGGGCCAAAATGGCGGAGTTAAACTGGGTGATGAGAATAAATGGAAGACGCCTGCTACCATAATAGGACGCTCTCCAGAATCAAGGTCTTATATAGTCCTTACTGAAGGAGGGACAATCACACGTCAAAATAGAAGACATCTTTGAGTTTGGGACTGGATGCCTCAGAGCCACAGCCAATGGGATCCCCTGTTTTAAGGGGGGTGACTTCCCCTCAGCAAGACCAAAGCGGGGATATGTCTATGCTTCCAGCAGACTCTCAATCACCTTCTTCTGTATGAGAGGAAAGTTCATGTAAAATTACGTCAAGTGGAAGAGTGGTGAAACCTTAAGTCCGCTACCGGGATTAGCACTGTGGTTAGAGCAGTGACCAGAAGAATGGGCAGAATAATCCCATGGTCACTGTGGACTAAGGTAGTCTACCCCGATGTCCAAGACAGGATTGTATTTCTTTTTGTTCATATATATTCTCTTATAACTTGTTATTTGTTGTACTCTAAAAAAAAAGAATGCTTTATCCATTGAAAAAGGGGAAGATGTGATGATAGTTGGAGTGTGACGTCAACGGATGGGGGTGTGGCATATAGCCATTATAGTCTATGTCGCAGTTACTAAGTCTGATGTGTTGTGCAGTCTGTATACTTCTATGCTCTGCAATAAAATAGCGTTGTACTTTCTATGCTGAGTCCTGCATCTTATGACATGGTGTCAGAAGTACTTGCCTGCGCTTCTGTTTCCTGATTAATGACGATGTCGAAGTATACCCCACCTGAGCTTTTTGATTTCTCTCAGCCTGCAGCTTGGCCCACATGGCGTCAATGCTTCAGGATTGAATTGTATGCTTCTATGCTCTGCAATAAAATAGTGTTGTACCTTCTATACTGTGTCCTGCATCTCATGACACACACCAAAACAGAACCGAGCCTTAAACAAAGAAGAGAAATAAATATAGTTTAAGAGAATCCTTGTGAAAGTTGTCAAACACCCATATAGCTATAGAAAACAGTGCACAGTCTGCCCATCCAGATAACCGAATAGATGCATTTATATAGGTTTAGCAGTGGTGCGAATGGAAGGGACTGAAATAGTTATTTATGCAATCTTCTGTAAAAACATGATTTTAATAATGCCAGTGGTGTTAGTGACAATCGCGGCAGTGCGATTAAGAAATACAATCAAACATGAAGATGTAAATCCCAATAGCTGTACATGATATCATGTAGTCATCACATTTATAAATATGGCCCTATACCTATGTAAATGAGGCCCTGTTAACTGTATACAGCATCTTTAATAGGGTTGAATGGAGCTTAATGTGTCGATACCACGTGTTTTACAAAACATATAGGGGGGTAGTTATCAAGCCGTCTACTTTTCTGGCTTCGCCGGCCCAATACGTCCGCCTAAGCTCGCCTACCTTCGCCGCCGCGGACCTTGAATACGTTCGCCTAAGTTATCAAATAAAGCTGTCAAAAAGCCGCGGGGCGATGAGCAGCGGACTGTGACAGTTATCACTCATCCGATCTCGCTGCCCTTCGGCTTTTTCCCAGCTTTATTGCTAGCCTGTCACTAAGCACTCACACTAAACTACACTGTTCTACCCCCTATACCGGCGCCCCCGGAGCCCCCCGCAACTAAATAAAGTTACTAACCCCTAAACCGCCGCTCCTAGACCCCGCCGCAAGTCTTATAAATGTATTAACCCCTAAACCGCCGCTCCTAGATCCCGCCGCAAGTCTTATAAATGTATTAACCCCTAAACCGCCGCTCCCGGACACCGCTGCCACCTACAGTATACCTAGTAACCCCTATCCTGCCCCCCCTATACCGTCGCCCTCTATTATAAAATTATTAACCCCTATCCTGCTGATCCCGCACCTCTCCGCAACGAAATAAATAGTTTAACCCCTAAACCGCCGCTCCATGAACCCGCCGCAACCTATAATAAATTTATTAACCCCTATCCTGCCCCCCACTACGCCGCCGCCACTGTAATAAAATTATTAACCCCTAAACCTAAGTCTAACCCTAACGCCCCCCTAACTTAAATATTAATTAAATACATCTAAATAAATTAACTCTTATTAACTAAATGAATCCTATTTAAAACTAAATACTTACTTATAAAATAAACCCTAATATAGCTACAATATAAATAATAATTATATTCTAGCTATCTTAGGATTTATATTTATTTTACAGGTACCTTTCAATTTATTTTAACCAGGTACAATAGCTATTAAATAGTTATTAACTATTTAATAGCTACCTAGCTAAAATAAAGAGAAATGTACCTGTGAAATAAATCCTAACCTAAGTTACAATTACACCTAACACTACACTATACTTTAATAAATTATTCCTATTTAAAAATAAATACTTACCTGTAAAATAAACCCTAAGATAGCTACAATATAATTAATACTTATATTGTAGCTATCTTAGGATTTATATTTAGTTTACAGGTAACTTTGTATTTATTTTAGCTAGTTAGAATAGTTATTAAATAGTTATTTACTATTTAATAACTACCTAGCTAAAAGAAATACAAAATTACCTGTAAAATAAATCCTAACTTAAGTTACAATTAAACCTAATACTACACTATCATTAAATTAACTAAATAAATTAACTACAAATAACTACAATGAAATACAATTACATAAACTAACTAAAGTACAAAAAATAAAAAAAGCTGTTACAAAAAATAAAAAAATAAGTTACAAACATGTTAAAAATATTACAACAATTTTAAGCTACTTACACCTAATCTAAGCCCCCTAATAAAATAACAAACCCCCCCAAAATAAAAAAAATCCCTACCCTATTCTAAATTACATAAATTTCAAAGCTCTTTTACCTTACCAGCCCTTAAAAGGGCCATTTGTGGGGGCATGCCCCAAAAAGTTCAGCTCTTTTGCCTGTAAAAGAAAAATACAACCCCCCCCCCCCAACATTAAAACCCACCACCCACATACCCCTAATCTAACCCAAACCCCCCTTACAAAAACCTAACACTAATCCCCTGAAGATCATCCTACCTTGAGTCGTCTTCACTCAGCCGAGCCACCGATGGAACTGAAGAGGACATCCGGAGCGGAAGAAGTTAATCCTCCAAGCGGCGCTGAAGAAATCTTCCATCCGATGAAGTCATCATCCAGGCGGCGCTGAAGAAGTCTTCGATCCGGCCGATGTCATCTTCAAAGAGGCGCTGAAGAGGTCTTCTATCCGGGCGAAGTCATCTTCCAAGCCGGGTCTTGAATCTTCCTTCCGCCGACGCGGAACCACCTTCTTCACCGACGGACTACGACGAATGACGGCTCCTTTAAGGGACGTCATCCAAGATGGCGTCCCCTCAATTCCGATTGGCTGATAGGATTCTATCAGCCAATCGGAATTAAGGTAGGAAAATCTGATTGGCTGATGGAATCAGCCAATCAGATTCAAGTTCAATCCGATTGGCTGATCCAATCAGCCAATCAGATTGAGCTCGCATTCTATTGGCTGATCGGAACAGCCAATAGAATGCGAGCTCAATCTGATTGGCTGATTCCATCAGCCAATCAGATTTTTCCTACCTTAATTCCGATTGGCTGATAGAATCCTATCAGCCAATCGGAATTGAGGGGACGCCATCTTCGATGACGTCCCTTAAAGGAGCAGTCATTCGTCGTAGTCCGTCGGTGAAGAAGGTGGTTCCGCGTCGGCGGAAGGAAGATTCAAGACCCGGCTTGGAAGATGACTTCGCCCGGATAGAAGACCTCTTCAGCGCCTCTTTGAAGATGACATCGGCCGGATCGAAGACTTCTTCAGCGCCGCCTGGATGATGACTTCATCGGATGGAAGATTTCTTCAGCGCCGCTTGGAGGATTAACTTCTTCCGCTCCGGATGTCCTCTTCAGTTCCATCGGTGGCTCGGCTGAGTGAAGACGACTCAAGGTAGGATGATCTTCAGGGGATTAGTGTTAGGTTTTTGTAAGGGGGGTTTGGGTTAGATTAGGGGTATGTGGGTGGTGGGTTTTAATGTGGGGGGGGGGTTGTATTTTTCTTTTACAGGCAAAAGAGCTGTACTTTTTGGGGCATGCCCCCACAAATGGCCCTTTTAAGGGCTGGTAAGGTAAAAGAGCTTTGAAATTTATGTAATTTAGAATAGGGTAGGGATTTTTTTTATTTTGGGGGGGTTTGTTATTTTATTAGGGGGCTTAGATTAGGTGTAAGTGGCTTAAAATTGTTGTAATATTTTTAACATGTTTGTAACTTATTTTTTTATTTTTTGTAACTTAGCTTTTTTTATTTTTTGTACTTTAGTTAGTTTATGTAATTGTATTTCATTGTAGTTATTTGTAGGTAGTTTATTTAGTTAATTTAATGATAGTGTAGTATTAGGTTTAATTGTAACTTAAGTTAGGATTTATTTTACAGGTAATTTTGTATTTCTTTTAGCTAGGTAGTTATTAAATAGTTAATAACTATTTAATAACTATTCTAACTAGCTAAAATAAATACAAAGTTACCTGTAAACTAAATATAAATCCTAAGGCCTAGATTTAGAGTTCGGCGGTAGCCGTCAAAACCAGCGTTAGAGGCTCCTAACGCTGGTTTTGGGCGCCCGCTGGTATTTGGAGTCAGTGATTAAAGGGTCTAACGCTCACTTTTCAGCCGCGACTTTTCCATACCGCAGATCCCCCTACGCCATTTGCGTAGCCTATCTTTTCAATGGGATCTTTCTAACGCCGGTATTTAGAGTCGTTTCTGCAGTGAGCGTTAGAGCTCTAACGACAAGATTCCAGCCGCCTGAAAATAGCAGGAGTTAAGAGCTTTCTGGCTAACGCCGGTTTACAAAGCTCTTAACTACTGTACCCTAAAGTACACTAACACCCATAAACTACCTATGTACCCCTAAACCGAGGTCCCCCCACACCGCCGCCACTCGATTAAAATTTTTAACCCCTAATCTGCCGACCGCCACCTACGTTATATTTATGTACCCCTAATCTGCTGCCCCTAACCCCGCCGACCCCTATATTATATTTATTAACCCCTAACTTGCCCCACACAACGTCGCCGCAAGCTACTTAAAATAATTAACCCCTAATCTTCCGACCGCAAATCGCCGCCACCTACGTTATCCCTATGTACCCCTAATCTGATACCCCTAACATCGCCGACCCCTATATTATATTTATTAACCCCTAATCTGCCCCCCTCAACGTCGCCGACACCTAACTTCAATTATTAACCCCTAATCTGCCGACCGGAGCTCACCGCTATTCTAATAAATGTATTAACCCCTAAAGCTAAGTCTAACCCTAACACTAACACCCCCCTAAGTTAAATATAAGTTTTATCTAACTAAATTAATTAACTCTTATTAAATAACTTATTCCTATTTAAAGCTAAATACTTACCTGTAAAATAAATCCTAATATAGCTACAATATAAATTATTATTATATTATAGCTATTTTAGGATTAATATTTATTTTACAGGCAACTTTGTAATTATTTTAACCAGGTACAATAGCTATTAAATAGTTAAGAACTATTTAATAGTTACCTAGTTAAAATAATAACAAATTTACCTGTAAAATAAATCCTAACCTAAGATATAATTAAACCTAACACTACCCTATCAATAAAATAATTAAATAAACTACCTACAATTACCTACAATTAACCTAACACTACACTATCAATAAATTAATTAAACACAATTCCTACAAATAAATACAATTAAATAAACTAGCTAAAGTACAAAAAATAAAAAAGAACTAAGTTACAGAAAATAAAAAAATATTTACAAACATAATAAAAATATTACAACAATTTTAAACTAATTACACCTACTCTAAGCCCCCTAATAAAATAACAAAGCCCCCCAAAATAAAAAATTCCCTACCCTATTCTAAATTAAAAAAGTTACAAGCTCTTTTACCTTACCAGCCCTGAACAGGGCCCTTTGCGGGGCATGCCCCAAGAATTTCAGCTCTTTTGCCTGTAAAAAAAAACATACAATACCCCCCCCCAACATTACAACCCACCACCCACATACCCCTAATCTAACCCAAACCCCCCTTAAATAAACCTAACACTAATCCCCTGAAGATCTTCCTACCTTGTCTTCACCATCCAGGTATCACCGATCCATCCTGGCTCCAAGATCTTCATCCAACCCAAGCGGGGGTTGGCGATCCATAATCCGGTGCTCCAAAGTCTTCCTCCTATCCGGCAAGAAGAGGACATCCGGACCGGCAAACATCTTCTCCAAGCGGCATCTTCGATCTTCTTCCATCCGGTGCGGAGCGGGTCCATCTTGAAGCAGGCGACGCGGATCCATCCTCTTCTTCCGATGTCTCCCGACTAATGACGGTTCCTTTAAGGGACGTCATCCAAGATGGCGTCCCTCGAATTCCGATTGGCTGATAGGATTCTATCAGCCAATCGGAATTAAGGTAGGAATTTTCTGATTGGCTGATGGAATCAGCCAATCAGAATCAAGTTCAATCCGATTGGCTGATCCAATCAGCCAATCAGATTGAGCTCGCATTCTATTGGCTGTTCCGATCAGCCAATAGAATGCGAGCTCAATCTGATTGGCTGATGGGATCGGCCAATCGGATTGAACTTGATTCTGATTGGCTGATTCCATCAGCCAATCAGAAAATTCCTACCTTAATTCCGATTGGCTGATAGAATCCTATCAGCCAATCGGAATTCGAGGGACGCCATCTTGGATGACGTCCCTTAAAGGAACCGTCATTAGTCGGGAGACATCGGAAGAAGAGGATGGATCCGCGTCGCCTGCTTCAAGATGGACCCGCTCCGCACCGGATGGAAGAAGATCGAAGATGCCGCTTGGAGAAGATGTTTGCCGGTCCGGATGTCCTCTTCTTGCCGGATAGGAGGAAGACTTTGGAGCACCGGATTATGGATCGCCAACCCCCGCTTGGGTTGGATGAAGATCTTGGAGCCAGGACGGATCGGTGATACCTGGATGGTGAAGACAAGGTAGGAAGATCTTCAGGGGATTAGTGTTAGGTTTATTTAAGGGGGGTTTGGGTTAGATTAGGGGTATGTGGGTGGTGGGTTGTAATGTTGGGGGGGGGGGTATTGTATGTTTTTTTTTACAGGCAAAAGAGCTGAACTTCTTGGGGCATGCCCCGCAAAGGGCCCTGTTCAGGGCTGGTAAGGTAAAAGAGCTTGTAACTTTTTTAATTTAGAATAGGGTAGGGAATTTTTTATTTTGGGGGGCTTTGTTATTTTATTAGGGGGCTTAGAGTAGGTGTAATTAGTTTAAAATTGTTGTAATATTTTTCTTATGTTTGTAAATATTTTTTTATTTTCTGTAACTTAGTTCTTTTTTATTTTTTGTACTTTAGCTAGTTTATTTAATTGTATTTATTTGTAGGAATTGTGTTTAATTAATTTATTGATAGTGTAGTGTTAGGTTAATTGTAGGTAATTGTAGGTAGTTTATTTAATTATTTTATTGATAGGGTAGTGTTAGGTTTAATTATATCTTAGGTTAGGATTTATTTTACAGGTAAATTTGTTATTATTTTAACTAGGTAACTATTAAATAGTTCTTAACTATTTAATAGCTATTGTACCTGGTTAAAATAATTACAAAGTTGCTTGTAAAATAAATATTAATCCTAAAATAGCTATAATATAATTATAATTTATATTGTAGCTATATTAGGATTTATTTTACAGGTAAGTATTTAGCTTTAAATAGGAATCATTTATTTAATAAGAGTTAATTTATTTTGTTAGATAAAAATTATATTTAACTTAGGGGGGTGTTAGTGTTAGGGTTAGACTTAGCTTTAGGGGTTAATACATTTATTAGAATAGCGGTGAGCTCCGATTGGAAGTTTAGGGGTTAATAATTGAAGGTAGGTGTCGGCGATGTTAGGGAGGGCAGATTAGGGGTTAATACTATTTATTATAGGGTTAGTGAGGCGGATTAGGGGTTAATAACTTTATTATAGTAGCGCTCAGGTCCGCTCGGCAGATTAGGGGTTAATAAGTGTAGGTAGGTGTCGGCGACGTTGTGGGGGGCAGATTAGGGGTTAATAAATATAACATAGGGGTCGGCGATGTTAGGGCAGCAGATTAGGGGTACATAGGGATAACGTAGGTTGCGGCGGTTTACGGAGCGGCAGATTAGGGGTTAAAAATAATATACAGGAGTCAGCGATAGCGGGGGCGGCAGAATAGGGGTTAATAATTGTAAGGTTAGGGGTGTTTAGACTCGGGGTACATGTTAGAGTGTTAGGTGCAGACGTAGGAAGTGTTTCCCCATAGGAAACAATGGGGCTGCGTTAGGAGCTGAACGCTGCTTTTTTGCAGGTGTTAGGTTTTTTTTCAGCTCAAACAGTCCCATTGTTTCCTATGGGGGAATCGTGCACGAGCACGTTTTTGAGGCCGGCCGCGTCCGTAAGCAACTCTGGTATCGAGAGTTGCATTTGCGGTAAAAATGCTCTACGCTCCTTTTTTGGAGCCTAACGCAGCATTTGTTTTAACTCTCGATACCAGAGTTAAATTTATGGTGCGGCCAGAAAAAAGCCCGCGGAGCGTTAACAGCCCATCTACCGCCGAACTCCAAATCTAGGCCTAAGATAGCTATAATATAAGTATTAATTACATTGTAGCTATCTTAGGGTTTATTTTACAGGTAAGTATTTATTTTTAAATAGGAATAATTTATTAAAGTATAGTGTAGTGTTAGGTGTAATTGTAACTTAGGTTAGGATTTATTTCACAGGTACATTTCTCTTTATTTTAGCTAGGTAAGCTATTAAATAGTTAATAACTATTTAATAGTTATTGTACATGGTTAAAATAAATTGAAAGTTACCTGTAAAATAAATATAAATCCTAAGATAGCTATAATATAATTATTATTTATATTGTAGCTATATTAGGGTTTATTTTAAAGGTAAGTATTTAGTTTTAAATAGGATTCATTTAGTTAATAAGAGTTAATTTATTTAGATTTATTTAATTAATATTTAAGTTAGGGGGCGTTAGGGTTAGGGTTAGACTTAGGTTTAGGGGTTAATAATTTTATTACAGTGGCGGCGGCGTAGTGGGGGGCAGGATAGGGGTTAATAAATTTATTATAGGTGGCGACGGTGTAGGGGGGGCAGATTAGGGGTTAATACATTTAATATAGGTTGCGGCGGGTTCAGGGAGCGGCGGTTTAGGGGTTAATACATTTATTATAGTTGCGGTGGGCTCCGGGAGCGGCGGTTTAGGGGGTAATAACTTTATTTAGTTGCGGCGGTGTAGGGGGGGTCAGATTAGCGGTGTTTAGACTCGGGGTACATGTTAGGGTGTTAGGTGTAGACAGCTCCCATAGGAATCAATGGGATGTCTGGCAGCAGCGAACTTGTACTTTCGCTATGGTCAGACTCCCATTGATTCCTATGGGATCCGCCGCCTCCAGGGGTGGCGGATTGAAAACCAGGTACGCTGGGCCGTAAAAGTGCCGAGCGTACCTGCTAGTTTTTTGATAGCTAGCAAAAGTAGTGAGAATGTGCCGCACTTGTGTGCGGAACATCTGGAGTGACGTAAGAATCGATCTGTGTCGGACTGAGTCCGGCGGATCGAAGCTTACGTCACAAAATTCTACTTTTGCCGGTCTCGAGCCTTTGATAACTAAGGCGAATCAGCCTCGCCACAAATACGCTGCGGAATTCCAGCGTATTTGAGGTTGACGGCTTGATAACTACCCCCCATAGAATGTCTCCAGTGGCCATTTCAGAGTGTTTAACAGAGGTGCAATTTTAAAGGCTGTTTGAAATAGCCATGAAAAAGTCTAAGAGATGGCTTACCAAGTGCCTTGAGTTGCTGAATTCAATAAGCCAAAACTATGCTAAAAAAGTAGTTTAAAACTGAGCCAAAAATGTATTGTGATTGGCGAGCAGTTTTCAGCTTCATAGGGTAGATAGGGCTTTTTTTGAGCAGTCAAAAACCCATTTTTGAGTGCGAGAATCGCCCAAAAATGCATTATTGTGATCAAGCCAAATCAAAAAGGCAAAATACGTGGCTCCCAATAGAATGGGATCAAGTCCTTAGTGTCATTTTCTCAATTTAACTTTAAAAATGAGATTGGTTGTCTCAATTTCACTGAGTTTCTATAAAGTACTGGGCACCGTTATGTTGGAACATGCATGGCAATGAAAGTAGAGACAGATGTAAATTCGAATAAAGAGAAAGTGTAAACAAGGCTGTGAGGAAATCCTGTTACCTA